>NC_073305.1:24824551-25133682 GCF_027595985.1 Sorex araneus
ACCTCGGCACAGAACACCACGTTGGCATAGAGTTCCAAGTTATGGATGTACTTGAACAATTTCCTTTGATGCCAACATAATGGCATCAGTCACACTTTGTCACAAAAATTTTCTTCCCACATTCCAGTCTTTGCCAGGAACTCCACCCCTTTTAATGCCAAAAAGGAGCACAGGAATGAACTTGTCTTACCTTACAGAACAGCATTTTTGCTTTAATATCCTCTAGGAAAGCACCTAGCTCAAGGCTGACCACATGATAGCCCATAATAAATGCTGGTGGAATTGCCCTACGCCAGGAAAACTATGACTGTGTTAAATTTCAGTGGAGAATGTTAGAGTCATCTAGGGTGTACTGAGCATCCATACTAAAAAGATTATTTCCAGCCCTGGTTCTTGCATAGTGCTTACAGGTGGCTGTGTTTTCAATACTCCTCTGTGAAACAGGAAATCTTTTTGCAAACCTAAATCTTGTAAAAACCTATATTTCATTTGGTTTGGTTTTATTTTGCTGATTTCTTGTGTAGCTTGCTTTTGCTTTTCACTTTCATTTGTGTATCATTGCTTACAATGCTAGGGAATATCAGGAAATTTCTTTATATGTGTATAGGGCTTACTATTCCCACCACTGAATTTCTAGTACCATGCCACCACCAAAAAATGCTCTTTATTATTCTTTATGCTTCCCTTCACTTTTTTTTCTCAGGTCTGGGAATTAGTTTTGTTTAAACCTAAATTTCTGAAAACTAAAAGACTTCCCTTTATTCTGACATTGTCCTTAGAACATTTTTAGTGAAAGAGGGATAAGAAACAAGCCTTTCCCTTCGTGAAATGAGAGCAGTAAATGAGAGCTGTTTCTTGGTTTGTTTGCTTTTATTTTCTTCCTTGCCAAAATGAGAAGTTAGCAAGCTATAACAGACCCCAAATTCATTTATGATTTTCTTTTTCCTTTCAACCATTCCATAAAATGTGAAAATCTAGGAACTTCTAGGCCATTGAGAATTATCCCTTGTCACTTTGGAGAAACTAAATAATTGTATAAAGTCATTTGACAACAAATTTTGTCTCAAATAGGTACACCATGTATTTGAGAAAAAAATTACTTATCACTCATACCTGGCATAATTAGGATATATACTACTAAATAGCACTTACTCTTTATCAATTTCCAAGATGTTTATTTTAATACATGGATTAAATACCCATAAACACTCTTTCATACTCCTAAAAACCCAAAACTATCTCTACATGTGAACACAAAAAGCATCAATCTTTTGTAGACTTCTGTATTTCTCTTTTGAGTGTAGAATACTTAAGTATATAATATTCAAAAATGTATTCTCTCTTATTTTTAAATGAATAATTACCCCCACAGCTTACATAATTTCTGTTGAACTCTATTGTATATCTCTATATTTATTAAATATAAAGCTCTCAATAAAAACTGGGAATTTTGATTAAAAAAGAACCAGCATCAATCTGCTCATAAGGAATTTGTGTTTTCATTGAAAATCTGGTATCACAAGATATTCCTAGTTTTCCTGCCTGAGCTGCCAAAGACTAGACCCGATCTTGATAGATGAGTTCATTACCCACTTCTAATTGCAAGCAGATTTCCAGGTGTGTTCATTACATTTTAAATGAAATCTGCCTAATGTAACACACGGTGTTAGCCTAGGGGTCAATCAGTGGGATCTATTGCTCCTTTGCTATCCCTCCCTCTATTCCTTACCAATATGCTCTAGCATATGATCTAGACTCTTGGAATAACTCCTCACTTGGGAGTGGAATGTCTGTATGCATCTCTGTGGGAATAGGATGAAGAGAGTTGAGTCACATTATCTTTATGTGCTGTTTTATTTATTTCCACATCTTGGATATACTTCAAGCTTACTCCTGAATCTGCACTCAGGATCCACCTCTGGAAAGCTCAGGTAACCATATGTTGTACCAGGCATCAAACCCTGTTGACCGCATGCAAGGCAACCACCTATCCACTCTACTATCACTCTGACTTCTGTGCTCTTGAAAAAGATATAGATAGGTAGATATGTAACAGTAGGTATGTATAAGTATATTATACAAATGTGTACATTATAAATATATGACACACGGTCTTATACATTATAAATATATATACATAGGCCATTTATAATATACATTATAAATATATACATAGGCCAAGGCTAGAAGATCTTCAATAACATACAGCAGAACAATTTATATGTTATGTAGGTACTTATGTTCATTTCCTGTGTCTAGTATAATGAGTTGCATATAATTATGTGTAGATAATTACACATACTACATATAATTGATGGTTTTTAATCGCATATTTTAAAAATGGGTGACATTTTATGACTGGATGTGTGAAATATTCCATTAGAATGGTTTTCGACTGGGCAAAGAAGTAGTTTGAGAACACAACTTCCATTTTTCACTACATAACAGTTTCTTTTGCTTATTCTGGTTTTCATGAGCTCTTGGAAGCTGCACTAAACACTGAAAAAAGTGGGTTCGGAGTTGATAGTACTGAGAATGTTTTCATTAACTAACATCACTATTTGTGGGCACTTTGTCAGAGTATTTACAGGGAGACATCAGGCTGCAAGAGAGAATGAGACATTTATTCTGCCCAGAAGCTCCTCCCAGTCAACTGGAATAGAGAAACCTCAATCCCTTTAACATTTTCTGAATGCCTGTCATGTGCTTCTCCCTGTTCTAGGGAAATAGAACACTTTTTCTTTCTATTGGACCAAACCTGGGATGCTCAGGGCTTGCTCCTGATTCTGTACTCGGAGCTAACTCCTGGTGATGTTCGGGAGACCCTACGTGATGCTGGTGAGCAAGCTGGCATCAGCTGCATGTGAGACAAATATCTTACCTCCTGTAATATTTCTACAGCTCCCCTAAACTAGAGTAATCTAGAATTAAAGAAAAAACAAAGTTCTCATATTCATGGTGTTTGACATGAGTATAGACAACTCTTAAGAAGTTCAATTAAAAAAACTAAATCTCTCACTCCAGTCCCAAAGTAAAGGATGCTTTGGCATATTTGCTAAACTTTAAAACATAAAAATAAAACAAAAATAAAATTTTATACAAGGGCCCTGCCTCTTGATCTTACCTCTTTGAATCAATGTAAAGGGCGCTGTTGCCTTGACATGTAACTAACAGGGCTCAAGGGTCTCTTCCACGCTTTAGCAGGGGTGAATTGAAAACAACACAAACATGTGTCTTGTACTAAGGGACTAAGTAAAAAAGCTCCAAGCAGAAGGAAATATACATTACAGGGTCAGAGAGACAGTCAAGTGAACAAATTGCATACAGGCATTGATAGGGTTCGATCCCTGGAACCACATATCTTCATAGCACCCCCAGGAGTAAGCCCTGAGCACTCACAAGGTGTGGCCATCCCCTACACAAAAAAAGAAAGAAAAGTATATACATGATAATTCCACACATACACCTGCACACAAAAAAACATATCTTTTTAAAGCACAAATAAGATAATACTGTACATTTTCAGCTTACTTACCAATTTGGAAAGAAACAAGTCAAACTGAGGGGCCCTGGGAGAGAGCTCAGCCAACTGGAGCGCATGCTTTGCACGCAGAAGCCCTGTATTCATTCTCCAGCACTGTATGGTCCCCAGCATCAGTGGGAGTGATCCCTGAGCAAAGCCAGGAGTAGTCCTCGGGTACTGCCAGATATGTCAATTTCCCTCCAACAAAAAAGAAAAAAGGGGAAAAAAGCAAAATCTAAAAAATGCAGAATGTTTCTGGTGAGGAAAACAGACCTGAGGAAGTGGTGGTTTAAGAGGCTTTAATTTTATCTATCACTGTCACTGTCACTGTCATCCCGTTGCTCATCGATTTGCTCAAGTGGCCCCCAGTAATGTCTCCATAATGAGACTTGTTGTTACTGTTTTTGGCATATCGAATATGCTACGGGTAGCTTGTCAGGCTCTGCTGTGTGGATGAGATACGAGATACTCTGGGTAGCTTGCTGGACTCTCCACGAAGGAATCAAACCCTCAACTGCATGCAAGGCAAATGCCCTACCACTGTGCTATCGCTCCAGCCCAATATTATCTATAGTGCTTTTAATATTTTTTTTAGCTTTTTGGGTCACACCTGGCAATGCACAGGGGTTATTCCTGGCTCTACACTCAGGAATTACTCCTGGCAGTGCTCAGGGGACCATATGGGATGCTGGGATTTGAACCCGGTTGGCCGCGTGCAAGGCAAACGCCCTACCCGCTGTGCTATCGCTCCAGCCCCATGCTTTTAATTTTTAATTAATTATTTTCTTTTCTTTATTAATTTGGTTTTGGGGCCACACCCAGTTGTGGTCAGTGCTTACTCCTGGTTCTGCATTCAGGAATCACTCTGGCAGTGCTTGGAGGACTCAATGGGGGTGCAAACTGTCATCTCTTGATGACAGAATGTCATCTTCATACCCAAGTAGACCGCAATGCAAAGCAAGCTTCCTACCCACAATTTCTGTGACCCCTGTAATTCTCTTTTTAAGTAAGAAACTTATTTGAACTCACAAAATACTTCTAATTAAAATTAATTCTCAAGCTCCGGTAGCATAAGAATTAGTGTAAACTAAAATTACTATACAGAGATATGTGCACTAAGCAATGGAAATTTGGCACGGCAGTAAGCTACTTACAGTAGTGAACTAAGGGAGCATTAGGAAAGTGCAAAGTGTTGGGTCTAATCAGAGTGCAAATTGGGCAGAGGCCAAAGACCAGAATAAGCGTAAGAGTTTATGGAGACTAGAAAAAAATCTGATAAAAGCATACTTGTATCTGGGGGGATGTGCAGGAAGTGAAAAACAGTTGTAAATTTGGGCATGCAAGTAAAAATGCAGGCAAATGCCAAAGCTAGGAGGGCCTGGAGTGACATACTGGCAAACCAGTTGCATTTGTTTAGGTCCTCATGTTTTCCGTGGCTGGGGTAACAGATGACCAAAATGCTCATAATTTAGAGAGAAATTTATTCTCTTGTGGTTTGGGAAGACCAGAAGTCCAAACCCAGCTGGACTGTACCCCTCTGAGTGCTCCCAGAGAGAATCCTTCTTTCCTTTTACCAGCTTTTTATGGCTCCAGCAGTCCTTGGTTTGTATCCCCATGTTTTCCAATCTCTGCCTTTACCTTTATGTTCCCTCTCCTCTCTATTATGTGTGTTTCTCATTGTATGAGTCACTGCATATAGGGCATCTGGATAATCTGGATTCTTTCTTCCAGAAATCCTTAATTGAATTGCATTGGCTTTTTAAAAAATTATCTTTTCCCCAAATAATGTCATCTTCAAAGTTTCTCAGGATTAGACTGGGGTTCACCATCCAACTCACTAAGTCTAAAATCCAACTCACTAAGTTAAAATTTTCTATGGCAGACAGATAATACTATGATATTTGATTTCTTAGAGGATGAGCTGGCAAATCATCTGAGGATTTCTCAAGGACTACAGACATTTCTTAGCCACTATTAAGAAAAAAGCACTTTCCAACGTTCCTGGCCTGCTGGGTATTGAAATAATGAACAAATGAATGAGTTTTCAAGCAAGCCAATAAAGAGAAAATTGCAAATATTTAGAAACGAGAAGAACACTTATCCTTTGAGAGGTACTCATTAAGTGTTTTTGTACAAATGTTGGCTCTGGGTAAAAATTACTCTCGCATATATGTACTCCTTATTAGGCCACTCAAAAGAGCACACAAAGCCGGTGGAGCTTACTACACAAACATAAAATTAATTCATTCAACAAATATTTATAAAGCGTCTACTGAGGATTTATAGATAACGTGTGATAGTGTTCCCAGCTCCTAGGCACTAACAACTGAGGTGTAAATAATACATAAATCAGGAATCAAATAATAAATGCAAAAAGAAATGAAAATATGATGGTGTAAAAGAGAGTTATAAGACTGGTTGGCCAGGGACAATCTTACTGAGGAGATAGCCTGTGACATTGAACCCTGGGAAAATCTCGGAGATGAAATCACAGCTGCTGTCAGTAACTTGAGAAACAAGTTCAGCCTGTTTGAGGAACTGTGAGAATGAGTAAAAGAAGGATGTGAGGGGGCCCAAGAAAGTACTGGGAACCACATTATTTAAGATCTGGTAAATCATGGTTAGAAGTAGTGATTTAGAAGACATAAAAGATTTTTAAAAGATTTTAAATCACAACACAGTATGATTTCCATTTAAATCACGGCTTCTCAACCTTAGTATTATTGACAGTTTTGTGCAGATAATTCTTTGTATTGGAGGCTAACATGTGCATAATGCCAGGTTTGATAGATTTTCTGACTTCTATCCATTAGCTGCCAGTTGAGAAGAACACTTACCCTTTGACAGGTGCCCAGTAAGTGTTTTTGTACAAATGTTGGCTCTGGGTAAAAATTACTCTTGCATATATGTACTCCTTATTCTCCTTCTCCCCAATGGTGTTAAGAAAAAGTATCTTCAGCTATTTCCAAACATGCCCTGCAGGATAATATCATTCTCAGAATAAGTCACTCTGTCTGCTAAGAAAATAAATTTTTTTGAAGGGAAGGTAATCATAAAATTCAAAGACTGATTAGGAGGCTAAAGTCTGCTTTAAGGTGGTGGTTTCTAATAGAAGGAGAATAACATGTAGATTTAGTATATGCTTCGGAAGCATATACTATAGCATATACCAATAAATCTGAAGTGAGTGTAAGAGAAATGCAAGACACAAAATTGTGTGGCCTGAGTAATTTGATGATTGGTGGTACCTTGAATTGACATAAAGAATAGTAGTGGAGCAGGACCGTTGGAAGGATACTTATGTGTTCTGCTTGAAACATCTATTAGATGTCTGAGGTAGGGAATCAAGCAGCCTGTTAGATATAGAAATCTGGAGTTCAAGAGAGAGGTCAAGCTAGAAAAATAAATTTTAGTCTTTGGCATATAGATGGGATTTAATACAATGGTCAAGATGAAATTTCTGAACAAGTGCAAGAGAAAACAGGGAGAGGGGAGAAAGAACTAGAATAGAATAGAAAATAAGCATCTCAGGATGAAGCATGGGGTGCATCACACCTACTTTCTGTCAGAGAAGCGACCAACATAAGAAATCAGGAAAGCAAGCTGTGAGATCGTGCAGTAATTTGGATACATGTGGCCTACCCACGTTCAAATCCCTGCACCACATGGTCCCCAGAACATCATCAGGTGTGCCCCCCACCCCCAGTAATCCCCAAACCCACAGGGTCTATACAGCATCCCATCCTCAAGCCCTTGGATTGAACCAGTAACCCAGTTGGCTGAAAATCATCTATAGGACTTCAAGACATTTTGATCACTACTTGGGGGCCCCCCAAAATAAAAGAGAAAGAAAAATAAAACAGTAGATAAGGAGTATCCAAAAAAATCAGTGATGGACATTAAAAGGCACATGAAAGACTTTACACATTGCTTTTGTTGCACTAGAAAAACAAGGAATGTTAATGTTGCCCAGAAATTAATATCAACAATCTTGTTAGTATTGAGGGATCCTAAATGTTTCTTCTGAATCATCACTTTTATATAAATTTCCATCTATTGGCAAGTTGCACAATATTTATAAAGCACTGAAAGAGCTAGTTGTTTCATGGTCTTTGTGTTGAATGTTTTGGGTATTCTCTCCTGATCATTGAAAAGGGACTGATTATAGATATCTTTCTACTGCTGTGGTGGGAAATTGGCCACATACTATCTTTGGACTTTGTGAGTCAATCCTCTATACCAATGTTTATCAGATTGAGCTATACCATGCCCTTGAATCATACCATGGGATGATACAAGGGGGTTGACAATAGATTTGGATGCAATTGAGGTGTGCTTTTTTTGTTGTTACCTTAAAGAAGTAGAATTCCAGGGAAAGCACTGAGTGATTTCTTTTACTGAATAAAGAACAGTAGGCCGAATACATCTGGACACCTCTGATTTTTGCCCATCCCTTGAATTACATCCAAAAGAAAATCAATTTTCTTTGCCTTCGCTGAACATCCAATGCAGGCTGCTGACAGGAATGATATACACCAAAAAATCATAGTATCACACTGACAAGAAGCCAAAGCAATGCTTCTGGCTTAAAAATAAAAATAATTCATTTATTTAGAGATAAATAAGTATCCTGATGCTGACAAAAATCGGGCTCAATCATGCCCAAACTAGAAGGGTGAGGAGCAGAAAGGGTTAGAGATTATAATGTGAGAAGGGTGAAGGGGGCCATCCCACAGAAGAAAGGGAGCAAGGATGGGAGGAGGGCTGCATCTCAGCGTCTGGCTCATTGTTTTACAAAGTCAAGCTCCAATTAAAAACCGGAGAAGAGACTTGGCTCCCGGCGCGAGAAGCACTGTGGCGAGTATACCTAAAGGGCAGCAGGAAGACATTCTTGCCCCTTCCTCCGGCATGACTGCATTCTGTCTACTGGCATCTTCCTCTCTTCTGTTTTTTTTTCAATTTTATTAAATTATTTGTTTGTTTGTTTATTATTTATTTATTGCTTTTTGGGTCACATCCGGCGATGCACAGGGGTTACTCCTGGCTTTCCACTCAGGAATTACCCCTGGCGGTGCTCAGGGGACCATATGGGAGGCTGGGAATCGAACCTGGATCGGCCGCATACAAGGCAAACCGCCCTACCCGCTGAGCTATTGCTCCAGTCCCTCTTCCTCTCTTCTGAGTGAGCAAGGTGTTTCGGTTTAGCTGTCAATGATTCTAACCTTGATTTTGACTAGGAAAACACTAGAGAATCACATCCAGAAAATTAGTTTAGGTTACTTTTTAAAATGTCACTTGAGTATTTTTTCTGAAACCCACTGCCTTTTATTTAGTGCAGGAAACACTGGTTGGTTAGCTTCCAAGACAAGAATAGTTTTTACTGAAAACTTAAGGTAGAAAGAAATAAACCAAGTTGTCAACAAACAATGACAAACCGTTACTCCAAGAGTGCAGGAATGGAAAACTGTTACAGGAAGAAAATAAGGCCTGGGAAATCATCCTCCACGAGAAAATTCCATGTCTGGAAAAATCCTTAGCTTCAAAAAGGTAATATAGGACCTTGCACATAGTAGGTTAGCCAAGGCCTTATCACTAATAATGATGTATTTCTACCACTCTAGGAACAAATGACTGCATGATCTATTTTATGTTGGACAGCCCTGGGTGTTATTGGCTACATTAGAGCCATAAGACACTGGAGATCAGTGAAGTGATCAGATTTGTGGGTTTTCCAGGGGGCTATTATGACTAATTTTGGGGATGGAAGAAGTACATTTTTACACTTTCATAGAGGGAATAACTGGGGTGTTATACATCAGCTAATAAAGGTAACGATATATGCACTTGTCTAGGGATTTGTTTGGCTAGGAATTGGCTTGCTCCGCTCCAAGATCTACCCTAGAAGTCTCAGTCAGAAATGAATATCCAAGAACTTTTTTTGTCTAGTTGGTCTCTTTTGAGATTTATTACAAATTTTCTTCTACTGAAATTTTTTGGATCATTCTTCTAACCACTTAGTGATAATAAATTATTGTGGGCTTGCTATGGTGACAGGTCTGAAGGGTGGTTGGGAAGAAGGAGACAATGGTGGAGGAAAGGTGACAGTGGTGGCGGGTTGGTGTTGGAATGCTAAATACCTGTAATAAATCATCATAAACAACTTTGTAAACCACAGTGTTTAAGTAAAATGGGGAAAGGAAAAGAAAAAATTTTAATGATAAGTTAAGGTCTTAAGGGGCACTTTTAGAACCACATCTCATCCATACAGAGTTCTCTGTAAGGGTTAGCTCTTAGACTACTGCTTTCTTTGTTCGTTTATCTGAAGATCTAATGATTGTTAATTAAGAAATCCTCAGTGCCAGAGAAGTTTAGTGGTATCTTATATGTATGAAGCCCTGAGCTTATTCCCCACACCCACCCACCAACCCCATCACTGAAAATAGGAAAGAAAATCTTTGAGCTGAGAAATGCTCAGAGGAGTAATAAACATGGCTTTGCATGCAGGAAACTCAAGTTCAATCCCTAGCACCACATGATCCGCCAAATACCACCAGAAATGAGCACTGAGCATTTAACTGGAGAACCTCTGAGTCTTACCAGGTGTAGCCCAACCCCTTGCCCCAAAGAAAAGAATGACTCAAAGTCAAGTTAGCATTATAGTTGTAAGTAAAAAAAACACATAAATGGTTTCTTTTTTACTCTTCTTTAGATAGCTCTTTATTCCTTTTTATGCTTCAACCACCCGAACTCCCCATAAGCCCCTATTGACCATCCAAAGAAGTGTCTAGTGCCTTAGACATTGTAGAGATACAAATGATGTTTGTGGGTTGTTTGCTGTCCAGTAAACATTGGACTAGTTTTCATCAAAGTGTTATGTTTTGATAGTGTAAAAAAATTAAAAGCATTATATGACTGAAACCGAATCATGAACAATTTTGCAACTGTGTATCTCACAGTGATTCATTTTAAAATGGACATTAAAAGAAAAAGAAATGTTTGGTGCCAGAGTAATAGTTCAGTGGGTACAGGGAAGACGTTTGCAATGCACATGGCTGACCTGGGTTTCCACCTTGGCATCGCATATGGTCTCCTGAGCACCATCACAAGAATTCCTGAGTGCAGACCCAGGAGTAACCTCTGAGCATCACCAGTTGTGACCTAAAATCAAAAATTAAAAGAAATGTGTGCCTGCATCATTATCTGGGAGTTAGAATTCTTATAACCCCCAGATCCAGCTATGGCTTTTTGTTGGATCTTGGCTGTTTGTTTTGTTACCTTTTAATCCTTACTTTGTTCTAAAACCAAGCCCCTTCTTTTTTAATAAGACTTTTTATTCTTTAACATTTACCCTTAAAATCTTATCACACATTTCTCAATACTTTTGAGAATGTCACATGTCCTATTTCTGTCCTCTCTGACTACTTGAGGACACCAAATATCTTCTTATTTTTTTTTATTAGTGAAACACCATGTGGTACAGTTGTAGACTTACAAACTTTGGTGCTTGCGTTTCAGTTGTACAATGATCGAGTACCCATCCCTCCACCAGTGCCCATTCTTCCTTCCACCACCCCCATCCCTGTGTCAGAGAATTCCCTTTTGTTCTCTCGTTCCTTTGGGGCTTTGTGGTTTGCAATAGAGGTATTGAGTGGCCATCATGTTTGGTCGATAGTCTACTTTCAGCCCACATATCCCATCCAGAGCAGATCCTCCAGACCCCCTTTACTTGGTGTTCCCTTCTCTATTTGGGCTGCCGTTTCCCCAGCATGGGCAGCTCACTTCCCAGTCATAGAACAAACCTCCTGGTACTTATCTCAACTATTCTTTGGAGTTAGTCTCGAATTCTGTAACTTTATATTCCATGGATGAGTGCAATCTATTTCTGTCCCTCTCTTTCTGACTCATTTCACTTAGCATGATACTTTCCATGTTGATCCACTTGTATGCAAATTTCATGACTTCATCTTTTATAACTGTTGCATAGTATTCCATTCTGTAGATGTACCAAAGTTCTTTTAACCAGTCATCTGTTCTCAGGCACTCAGGTTCTTCCCAGATTCTGGCTATTGTAAACAGTGCTGCAATGAACATACAAGTGCAGATGTCATTTTGACTATACTTTTTTGCCTCTCCAGGATATATTCCCTGAAGTGGTATTGCTGGGTCAAATGGGAGCTCAATTTCTACTTGTTTTGAGCAGTGTCCATACTGTTTTCCAAAAAGGCTTAACCAGTCAGCATTCCCACCAGCAGTGGAGGAGGGTCCCTTTCTCCCAACATCCATTCCAAAACCGGTTGCTTTTGTTCTTTTGGATGTGTGCCAGTCTCTGTGGTGTGAGGTGATACCTCATAGTTGTTTTGATCTGCATCTCCCTGATGAACCAAGCCCCTTCTGAGAGGGTACCGATAGATATGATGTTTACTGTGCAGCGTATTTGTTTTAATTAAGAAACTGTTTTTTGTTGATAAGCGTGTGAAAGTGTACCTACCTACACAGTTCCCTATCACTCTCACCACTGTGGAGAGCTAGAAACCCACATTTTCTTTTTACTTGGCACTAATGTACTCTTTGTTCTTCCCGGGTTTCTGATGGTATCAGTCTGGTCCAAGGATTGTTCGGCTCAGGCATTCATCTGGGTTACCCACACCCCTATTGAAAACAATTCCAACAAAATATTGAAGACGTGCAAATATGAACTTCTCTTTCCTTCTAGAGGAAATGAGAACTACCAGAGTGTTCTTGGTTAGGCACTGGAGCTCATTCCAACCCATTCTGCCTCACAAGTGCGTTGGGTCCACCATGCGCAACACACAGCAACTAGGTGGGATCACGGTGGGCCCATTTCATGATCATGAAAAATGCTTGTTTTTCCTTCATTTAATCATCTTTCAATCCATTGTGTTGGCCCTTTTCCTTTTTTCCAAGTTGCTTGAGAAATACTAAGTGATTAATAACCTGTCTTGGTTTGACTTTTGCTCACTGGCTGGTAGAGAAATAATGTGACCTATAAATGTTTGGACAAATAGTACAATGTGCTAATGACAGAATCCGCTCAGACATGGCCCACACAATTGTTCTTATCAGCACTGAGAGAACAGGTATTCCTGAGCTTGACCTAATTGTTCTCTCTTTGCTTTTCTTGTTAGGCAAAGAACCAACCATACTGAAAAGGGGACTGGACAAAAACAGTGTCCAGAGCTGTGTATGGCTTTTGTTCTCTGCAAGGCAGACAGAAAGGCTTGCAGATAGGCATATGTGGAGTTATATAAACAATTCCAACAGTGTGGGAACACTCTTATATGCTAAGCATGGCACTGTATGACCAGATATTTCTTCACATAAATTGCTTTTTTAATTTTTATTTAAAGAACAGTAATAGGAAATCGGATTTCTTAAGAAGATTAAAAATTACAAGTCAGTGTTAATTAAGTCATCTTTTATTGTATGTAGCTTCATTTAAAATAGGTGATTAATGATAACTGACAATCTCTGGACTGGCTTATGTAAGGGTTTAGTTGGGATAGTAAATGAAAAGGGAGAATGAGACATAATTTCCAAATTGATTCATGTTCACTAGATAAGGAAATTCAAACAAGGTTAGAATTACCCAGGAGAGAAATATGCTTAAAATTTAGATCCCAAATTTCAGGGCCTGCAGGAAATCCTGAATCACTTACTCCGGCATACCCAGTTATGAGGCCTAGAGGGTTCCATCATACAAAGTAATATGTGCAATAAACAGGATCTAGGCCAATATTTTTCTCTGAAGTCATATTTTTCCCACTACTCATCACCTCTTCCTGATAAGAATTAATTTTTGTTTCGAAAATATTACTTAAATGCCTACTAGATACATACTATACACAATTAAGTGTGACAATTTAGATGAGAAAATAGATGGTAAAAGTTCATCTTGTTAGCCATCAAAGTTATGCTTTTCATCTGTAGAAGAGAGGCAGCTGCAAAGCATTTGATCTTAACAATGACAATTAAATGAACCTTATTTGAAGTTGCAAAATCACCAGATTGCATTAGCACAAGACTCCAGCATGCACACACGAGAGCCCTTTGCAGATGGCTTGCAGAGACTTCATTTATGTAGGCACTTTAGGGAACAGATGGAACCGTGGTAAATGTGAATTTAAAGCACTGCCCTCCCAAGCCAGAAAGACTTCCTTCTACCTGAGGAAGCATCTGAAGTGATGTTTATCTCCTCTGGCCTGTGAGTCACTGGATATAGGAATCCCTGAAGGGAATTTTTGCCCCCTGGTACCATTGGCTTCGTCCAATACCCTTTGATGCATCATTAATATGTGCTTGATATCAATAAAAGATCCGTTTTAGTTAAACTTTTTAAAGAAAATTTATGGGCTGAAGTAACAATAGAGTGGATAGGGCATTTTTCTTGCAAGTGGCTAACCCAAGTTTAATCCCCAGCATCCGATAGGGTCTCCCACAATAATTCCTGAGTACAGAGCCAAGCAAAACTCCTGAGTACTGCTAAGTGTGGCCCAAAACCAAAAAAAAAACTGTCACTGTCACTGTCATCACTGTCATCCCGTTGTTCATCGATTTACTCGAGCGGGCACCAGTAACATCTCCATTTGTCCCAGCCCTGAGATTTTAGCAGCATCTCCTTAATAGTCTTACTCATGTTCCCCAACTATTGGAGGCTTCTTTCAGGTCAGGGGAATGAGACCTGTTATTGTTGCTGGTTTTGGCATATCGAATACACCATTGGGGAGCTTGCCAGACTCTGCTGTGCAGGTGGGATACTCTCAGTAACTTGCCGGGCTCTCCGAGAGACATATATATTTATTTCCCTCTATGATGATGTGCGGTCACGCAGTCCAGGAATATATTCACTCATGTGTGAGGATCAAAATAAAACAAAGAAAAAAGATTAGGATATGATAAGGGAGAAATCCACATTTGTCAAATGTTCTCTGTGTTATACATCTAACATAGTTTTTGGTTTGGGTTTTAGTTTTGGTGTTCTTGATCTTTGTTTATTGAGCCACTCCCAGTGGTACCCAGGACATACTCATGGCACTGAGCTCAGGAATCTCTCCTGGTAGGCTCAGGGGACCGTATACAGTGCTGGGGATCAAACCTGTGTCTGCCGCATGCAAAGCAAGTACCTGACCCATTGTACTATCACCCTGGCCCCTCCACATAGTTTTTAATTTTCTTTTGACTTCTGTGCTTGGTATGAGACCTACTTCTTCCCCAGGTTATCTCTTTCTCAAATGTTTTGAGTTCTTGGGATTTAAAAATAAAGGGAGTGGGAGGACTCATACAATGATGAGCTTCAGGAAGATTCCGTTAATAGGTAATTTCAGGGTTATCATCTGTAGAATATTGATAAGAGTGTGTATTTTGGGGACTGGAGAGATAATTCAGCGACCCAGGTTTGATTCCCAGTACCCTTGTATGCCCCCCCCAAGCCTCTCCAGAAGTTATCCCTGAAGGCAAAGCTAGGAGTGAGGTGTGACCAAACAAACAAAACAAAACAAAGAATGTGTGTCTTGATTTATCGTAAGGAAACTTTCCAGCATCTCAAACTAGGAGAGAAAAAAACTGCTTGAGAGAAAAAACACCCACACAAAATATTAAAAAATAAAATAAAAAGGAACCAGTGAGATACATGACAAATGTATTGCCATGGATTTAGAATATCCTCTGTAGGACAGTGTCTTCCCTAATTATTCAAGAACGCTTGTAAAATTGATTTTATGTAAACACAACAACTCTCAGCCATAGCCAGTTCCTTGCAGACACTATCAGTTGTTGGGATTTATTGACCTGTCATTCACATGTGTTTCTTCACTACCACTTAATGGTCTGTTTAGATAGTCTTGGTGTGGACAAACTCCCTACCACCACCTCCAAGCCCCACACACTGACAAGGACCTGTCACTGAGATAAAACATGGGTTCCCGTGCCGAAGCGTAGAATGTGGACACATTTCATTTCTTCCGAATCAAGTGCAGTTTCCTCAGAAGCTGGATAGGAGATGCAGTCTGTAGCTTCCTGCTCTGTCTTGAAAAAAACAGGAAAAGGCTTGCTCGGACCTAGCTTTGGGCCCAAGCTTCAGCTTTTAGGGGGAATGCGACGTGAGTATATCAGATCACGGTGCTGAGCCACAGGCTGATCGGTTGTAAGATAAGGGGAAGGCCTCTGTCTGTCTGGCTCCTGAATTTCTTGAGAAATTTTAAGGACAAAATCAGCTTGCAAATTTTTTAGCCTAGAATACAAATGATATACAAATACAGGATTGAATGCACATATATTTACACATATACATATCTCTGTATTTCTGTCATCCCGTTGCTCATCGATTTGCTCAAGGGGGCACCGGTAATGTCTCTATTGTGAGACTTGTTGTTACTGCTTTTGGCATTTCTCCGCCCCTCTTGGAGAGCCCGGCAAGCTACCGAGAGTATCTCACCCACATATACATATATATCCTCAAATTAAAATTATTGAGCTGACTTGGGAAATACTGTTTTAGCAAGTGCTGTTGTCTATATTGGACATTCGTTAAAATACAGGGACAAAGGCATAGCTCACAAAGAGCTTACAGTCTAATAGAAGCAATGGAGCGTTTTATGAATAGCGAGAGTATTTGATATTGGAACATCTCTGAACTGTGGTCTATCTCATAATTCAAGGTTGAATATGCAAATCTTTTCTTTCTTTTTTTCTCCTTTCTTTTTTCTTTTTCTTTGTGGGGGAGGAGTGATTTGGTCCACCTCCAGCAGCACTCACGGTGCTATACCTGACTCTGTCTGTGCTTGGCGAGGAATGTGGGAGTGGTAGCATGTCCCTCTGCTAGGGATAGCTGAGTTGGTGCCAGCAGTCAACCCTGGACTCCTACATGAAAATTCTGAGTTCAGTCTGTTGAGCTCTCTGCAACCTACCCTTTCTTTCTTAGTGGAATATGAAATAATTGAGCCTCTTTCTTGCCATGCAGTGATACCTTATTTCTTTCCTCTTTTGAATCTATAAATGCAATATGATCTAATTTCATGCCTTTCTATGTATATAAGACACTGTACCCACCAGCCAGATTTCAGAGTCACTTGTTTTTTTTTTTTTTTTTTTTTGCTTTATGGGTCACACCCAGTGATGCTCAGGGGGGTTACTCCTGGCTCTGCGCTCAGGAATTGCTCCTGGTGGTGCTCAGGGGACCATGTGGGACGCTGGGAATCAAACCCAGGTCAGCCTCGTGCAAGGCAAACGCCCTACCCGCTGTGCTATCACTCCAGCCCCTCAGAGTCATTCTATTACCAAAAGATCTCTCTACACATTCTTCCCCTCCCCCTTTCTCTTTACACGACCCCACCTCTACCTGACACCCACCCACCCCCAAAGTTTTCCCCATATCTAAAACTTTTGTTGTTTTTGCAATTGTCAGGTTCCATGAGGTGAAGCGATATGGCATCGCAGATAGCTCTTTTCTGGGCTTGAGGAAGCTAGGGAAAGACAAATTCTGAAAGATTTTGAAGGAAACCACCTAATTTTGGAACTTTGGGGAAAAGGCATAAATTTTGCAAGCTTTCCACGATAAAATTCAAGAATTTCCTTTTACCTCAAGAGAGAACTCTAAGGAAAAGAACTATCAACTGAGAAAAAAAAGAAGGCAGAATAAGAGGCAAATGCTGTGCTCCTACCTACCCACCATCCTTTGCTCATAAAATGGAACTTGCCGGCTTCTAGAAAGGATCCAGAGCAATGCTCCTAGCAGGATGCAAGCCCTCCAATCTCTTCCCCATGCTGTACCCCTTGGGTGAACCCAGCTCTTAATCTAAAACAGAACGTTCAGAGTCTCAGGCTCTATGACTGGCCTTTAAAGCGACCCCCCGACTCAATCCCAGGGCAGAGCCAACAGCCTTAATGCAGGTTTCATTTTCGAAGTCCTTTGCTTTAGGAATGCAGTTATGTGGCCATTTCCCTGACCTGGCCCTTGTCATAATGAATCCTTCCTTCCCATTGAATTATTTCCCCCTCTTTCCTCTAGAAGATTTATCCCACATGCCAACCTCTAGTGAAACTTCTTTTGCTCAAGAAAAAATAAACAAGCAAGCAGAACTTGAGTAGCCCGAGTTGGGACAAAATCAAATGGCATTTCCTGTATTTTAAGATTGCAAAATAGCCTACAGATGAAAAAGAATGTTGATATAGCTTAAATGCCCAATTATAATTACTGGAGTTCAAAATCCGATTAGTGGCATCTTTTGTCACCCTCCCCCTACTAATTTTCCCTCCTCATTTCCTGTATTCTCTCCTTTTCACTGTTTTTACTCTTCAGTTTTATACATATATATTTTCATGTCAGTGTGACATGAACCCAAAGTTTAACTTTTCTCTTATGCCTGTTTAGCTTTCAGATATATTTTTCTCCATTAGAACCCTTATTTCCCATGTTTCATCTACTTCGACCTTTCCATCTGGTTATTTTTACCCTTCTTCCTATTGCTTTATTATTTTCTTTTTCCTGTTTATTATTTCTCTTCCTTCACTCAGATTTCCGTTTTTCTCCTTGTCAAGCCATTCTACATCCCTTGTAAAATAATTATTGAATCAAGGATACTCCAAAAATGTCAGGGTATAGGCACATCTGAAACCAACCGTACTGTTATAGTTATTCAGAACTTAAAATAAACTTGCCTGAGTCTGCTATCTGATTATCTCAAGGCTGTTAGCTTCAGAGTTAGGGGAAGCTCCCAAGAAGTGTTCTCTTTAAGAATGTTGTCATTTGCACATGGATAAAGATAAAGTTGGAAATGAAAGGAGAGTGGGAGGTAGAAGCCAGGCCATAAAATGGCTCTAGCCTCTGGTGCCAGACTTCCTGTGTTCAACCCCCATCTCTACAGCTCACTTCTGCTGTGTAATCTTAGAAAAGGTCTGTTTCTGAGCCACATTTGCCAAATAAAAATGTAACATAATATCCTCTTTAAATAATTTTTGTGAAGAATAAATGAGTTAATATATTAAAGTACTTAAAAATCATGCCTGTGATACAGTAGAGCTATGCAAGTATCAACTCATAGTTATTTTGTATTAATTACTCATGTTTGTATCAAGCATTAGAAAACGCACTGTTCAGCTGTTAGGAAAAATGAAGTCATGAAATTTTCCTATAAATGGATGGACATGGAGAGTATCGTGCTGAGTGAAATGAGTCAGAAGGAGAGAGACAGACATAGAATGACTGCATTCATTTGTGTTACATAAAACAAAATAGTATAAGACTCATATCCAAGGCGAGGGAAAAACAGAAGGTATGAATCGTTGAAATGTACCACAAACGTGTGGGGGATGGAGGGTAGGTAAGATAGAGAAGAGACCAGTATGAAAATAATAGTTGGAAATGATTACGCTGGAGTGTTAAAAGTAGGTAAAGGGATATACATGACAACTTTTCAGTATCTTTATTGCAACTTCAATGACCAAAAGGAGAGTGAGAGAGGAAAGAAAAGTGCCTGCCATAGAGGCAGGCTGCATAGGGGTGGGGGGTGATGGGAGGGAAACTGGAGACACTGGTACTGGGAAATGTGCACTGGTGGAGGGATGGGTGTTGGAACACGGTATGACTGAAACCTAATCATGAACAGCTTTGTAAGGGTCTATCTCAGAGAATCAATAAAACAGTCTATTGTCACTGTCACTGTCATCCTGTTGCTCATCGATTTGTTCGAGTGGGCACCAGTAACGTCTTTCATTCTGAGACTTATTGTTACTGTTTTTGGCATATCCAATACACCACGGGTAGCATGCCAGGCTCTGCTGTGCAGGCGAGATACTCTCGGTAGTTTGCCAGGCTCTCTGAGAGGGGCAGAGGAATCGAACACGGGTCGGCCAGGTGAAAGGCGAATGCCCTACCGCTGTGCTATCACTCCAGCCCTAAAACAGTCTATTATAAAAGATAAATTAAAAATGGGATAAAGGAAAACAAAGAAAGAAAATGCTTTTTTTATCTTGAAAACTGCACTTTCTCTTATATGTCTCCCTCGGGTCAGGTTTGAGAAGATTTGCTCTTGGTGGATCTCTAAGTTCAGTCCTTGAATAAGCACCATCAGCAGTGTCTAAGAAGCACTGTAGCATGTCATCCTGTTGTTCATTGATTTGCTCAAGTGGGCACCAGTAACATTTCCATTGTGAGACTTGTTACTGTTTTTGGCATATCAAGTACGCCACGGGTAGCTTGCCAGGCTCTTCCGTGCAGGTGGGATACTCTTGGTAGCTTGCCGGGCTCTCTGAGACAGACGGAGGAATTGAACTCGAGTCGGCCACATGCAAGGCAAATGCCCTACCCACTGTGCTATCGCTCCAGTCCCCAGTGTCTAAGAAATTGATAGAAAATAAAATTCCCAATATCTTTCTTTGACCATTTCAGACCAATTGAATCACAGACTTGGAGAGTGGGCCCAGCAATCCAATATTTAACAAGTCCTTCAGTGATTGTTATGACGCTGAAGATATTAATGATTTGATGGATGCATATTTAGAGATGCATCCAGAATACAGATAATAGCTCTATTTCATACCCAACAACAACAATATGGCAAATCTTTGTATGGCCCATAATCTCACTCACTGGAGTAATCTGAGTAGGGAGCAAGTAATATTCTAATTGAAGAATATTCTGATCACATCTTCCTTGACTCTTCAGTGGTAAATTACTTGCTTCTTTGAGTACAAGTAATAGGTGTCTACTAGCATATAGTAGGGAGGGATAGAACAAAACCAAGAAATGTTCTTTATTGTAATGGTGGAGATAAAATTAGATAGGGTATTTATAAATTTCAGCATCAGTGCCTTTCACTTCTGAAAATAATCAAGTCAGGGATGGATACATGTTGCATAGGTTAATGAGCTTGCCTTGCACATAGCTGACCCTGGTTTGATTCACAGCTCTTTGTATGTCCCCTAGCACCACCAGACATGCTCCCTAACAAAGAGCCAGGAATAAGCCCTGAGCAAAATCATCTTCATCATAATCATCCTAAAATGCAAGAAATGTACAGTAACCTCTAATGAATGTTTCCAAGTTGCCCACCTTGGAGTATTTTGAGAAATTTCCAAAGTTGATACTATCAAAACTGGAGTGATAGTACAGCAGATAGGGCATTTGCCTTGTACACAGCCTACCTGAGTTCTATCCCCAGCACCCTATATTGCCCCCGAAGCCTTCCAGGAATGATTCCTGAGTGCAAAGCCAGGAGTAAACCCTGAGCACTGTCAATGTGGCCCCAAAACAAAAACAAACAAAAAAGTTGATACTATTTAGGGAAAATCTCCAAAATCTCCTTCAAGAGATCTTTGGTGGTTGGAGAAGTTCCTCTTTGAAGGACATGGACCATCGTTGTGACTTGTGTGTCACTGCCTATGTCCTGACGAGAGAGCCACAGGGATCTATGAAACTCTGTTGGCTTGGGGGCATGGATTACATACACGTCTCCTAAAAATCATATCAAGAAAACACAAGTGACCTCCCCTACTATACATTCCCAAAAGACAGTAGCTCAGTGGCACTACCTTCAACCACAGGCAAATTTTCCAGAAGTTCAGGGAGTCTTTCCTTAGAACCTGAATGGACCATCTAGTCTTGAAGGCTCACTCGCCACATGACAGTGTCAGAGCCACAATTCCTGAAGCTGTGCTGCTAATGTGGTCACTATGTAAGTGTGAGTTTCTACATTTGCTTCAAGTGTACAGATGTTTGTTCACTTACTCTACCAAACTTCTTTGCTCAATTTCATTTTAAAGATTCACAAACTGAGATTCAAAGAGGTTGTAAGGATGGAAGGTGCAAAATTACCACAGGGAGTGCCTATGGTGTCTGAGTCCCACTTCCGGGTGTTTTTCATGAACAATATGGCTCCTTTAGCACACAATGTAGGGTGGGGTTGGAGCACAGGTTTTCAGCGTGGAAACAGCATGAGTCCTCGATAGGAATTGGTCATTTCCAAATCTATGAAGTGGAAAAGAGATCAATTTATTAGACTTGCCAGTCGTTGTATTGATAGTCTATTCTATCCTCCAATACTCTCCCTCAGACTAAGGTGATAAACCAGGAGGATTTACAATGCTAGAAAGGATGACCATGATCTATACGATACAACTGAACTTCCAGTTTCTGCAACACATGCTTATTTTTTGTCTCATATGTTAGCCACTAGGCGGAACTAAATTTTATACTTTTATCTAATCAGCATAGCCCACATACTAGACCACATAGGTCTATAATATAATGTCTTACTTGGAAGTTAGGTTAGGTTCTACAGAGGCAAAAAAGAATAAAACATAATTTAATGCTTAAAACATAGTTTATAACATAGTTTAGCATAATCTTATTCCCTGAGCCATTTACAACAAACACAAAAACTCTCTCCAAATATTCAGCATGTCTATTTAGAATCATCTGGGGTCCTGGTACCCAGGAAGGTCGTCATTTCTACATGGCCATAGTTATATTGTCTGGCTGTTATCTGAAAGGTCATAGAGTAACTTTCTGAAAGCAAGCTTTGTTAGAGTTGTTATTTCCTGTTAACCAACAGGGTGGGATAGGAGACTGCCTATAGATCCACAATGAAGGGATTGGCCTCTGTATGTTAAGAATGTTAAGAATGAGAAACCGGGGGGCTGGAGAGCTAGCACAATGGACTAGAACACACGCTTTGTACAGAGAGGGGTTGATCCCTGGCACCACAGGATCCCCTTAGAGCCATGAAGGGCAACCGTAAACTCTGATCCTGGGGTAGCCCCTGAGTACCACAGGGTGTGTGGCCCCTAAAACATAAAGAAAGTATTAGAAACTGGACTCTCCTGCCTTGAACAATAAAAATGTATAAATGATACTGTGTGTTGAATCCTGAAATGTGTTGACTCCTATGCCCCTCTTCGATGTGAGAGTGTTAGAAATATTCGGCCAGGAACCTGTTCCTGCTATATTTTCCCTTTAAAGCATCAGAACCCAAGCCCTGTCATCAGACCCACCCACAGGAATGGCTCCCCTTTCTCTAGAATGAAGTTGACATTCCTTCTCACCTGAGAAAGTTCTATTCTCTTCAAGGAGCTCACGGTGGCAGGAGGTGGGCTGATGTGTGATATATTCAGCACCAGTGAGTTGCGGTTCATTTCAGTGTCTGCGTTCTCTCCCAAGAAGCTGATAGTCCAAGACTTCTTTTAAGAAGCCTCGCTTGCCATGTTCTTTTCATTCGGAAAGCTTCACAGGAGAAAAGCAATAAGTGATTTTCCCTAATAAGTGCATTTCTTTTCTGCATCAGACATGTTGATAATAAAAAGACTCGAAGCATACAGTTTCCAAGCTGGGGTTGTACATCTCACCTGCAATCTCTTTTGATGAAAATTTCAATGCTTCATGATCTTTTCCCATTGGGGTGACTATTGAATAGTGTTCATGATCGATGAGGCACATAGATGGCACCTGTGCTGAGTCCCATTCACTGTGCAAGACACAGCCAATGAGAAGGTGCAGGACTCTTCTATGTGCAAATCAGTCTCAGTCAATGTGTAACTGGATAAGTCTGGACACTTGATTTCATAAATATCAAGGGGGCAGTCATTTGAATGATGCCTCCCTCCGTCTCAGATTTGTGCTGGGGGAACGAGGTGGCAGCCTTCAGCTCAGGAGGATGGCTAGCACATACAAATCCTCAAAGTTGCTTCCTTTCCTTTAAAGCTTTGTCTAAACACCACCCGCTTTAGAGACACTACTTTTTGATTAAATTCTCAAAATGTTTTAATACTAAGGTACTGCAATTTCCAGTTATTAATAGTTAAGAATCAGTGTGCAGTGTTCTAACACCAACTCCATCACCAATGTCAACTTCCCTTCACCCATGTCCCCAAATTCCCTGCCATCCTGCAGCCTCCAGCCTGTCTTCTTTACTGGCACATTTTTTAAGTTTGGCTGCTGTTGTCTGGATCTCATATTTACAGTATCATTAGATCCGTCATTCAGATATACACATATACCACACTGATATGCTCCAGGCCCCAACCTCTTGTCAATCTCTTCTTACCCCCCTCCCCCTCACCCCATTACCTAGCGGGGTTGCTCCTCTTCCTTTATAGCATGCTCTAGCCTATTACCTGACTATTTGAGCACCTTTACCTTACACGAACTTCAGCCTACCGAACTAAATCTCAAATTCTTCATGGAGTGGGTTATATGTCTGCTTTCTCCATAATACCTAAATCCTGACATTAAATTCAACATGGATTGTTGACTGCCTTCTGAATGCCAAGCAGTGTGTTAGGGACTACGGAAACAGATCAATAAACCACATTTCCTGTCTGCACAAAAAGTTATGGTATAAGCAGGGAAAACATAATGGGCATTATTGGGTTTTGTCTGCATAGCACCTATTCCTTCTTCTGGAAATCATATCCCCCCACTTATTTGAAAAATGGTTCTTATAGTTATTGAAATTTTTGACTCCCAATCTCTAAATCCCTTGTGTCCTTTGCTAGTGCCCGAAGATGCTAGTGGTAGTTGTTGCCTTCCTCCCTGTCTTTGCTGCCTCAGCCTTGGTACTTGCTTAGCTGAATGACACAGGGCTGAGTGACACAAAATTATGTGTGCCTCTCTTCCAAGACTGCTTCTTCAGACCCACCGCGTATTTTCAGTTCTTCTCTTGCTCCTCTATTGATGCAAGAACAGCTTCTCCCTCACCCTTGATCGCAAAAGTAGGCATATAGGGGCTGGAATGATAGCACAGCGGGTAGGGCATTTGCCTTGTATGCGGTCAACCTGGGTTCAATTCCCAGCATCTCATATGGTCCCCCAAGTGCTGCCAGGAGTAATTCCTGAGTGCAGAGCTAGGAGTAACCCCTGAGCATCACCAGGTGTGACCCTAAAAGCCAAAAAACAAAAAGTAGGCACATAAATGGAATAGACCTGAGTTCATCTCACCACAAAGAGCCTGGATCTGCCTGACCTGCAACTTAAATCTGTCAAGTCTCTTTGGATCAACCTCCAATTGCCTAAAAATGCATACTTATTGGGTCAAAGCGAGTACATAGGAGAGGGCACCTGCCTTGCACACTGCCAACCCTAATTTAATCCCTGGCATATCATATGTAGTCCCCCAAGCACCACCAGGAGTGACATCTGAGAAGAGTCAGGAGTAGCCCCAAAGCCAAAATAAAGAAAGAAATACTTAAGTACTTGGTCACTGAGATTTTGTTGCTACTGGTGTTGAAGTAGTGGTGGTCCACATAGGGACTTCCGCCCTTTCCCTGTTTCTCTTTACTCCCCCTGTATCCAGGATTCGGAAACATATGAATGGGATTATTATATCCTTATCACCTCCCTAAACCAGAGCCCCGTTTCTTGTCTAGGGCAGGCACATGGATTGAGAGGAAATAACCAGCTTTCTTCCCTGAAACCCTTCACAATGGAACAAAGGGAATCTGGGCCCAGGCCCCGACTGGCAGACACAACTGTATCCTTCCCTTGAGAGCCAACACACCTTCAGCTGAGGCACAGGGGCAGAGGCAGACTACACACCAAGATCAGAAACTGGAACTCCCAGTGACCCCAACTTATGCTTTCTCCAAGCTTGCTAGTGTAGCATTTCTTTTCATTTTTGAGAAATGGTGAAAAAAAAGAGTTTGAGAAGGTTAATAGGGACCAGCATTGGAAGGCCTTGGGCAACACCCTATAGAAATACAATTTCAGGGTGAGGGGTGGGCTAGCACAGGGGGTAAGGGGCTTACGTTATGTGCAGCCTGCTCAATTCCCAGCACTGCATATGGCACCCACCCAAGCCCCACCAGAAGTGATTCCTGAGCACAGTGAGAAATAGCCCCTGAGCGCTCCTGGGTGTGCTCCAAAGACAAACAAAAAAAAAAAAACTGGAATTTTTGCTAGTAACATGGAAGCCCCTGAAGGATTTCAAGCAGTGGGGCATTCCCCTATTAGAAGTTTCCCCATTTCTAGGATGGAGACTGTAGTCGGTAAACCAGTTGGGGAATGTTGGATGTCTGCTCTCTCTGTAATGCCTAAATCCTGGCATTAAATTCAACATGGGTTGTTCACTGCCTTCTTAATGCCAAGCAGAATCATAGGGACTACAGAAACAGTTCAATAAGCCACACTTCCTGTCTGCACAAAAAGTTATGGCATAAGCATTCCCCTTACCCTGAAAGAGCCTCCAGTTCGGCACCGCTGGGACGAACGAGTAAAAAGAGGCTGCTAAAATCTCAGGGCTAGGATGAATGGAGACGTTACTGGCTCCTGCTCGAGCAAATCGGTGATCAACAGGATGACAGTGATACAGTGATAAGCTGGGAGAACATAATGGACTTTGTTCGAGTTTGTCTGCCTAGCACCTATTTCTTCTTCTGGAAGCTGTATCCCCCCACTCATTTGAGAAAGGTTCCTGTAAGTATAGAATTTTTGGTTCCCAATCTTTAACCCCTTTGTGACCATTGCTACCCTTCTCACTAGCAGTCATTGCCTTCCTCTAGTCTCGAGGCATGGGATCTTGGAGATTGTCCAAAGGGCAAGTATGCCTGCGGGGGCTTCGTGCCTGTGCAGGCTTCGTGCCTGAGCACCCACTGGGTGTGAGAACCTCCAAGCTGGGAGTAGCCCTCCACAACTGTTAGGTATGTCTCCAAAACAAGAAAAAGCTAATTTTTAAAGAAGGCTTTAGGCATGAGCTAAACTTCTCTCTTTCTGACAGAGGTCTTTGACTCCCTTTTAAGACTGTCTCGGCGTCACCATGTGATATTCAAAGAGTAAAGGAGGGTATCAGAGAAAGAGCTCTGCTGACGGGCTCAGTATCCGCTACCTGGAAGAAGCCCCAGTTTAATTCCTGGTACCAGATGATCCCCCCAGCACTTTCAGAAGCAACCTAGAGCACTGAGCTGGGAGTAGCTGCTGAGAAATGCCAGGTGTGGTGAAGGAGGAAGGAAGAAGGGAAAGATGGAAGGAAGGAAAGAAGTTAGTTGAGGCATCGAAGCTGTTTTCTAAACATTCCCTTTGAAGGGAGCTGTGCTTTACCTTTCAGATTGCGTTTCAAAAAATAAAAAGAAGAAAATGATAATATAGCAGGTAGGGCACTTGCTTGCATGTGGCTGACCTGGGTTTGATCCTTTGCACCACATATTGTGCCCTTAGCACCACCTGGAGTTAATCCCTGACCACAGAGCCAGGAGTATGCCCTGAGCATCACTGTGACCCAAAACAAACAAACAAATAAATTAGATTGTGACAAGCCATGCTTAGATAAGGGGGTGATTATTTGGTCAAGTGGTCTCTGATTTCTCCTCCTGAGATTTTTCTGAACAAGACAAGCTGGGGTGTCACCACCTTCCGGCTACCTTCTCCTCATTGTTCGGGACGTGCTGTATTGCATTTACCCAGAATAACATGACTCTCATTGACTTACTTAGAAGCTGTCAGAGCTGAAATCTCATTCTGTGGGCGTAAGCAATTTTTCCCCTGTAAATGTGACTTCGTCTTGAGTGTGTTATCTGCCAGCCACAGTGAAGGGGGGGTGGGGGTGCTTGTGCCACTCTTCCTTTCTCTTGCAAACAATTCAAGACCAGTTCCGCCAGAACAGAAGCACTGCTTGCTGTCAGCAGTGTCACCCCGACGTGTGCTCAAACATTTTTTGTCGTGTCTGGAGACCTTCCGATGAAGCCATGGCCTGGGGATACAGGGAAGCCAAAAGGACAAAACAGTGTCTTAAGTCCTTTAGGAACTGGCAGGGGAGAATGATTGTGTTTCCCTGGCAGACAGGGGCACTCTGGCAGACAGGGGCACTCTGGCTTTAGAATTCAGCTCTTTGTGGAGGAAGAGGAATTCAAATAGAGAACAGAAGTCCTTATACGAGCAAAAGAGAATCCCACATAGGTGGGCTTTATTCCTTTAGCACCGTGGGATGCAAACTCCCGGATTGGACCGAAGAGGAGAAAGGTGAAGCAAGAAGGGGAAACCGTTGGTTTTGAGAATGTGAAAGTCCAGTTTCTATGGGATGCCTCATTTGTGGTCTCTTCTGCGCATGTCCCTACAGATCTTAGTGCAGGCAGGACCAGGATGTGGCCAGGGCCCCTCCCAGCCAGGCTCTAGACATTGTGGGCCTTGGCTTTGAAATCCATCTGCAGCGAGTCCCAGGGAGGGGAAAGGGCTCACCATCAGGTCCTCTTCCCCATCTCCTTGGGTCTTTTGACCACACACATAATGAGGTCGCACTCAGCAATGCCTTTGTTCGACCCCAAATGATGTTCCCACCCTCCTGACAAAGCAGCTTTTGTGCCGCATGTCAAAATAATCACTTACCCCAAATGATGGCGAGGCTCAGAAATATCTCTGCTTTATCCTTCGGGAATAGAGGAGGGGGAAGGGGGAAAGAGTGTTAAATGTTTAACCTGGATTGATGAGGTTTGCTGAAACTATTGGATAAAATGAAAACTTTCTTAGAGGCATAAATCAGCAGGGATTCCCTACCCCCATCATTGATTTTTGGATTCGGTTAATGATTCCAGCACTAAGAACATAAGGCTAGGTAGAAGTTAAAGATATAGAGAGGCCACATTAACCTCTCATTTTTTTTTACCTATATGTTGATTTTTTGACAGTGAAATACTATAATTAACCCAGACTATTTTCCCAAGATTTAATTTTTCTGCTGATGTTCAAAGTATTGCAGAAAAGCTGATTCCTAATTATTACATACAGCTTTGCATAAATTTCTTCCTAATTAAAAAGCCTCTAAATTCTAAATAATCAATTTGCAAGGACATATGGTTTTGAAAGTTAGGTATTTAATTTCTAAAGATTTATTAATAATTTGTACCATAGCTAATTAATTATGGTTATAATACAATCATAGTCGTAGATGAGTTTGATGTAATGATACAATTGCAAATTTATTTTGATATGTCTCCTTTAATACCAGAGAATTATAATATACTTGGTCTCCTAGCCCCTTCTTAATTATGCTGGAAAGCATTAGTTTAATGAAAGATAAGAGGACTTGATAAGTGTACCATCAGAATTTATTTGGAAAACTATTTTCAATATAGAGCCAACCAATTGTTTTTTGTCCTTGCAAATGAAATTTGCAGTTGATAAATAATCAGGCAGAAATGTCTTAAAATTAAATAGTATTTGATATATAATTACCCATTAACTATTGTGATAATTCAAAAAAAGTTTATCTTGATAAAATAGTTAAGCTGTACAAAGGAAACCTGCTGACAAAAATGAATAGAACTCACTATAAACAATGATGGCCTTGAAAATATTCACAAATGTATGGGATAGGTGGGGAAGGTTTTTTTCCTTATTTCCTTAGTCATGTGAATTTCTAGGCAGTAAAAAAAAAAAAACCAACCCTCTAGATATTGTTTTAGATATTAGCAGATTTTCCTTTGAAGGTGTAAAACTAGATTTTTTGACTCAGTTTCCCAAAATGTTCCTGTTCAGTTGATTAAGTAGAAACACACAGTCTTCCCCCAAAGAATGAGGGTCTGGGGACAAACACTCTGACTGCAGAAAGGAAAGGAAAGATAGAAAGGCAGATAATTCTGGAATATGTGGAGTGTGGCAAGCTGGGGTCTGAACACAGCTTAACATATGCTGTTAGCCAAAAGACACTTTTCCAGGTTGAGGATCTCTGAAAAACGTTCCTGAAGGAGGGGCCAGAAATTCTTCATCCTGATGAAATTCTAGGTGTCAGATTGGCTGGGTGACCTGTCAAATATGGTAAAACCTTGGATTTAGTGGTTCTGCAGTTTTCTACATGCTATCCCAGAACTATTAGTGAATAATTATTTTCTTCCTGAAAATATGATTTAAAATATCACTTGTATCACTTGTCATCCCATTGATCTTCGATTTGCTCAAGCGGGTGCCAGTAATGTCTCCATTTGTCCCTGTTGCGTGCCAGTGTAGCCCAATGATATCTGCTTGCTCCAGGAAGAGGAAGAGCCCCAAACTGTTCATTCAGGGTTTTGACAAAGAAGTCTGACCATCTTATTGGTGGGCGGCCACGTGGTCTTTTGACATCCTGTGGAAACCAGTCTGTAACAGCTCTAGTCCAGCAGTCATCTCTGAATCGCATTACATGTCTAGCCCATCTGATTTTTGATGTCTCGGCAAAGGAGACAGAGTCCCTGATTCTTGACCGTCGACGGAGGTCAGAACTCCGGATACCTTCTCTCACTTGAGTGAGACATGATACTCCCAGCATAGCTCTTTCAGTTCCTCTTAGGGATACCCTAATAGCATTCTCATCCTGTTTGCATAGGGCCCAGGTCTCTGAGGCATACGTTAGTGTAGGAAGAACAGTGGAATCGAAAAGATGTGCCCAGAGCCAGAGGTTCTTCATCCTCTTAACCACTTCTTCGATGCTCTTGAAGGCGTTCCACGCTGCTCTCTTCCTCCTGCGCAGTTCTGGCGCCAAGTCTTTCCTCATGTTGAATTCTCGACCCAGGTGCACATAGCTGCTGCATTCAGAGATGTTAGTTCCATTGAGAGCAAATGGATTTAAAATATGTAGTGCTTAAAAGATTCTACATATTCTTACATACATCTAGGTTTTAAGATATTCCAAATAGAATAACCAGATGTATATCTTATTGTATTGATTAAGTTTGGACTTCATAATAATAAAACTCATCATTAAATGAAATATAATTTGAACTTATGTATGATAAAATTTGGGCACACTTCGTTCAACCAACAAATGTTTATTTAGCTCTTGTATAGTGGCCATTCAACCAAGGCAGACCTGTATGCCTATATTTGTCTTTTCTAGTATTTTCAGTCACTGTCACTGTCATCCCGTTGCTCATTAATTTGCTCAAGTGGGCACCAGTAATGTCTCCATTGTGAGAGTTGTTGTTACTGTTTTTGGCATATCGGATATGCCACAGGTAGCTTGCCAGGCTCTGCTGTGTGGGTGAGATACACTCAGTAGCTTGCCAGGCTCTCCAAGAGAGACAGGAATTGAACCTGGGTCAGCCACATGCAAGGCAAATGCCCTATCACTGTGCTAGTATTTTCAATAAGCATAAAAAATTTTAATAAAACTTTTTATCAATTTAACTGTTACTTGAGTTTAATCACCTAGTACATAATGTATTTTTAAACTATTTTTGAGACCTGGAGAGATAGTGCAGCAGGCAAAGTACTTACTTTGCATGTAGCTGACCCAGGATTGATCCCTTGCACTACTTATGGTCCCCTGAGCACTGCCAGAAGTGATCCCTGAGGGGCCAGAGAGGCAGTACAGTGGGTACGGTGCTTGCCTTGCATGCAACTGACCCGGGTTCTGTCCCCAGCATCCTATATGCTTCCTGAATAACTGTCAGGAGTGATTCCTGGAAGCAGGTTAAGAAAGAAATCAATCCCTGAGCATTACCAGACATGGCCCAACAAACAAACAAAAAGAAGTGATTCCTGACCACATGGCCAGGAGTATGGCCTGAGACAGCTTGGTGTGGGCCGAAAACCAAAGGGGGGAAATGTATTTTTTTATCCATTGTGTCCCATGTATACATTTATATTTGTGCAGTTGTCAATTTCCCTGTTACTGAGTTTTTCTATATCCAGTTTTTCTATATTTAAGTCAAAAACTGCTTGACTTTGGTGATTCATTGAACCATGATTATTCTTATCTATAAAATAAATTTATTTATTTATCAAAATAAATAAATAAATAAGCAAGCCCACTTCAGCTTTTTTTTTTTTATTCTGTGCTTAGAGATCACTCCTGCAGTATTCAGAGAATCATATGTGGTGACAGGATTTGAACCAAGGTTGGCTGCATTCACAGCAAGGGCACTCACCCCTCTGCTATCCTCTCTGGCCCACACAGCTCTTTATAATTCAAATACGAATTTTTTTAAATAGAGGTATTTTTTTACTAGGAAAATTATATTTTCTTGTTTAATTCTCAAAGATTGATATATTTAGCCTTTCAAGGAAGGCAATCATTTTGCATATACTCCACTAAATTTCAGGCTTACAATCAGGTACATCTTGTGTTGTTGTTTTTAGTTTTACATATCTCATTTTGGAGTCCATAATTTACACTACTGTTACTGATAGGGTTTCACACATACTATGTTCTAACACCAAACCCTCTACCAGACTGCCCCCTCAGCCCTGCAAATCTTTGGGATGAAAGTTCCACTAATTTTGCATTTGGTATATCATACAATTTCTCATAAAAATCTATTTTTGCAGCTCGTACCATGTATGCATTCGCCCACTAGTTTCTTCTACAAAATCAGAAAAACTTCCAAGTTTGGGGCTAGCTTAAAGCTATGTGGCCGGGCACCTTGCATTCCCTTCTGAGAGCTTAAATAATTGAGAACAGGCTCCTGAACTCCAGGCCAGGGTTTCAAGGCTGGTCCATCACCATTAACTACAGAAGTCACATAACCACCTCCTGTGCTCCCATTATTATCCATAAAAGTTACACCATGATACCAAGGGGAGAAAAAGGCCACAATAAGGCTTTTAAAAAGCTATTTAATATATCAGCTTTCACAAAGATAGACGGTAGCACTAAGACAAAACAAGAAAAGATGTGCCCAACTTTACAAGGTATTGGCACTGTTAATCATATTTTGAAATATTGCTGGCATATATCTTGGAAAACACAACGCACTTGCCATATTTCCAGTGGGAGGAATGACAGTTTTAATGTTGAGATACACTGATAATTTCAAGCTCTTTCCCCCCCTCCTACTTGCAATAAGCTAAAGTATATTAGGCAACCAGGGGGTTGCCGAAATTTCAAGAGAAAATTGAATACAGTCAATTTTGCCACATTTAATTACAACAGTATCACAAAATTATATTAAGCAAGCAGTGCATACATACATAAATACATATGTATGTGTGCTATAATGTGACAAAATTATCTGTATTAGTGTATTTATAAATATGAAATATTAGAACATTAGATACATATAGGATTTTAGGTGGACTTAGAAAATATTATCAAAATAGCCAGTTTCCATTTACATGTCTTCATTTCCAATTTTAAATATTCCCTGATAAATACTTTAGTAAATTTCAAATTTTTCATATTTATTATGTTGGTAATATTTCTGTGGAATAAGTAGGAGATGCGTGCTTTTAGGCGTACTTTATTGAAAAGGAATACACAATGAGTGACACTTGCAAAAGTTCTCAAGATCATACATGGCAATTGTCTGCGCTATGAAAAAAATTCTCATTGTCTTTAGTGTTGCAAAGTGCCAGTTAAAAATAGGCGCCAGAGAGATAGTACAGTGGATAGGGTGCTTGCCTTACATGCACCTGACCCAAGTTTGATCCCTGGCACCACATGTGGTCATTTGAGCACTCCCAAGAGTCATCCCTGAGCACAGAGTAATGTGACTCCAAAAAACAAAAACAAAACTCATATTTTGCCCTTTCCAAGGGCAGAACCATGTAGAGTGGACTACTTCCTTCTCTCTATTTTTACCTGCACAAAATAGTACTCAAAGTGAGGACCGGGTAGGGACATTTGCCCAGATATGGGTCGTGATGGGGAAGAAAAATGCAAATCTGAAGATTGCAGCCAAGTATCAGCCTTGATCTTCTAGAGTTCTGCTCTTCAACCTGTAGTCCTGGAAGTCCACCAAAAATTTCCACCAAATCATAGCTAAAAATCTATAACTTTGTAACATTGGACTTAATAACTAAAATACTATCTATCTTGGTTTCTATCTTAGCCATAAGTCAGCCCATGAAATATTTCTCCTGTTTTTCTTCTGTCCACAAAAGCAAATTGGCCAAAGAACAATGCTGTTCTAGAGAAGTCAAAGATTATGTGGGTTTGGGGGTTGGGAGTGGAGGCAGGGAGGTGAGGAACACAGTATCAGTTCAGACCCCCAAAATGAAAACAAATAAGAAATAAATGACAAAACTTAAAGAAAAAAGAAGAGTTTGCTTTTTGCAATATCATGATGATTTGCAAGACCAGTGATTATTCAACAGTGACTTCTGGCTCTGATGCTGTCGTTTACAGCAGATTACTTGTTCCAGGAAAATAACTTAAGAGTCAGATAAGAAAGAAAGAAGAAAGAATTAAATAGGACCAGAGAGATAGTTCAGCAAGTAGGGCACTTGCCTTACACGTGATGGACCCACATATGGTTCAATTTCCAGGACCACGTATAGTCCCCTCAGCTCCACCAGGAGAGATGCCTGAGCACAGCCAGGAGGAAGCCCTGTACTCCACAGAGTGTGTGAATCCCCCAAAATAATCAAATAATAATCTGAATTAAACTTATATGTAACCTGAAATAAGAGACTAGTGGATCAGTTTAGTAGTAGATTAGACCAGCTAAGGAGAATTAAGTAATTTATAATCTTATAACACAGGAAAAATACTGATTGTAGCATGGAGGAGAGGTAAATGGATAGAAAACACAGAAGAAGTCATACAAGACTTTGAAACAATTCAATTTATAAGTGGCATTTGGAGAACAATGTAGTGCTAGATATTGAACTAGAGCGATAGCACAGCGGGTAGGGCGTTTGCCTTGCACACAGCTGCCCAGGGTTCGATTCCTCCACCCCTCTCGGAGAGCCTGGCAAGTTACCGAGAGTATTTTGCCTGCATGGCAGAGCCTGGCAAGCTACCTGTGGCGTATTAGATATGCCAAAAACAATAACAAGTCTCACGATAGAAATGTTACTGGTGCCCGCTCGAGCAAATCGATGAGCAATGGGATAACAGTGACAGCTGCATGCAATGTAAGCACCTCAAAATTTATACTATCTTCTAGCTGAAAACTTTTACTTTTATGGCCTGAAGAGGTAGTTAGAGGGTTAATCCACTTGCCTTACATATGGTTAACACCCTGATTCAATCCCAGGCACCAAAAATGGTCCCTAAGCACTGCCAGAAGTGATCCCTGAGCACAGAGCTCTGAGTAATCCCCTGAATATAGCTGGATGTCACCAAATAAAACAAAAAGAAGAAGGGGAAAAAAGCAAAACTTTCACTAATATATTTTAATTTACAAGAGGGAAGAAGGGAGGAAAAAAAGCAAACTGAAAGAGGAAAGGGCAACATGAATTTTTAAAAATTGGTGGGAAGCATCACACATTATACAACCTAATTTAAACCCCAAACTAATTAATACTCAATTACTTAAAAAAATTCTTACCCTACACATTTATTTGTTCATGGTTTTGAAGTAAAATCATGTGAGCTTTCATTGATTTCATGTTATTTGGGCTAGAGAATGAGACACTGGTGTTAAGTTTGACCTCAGCTTTGCCTTTAAACCAGTATAAACCTACGCAGATAAAGTTACTCTGGCTTAACTTTAGAACCAGAACAAATATAAAAATTTCAGCTCAGTGATTTTATTCCTTTAACTGTTGCTGAAGTAAGACTATAGTGCCCTCCTAATAACTTTTCCAGGTTTTTTATCATCTGATTATCTGCCTTTTAAAAAGTTGCATTTGACATTTCAGTGCTAGTATTTATCACTTTTGTTTCTATTTCTTTTCATTTTATGATTTTAACCAACATTTTTTTAAGAAAAGATGCTAAATGTTACAATCTGTGAATTCCCTTTTTCTTTAGTAAGAAAAACTGTATTTTTCCCCAGAAGCTTAAGGTTGAAGGATAAAGCCTCCCTAATAACTTTTCACTGAATATTTTAGGATTTCTTTTTTTCCTGGACAGGATCCACCTGGAACCTTTCAGAGGCTGCTGATAAGACAAGGAAGAGCCCAGTATTTTACTGTGAAAACTCTCCTTAGAAATTGCTATTTCGTCTGTTTAATTTGAGGAAAGTAGGGAGGAGTGATGTTTGTCAACATGTCGTTGGATTCTTGGTTGCTTTACACTTACTTCAGTCATCTTTGTTGCTGCATTCTTTCCAGAAAACTCTTCTCACTGATGAGTCGTCTTGGCAAAACTCTGGTGGTTTCCTTCCACATTTACAAGGTGTTGGCTGCACTTTGGTTGACATTCCAGCAGGGTTAGCTGAGCTGGCCTGGAGAACTAGAGCGCCAACAGTAACACCCCCTCTGGTAGAAAGTGAAACACCTCCCTCCCCTCTCAGAGTAGGATAGGCGGGGTGCCTTGGGACAATGGGGGGAAACTGAACACTCTGGTGAAGGGTGAGGTGTTGGAATGCTTTATCTAAGAAACCCTGCCACTATCAATATTATAAATCATGGTGCTTAAGAAAAAAATTTTTTAAAGGGAGAAGTAAACCCTTCTTTAACTTCCTGGAGTCTCTGCTCTCCAAGCATTACTGCTTATAAAGCTAAAGAAAGCCCAGAGAGCTGCCTTAACACCCTCTTTTTTACGAAGGATAGGAGTAGAAATGTAAAAATGGAATACCGACCCAGTGGAGGGAAGGTAAAAGGAACTTGTCCTCAATATTCTCTTTCTTTCATTCTCTGGAATTTGTTCGAGCACTTGCTATTAACAACATCCTCAGAATTGCAGGGGCGGGGGGGGGGTGGCTAAAGAAAGTGCAGGGAACAGAGACATCATGACTTAGGCATGGCCTCTGTTGTTCAAGGCCTACCCGAGAAAAGATGGGACCTCTTGTAACAAGTGCAGCTTTCCAGCCTCTGACCTAGAAACTGGCCTCCCACATACAAAACACTCAGTCCATTGAGCTGTGCTTGATTGTGTCCCAAATAATGTATTTGTTTATTGCATCTTTTCAGGATCTTAATAGGTCTCACATCCAATCGGCAATTACTCTGTCTTTTCAATCCGGAGAGGGGAAACTCAAGGAACATAAACCTAAATCCCTTTAAAGTAGATGGCAGGGATCTGAGAGAGAGCTCAGTGCTTTGCATGTGGGAGGCCCATTTAATCTTCAGCACCCCATGGCCCCCTTGGAACTATCAGGATCAACCTCTGAGCACAGAGCTTAGAATACCCCATGGATACTGCTGGGTGCAGTGACATGGAGAGTAGAGGGGAGAGAGCCCCTGATCTCACCTGCCTTACCAGATACAGTTGAAGAACCAAGACCTGAAATCTGTACAGGAATGTCCATCTTCCAAGGCAGTAGGGGTTGAAGACAGAATTGGCATCATTAACCCTCTAGAACTATGCTACCAAATTTATGGTAGCCCCTAGCAGCATGTGACTCTTAAATTTCAACTGAAGGAGATGAAATTAAGAAATTTTTAGTCAATGCTGAATGGTTTTCAAGTACTAAATTGCCACCTGTGACTAATGTGTACGGTACTGCAGGGTAAAGGTCTGTATCCACTCTTGCACAAAGTTCGGTCAACCTTTGCTACCCTAGCACTTCAGAGGGCTTGAGCAGGCACTTCTTTTAGACTGGACATGGGAGGGTTCATGGCAGATGTGCCATTTGAGCTAACCCTTAGTGGAAGAGCAGTGCATGGATGAAAAGGAGGGACAACAGTGCCAAAGAGATCGTAACTTCACGTAGGGATTTTTGCCTTGCACACAGATAGCTGTGTTCAAACACCAGCACTACATATGGTCCCCAGAGCCTTGCCAGGAGTGATCCCTGAGTGCAGAGCCAGGAGTAATCCCTGAGCACAGCCATGTGTGACCCCATAAAACAAACCAAAAAAATTGGGGGGGACTGTCAAAGCATGCTGGATGGCAGCAAGGGAAGAAGTAATCCCATAGTGTCTGCTGAGAGGTTTCTTTATTTAGAAGTCTCCTAGCTAACTTTATGTAGTACTGTCCATGGTACTTTACTATTATTTTTACTCAATCCTCCTTTTAAAAAAATATGAGGTTGCTACCTATACCTATAACTCTAACCTTTGCCAACATGCCTCAGCATCTTTACATACTCAGAGCTTGACACACTCATGTTACAGAGACACAGGACCTCCTTGTTGCATGTACTTGAGCCTTTTGTGGGGAAGTCCCAGTAGAGTGATCCCAGAGAGTCCAAAAGCATCACCTTCCTCTCTGTTGGGAGGGCATGGGCTCTGAGGAAGCACAGTCTTCATCAGGGATTGTTGTAGCTTTGTGAGTGCAAAGCTAACAAAATACGTCACAGAGATGGGTTTAAACAAAATAGACTGTTATCTCACATTTCAGAGGCTGGGAGTCCAAGGTCCATGTAACAGCAGTTTTAGTTTCTCCTGTGGCCTCTCTCTTTAGCTTGCTACCTCTATAACTAGTGGTACCCCTGAGTATCTGAGAACCTGGTGTCTCCTCTTACAAAGACACCCGTCATATTGGTTTCTAGTTTCACACAGACAACCTCATTATAGCTCATCCACTTCCTTAAACACCTTCCCTCCATTGCATGCCACTGACCCTGGTCCAACCCCTGACACCACATATTGACCCTATAGCAACACTAGAGGTGATCCCTGAGCACCCCTGGGTGTAGCCCTCAAACAAAATAAAACAAAAAGACCTTCATCCAAATATAGGTACATTCTGTGGCAGGGTTAAGACTCCAGCACATTAATTTTCAAAGAACATAGTTCCGTGCATAGCAGCCATGAAGTGACAAGGATCATCTTCCTCACAGCCAGGTCAGTCACAGCAAAAAACAGTCACCCTGCGCCCATCCACTACCCTCACATCACACTTTTGGCTCAACTCCTCTGCCTGCCTCCACTCAGGGGAATGAAACTCGAGTTCTTGGTGTTTCTCACAGACACTTCCAACCTGTTTTGATATCTGAGTTGTAAGTTATGTTGCCTGAAATAGCTTGGCCTTTAATTGGAGTAATTTACCGTCTATATTTTTCTGGAGTAAACATATCTTTCATAACCAGTTTTTTATTCAACCACCCATATGGGTTATTTTTTAATTTTTTTCACAGTTTTACAGTTAGCTGTCTCCACCATGGTCTTTTCATATTTTTGCCAGCCAAAGCTTATGCCTTTCTTTTCAAAAATACCCTGTGATTCTCCAATGAAAAATATAGTGTTATTATTATTGTGGGCAACCACACATAACTGTGCCTGGGGTCCACATGCCCAGGGTGCCATGTGTTTCAAAGAATCAAGCCCGGGACTTCACACATTCAACATATGTACTCTACAACATATATACCCTAGAACAGTCTTTAGAGTAAAAACTTGGTTACTAGCCAGAGTGCTAATATAGAAGATAGTATTATTACCCTGCACATGATTGGCCCAGGTTTGATCACTGTCATGACTCCCTGAGAACCACCAGGATTGATCCCTGAGCACAAAGCTAGAAGTATGCCCTGAGCAGTGCTGGGTATGGCCAATAACAATAGACAAAAACCTTGGTTTCCAATTTAAACAATCTCCAATTCATATAAATCTCATGAAATTCTGTTACTTTGTCAGTTATAAATAGTTTCATTAAGTTGTCTTATAAGACTGATGCTTACCACAAATATTGCTAGAGAAAGACTTAGAAAAATATGCAAGGTCCCTGACTGATCATGGTATATTTTTCAGTTAAAAGCATAATTGCTAATGCTATCCTTGACTCTGTGCATTGAGTACATTATTCACCTGCTGACTATGATCTCTCTCTCTCACACTCTCTCTCTCTTTCTCCTTTTTTGTGGGAAGGCCAGTCCCAATTGGGGGACCTTGTGGTGCTGAGAATTAAACGGGGGCTCCCACATGGAAAGAATATTCTCAGGCTCTTTGGCTACCTCTCAGTCCTCTTTCTTTTTTATGCCTATCAATGTACCTTAGTCCCATTCTTCAAAGTGTGTTTCTTTGTAATACCTGAACACACACACATGCACACAATTGCATGAAACTGTCAGAATTCTAGTCATATCTGGAACTTAAGCAGCCTGAAGTATAAATGGAAAGTTGGTGAATGAGCTTTCCTATACTTCAGTGAGGATAACTCTCAAGTGTGTTCTACATGTTCTTCCAAGATCTTCAGCCAGGCTCAACTCCAGGAGCCCTGAATAACATAGCTTTATCTATCCCATCACCATAGCACATCATTTTCCTACTACTGCCTCCTGGTATCCTTTCCCCCATCCCATGTAAACACTTACCCTCAAAATCATACCTCCATAGTTGCTTCTGGGAATCCCCTCCCCAAAGACCCAAACACGGTGTGTGCCTTTTCATCAGCTACACAGAACAGACTCCCTCTCTCACTTCCTGTTTCTCAGGAACACCTAACTTTAATGGGCTGCAAACAACTGTTTCCACCCCAACAGTTGCCAAGGAAGAAGTTGGAATTATGGTTCATTCCATGTGCCTAATGCTAGCAAGCATTCTTTTTCTGCAAAATGATTCTTAGGGGAATCATTAGCTTAGGTTCAGACAGAGCAAGCAACAGCATAGTAAATGCCACGATGACATATGAAAAAATAAGAACAAAAATTGTGATGCTGTTAATAATGCTCTGGAAGTAGAGTACCAATAGAGCAGATCCATTAGGATTCTCCTTGCTAACCTGAGTCCCTCTGAACAAAGTGGCCCTAGGTCACTGCCAGGAGTTTGTGCTACCCATCCCTGATGTCAGGGGGAAATGTGCAGTTCATGAATATCTTCTACTGACACAGCAAAATTTTCTCACCTTTATTTTCCTCTTATTTTCCCATTAGGCCATACAACTGACTTTTCTTTTGTCATAGAGCATCTGCTAATGAAGGTTCTGTGAACCTCTTCCCCCTTATCAGATCGCACACCATATGCCTTTATCTGCTGGGGTTGCACATTTTCCTGGTTGACAGTCACTGTAAACTTTTGCATGTCTGGAATGCATTCATCATAAATTCAAGGCTTTGTTCAAAGTTGTGTTAACTCTGTCGTGTCATGAGGCATCAAGATCTCCTCTGATCAACAGGAATATTCTAAATCAGAGAGAATATGAACTCTCATAATTTTATTCCTTTTTATATGGCCTATCAAACTCTCCAAAGTGGGATTGGCCTTACATTTTCTGAATATTTGAGAGCATTTAAATACATGTGTATATATATATATATGTATATGTGTGTGTGTGACAGAGAGAGAGAATGCAGAGTATACAGGCACAAATTGCTGCAGATTTTGATTGCTTTTCCATATTTGCCCACAATTTACACCAGTTCAGTTCTTTAATTTGTCCATTCTCTTAGCCATAATAATCCATCTACCACCCTTTCTTGGTGAGACTTTTTACTCTGGCTTGAATAGACTGTGTTAATTTCCCAATCTTGAAAATGACTGAAAACACAACAACTGAGTCTGGGTAATCCAGTCTCTCTCTATAGACTGCCTTCCTTTACTTAAGCAGTATTTTCAAGCTATAGTGCAATCAAATAACTTCATCTGCCCATGAGTTTCCATTCGCAGATGCTGCCCTTATAGTCTTACAAATTCGTCTCATTTTAGCAGCAGAACAAATGCAAGCAATATATTACTCTGTGCTATAGTTCTCATCTGGACAAAGTTTTTTGTCTCATCCTGGTATTTTCACTGTTACCAGCCCACTTTATAAAATATTAATTTATAGTTATCTTCATTCTCTTTGTATCTTGGAACAATGAACTGTCTGAATCTGGTGGTAAGTAAGCTGTGTAAGGTTTCTTCCTCTTTGTTTATTCCATTAATTTAGTTTTTGATTAGTATTCTAAAACTGGGAGAAAATAGGATGGTGTCTAAGAAGTTTGATGACCAGTGTGTCCTGTATAAGTTCATAAGAGCAGTTTTTTAGTATCTCTACTCTATTCCATGTTCGGTGATGCCATGTTTGATGATTCTTTAAATTGACCATGGGCCAAGAATTTGTACCATTGGAAGTCAGCAAACACTGAGAATCAGGCCTTCTTCCCAACAAGGAGCCACTCATTAAATATTTACCAGAACACCACCGGGCAAAGGTCAGGCTATATTTGGCATTAAAAAATCAACATCTTACAAAAACATTTAAAACATTATCAGAGAAATTAGAGCTGTTTCACTAAATCAGTGAATCCTAATCCTTTGAGACTCATTATCTCCTTTTTATACTAAATATTTTATATATCCTAGATCATTCTGAAGTTCAATGCATAGATAATATAATTTACACAAACAGAACTTTGAAAAAAAATTTTTTCAAATATGACATGAAGGAAAAGTGAACACTTTATAATAGATGAGTTTGTATTTTATTATTCAAATGTTTGGACATAACTGCTGAAGAAAAATGATGAGGTAGCAAAGTACTCAGACCTTTATGTAAGCTGGTATGAAAGCAACAGGTACAGTGTTGACTGAGAGATAAGATTTGGAAGAATTGCTGTAATTTTATGAAACTATAAACAGCTCTTGGTAAAATTCTCCAAAGTGAAATAGACGTTTTTCCCTCAATCTACAAGTTAATTGCATGTCCTATGATCCGATACATATGAAAATCATGCTCCATGAAACTGTGTATGAATATATGAAAAGAAATTTGTTCCTAAATTATTGACCTATGAGAATTACCTACATTAGAATTTTATTTTAATTTTAGAAAATCATATGTACTTAGGGTAATTCTTTCTCATAAAGAACAACTGGCAACTCTGGCATCACCCATATAATGCCAGGATAGTGCCCCTAAAGAGGCAAATAAAACATCTCTCAAAGCAACTTACATGAAATTCTGCTGGATTGAGAAACCAGAACTGATTTGAGATCAAAGACCCTACCCTTAAGAACTTGCTGTCTTGATGGACTGGTATGAGGAAAATTTGTAGAAACATTGAGTGCCTGAAAGCCAATCATGAGTGACTTTGTAATTTTGCAGTGACTAAATAAAAAAAATTATTGTAAAAAAAAAGGAGAAAGGAGAATTTACTAGCTAAAATGATGGTGCTCCTGGGCACCCAAAGGAAGGTCCAGACTACCCAAACATTCAAAAAATCAAAACATAGGTAGGAGAAGTAGCAGGACTCTTATTCTGGAAGAAATCTAGTAGTAGAAGGCTGGATGAGGAAGAGAATGAAGCCACTAATGCTGGCAAAATGGCAAACTGAGTGGAAGCACCAATCTGAGTTAAAAGATTCTTTTTCACCAGCCGTTGTGAGTGACATGGGGACAGTCATCATGAGCCATGACAGAATTACGAACTCTCTGGAAATGAACTGTAAATTATCTTGGCTTTCTTTGACTCCATGTGGTCCAGATGCTTCTTGGTGAGAATTGATTGCAGATCTAGAGAATAGCTATTTCTTTTTTCTTTTACCCTCTGTCCCACATTCCCATTTTCCCCCTGCATTTAATTTTCTAGATATTTATTTAAAAGATAAAAAGGGGGGGCTGGAACAATAGCACAGCGGGGAGGGCATTTGCCTTGCACGCAGCTGACCCGGGTTCGATTCCCAGCATCCCATATGGTCCCCTGAGCACTGCCCGGGGTAATTCCTGAGTGCAGAGCCAGGAGTAACCCCTGTGCATCACCGGGTGTGACCCAAAAAGCAGAAAAATAAATAAATAAATAAAAGATTTAAAAAAATGTACGGGACTGGGGAAGAGAGTACGGTGATTAAGGTGCTTGCCTTGCTTGTGACTGACTCCACTTTGATCCCTAGCATCTTTCATGCACCACCAGGAAAGATTCCTGAGTTTAGAGCCCAGGGCATCACCATATATGGCAAAAACAACAACAAAATTATTTTTTCTGAATTAGAAAAAGTGCTAACTATAGGGCCGGGAAGATAGTACAAAGGGTATGGCACTTGCCTTGTATGCAGTTGACCCTGATTGGATTCCCTGTACCACCAGGAATGACTCCCTAAGCACAGAGCCAAGAATAGCTCGTCAGCACTTCCAGATGTGACCCAAACCCCCAGCTAGCCTCAAAAGGAAAACATGGCACCTTGATGTATTGAGACTTTGGTGTTTCTTCATTAGATGTTGATATTAACTAAGGAACTTGCTTAGGTAGATGCTGACGTAAGGTTTTATTAGATGCTGACATGAGGTTTTGTCAAAATGCTCTTTGAACTTTAGAGTTAAATATTCAAGCTGGTTCTGTCATGAGTCCTAGCCTCCTGGCTTTCTCCTTTCCCACTGTTTGATCTGCTTAGTCTAAGAGCTCTTTAGATTATCATGATTGTTTACCAGAGTAGATGTTCTCAAACATTTTCAATACAAGGACCAATTGAGAGGGTTTTTTTGTTTTTTTGTTTTTAATGTGTGGGTTATGTCCTGTCCATTCTTTCCTTTTTAAGGAAGTGTTGTAATTAAGATAGACATGGGGGAAAAGTGAGCCAATATGAAGTATACAGTTTGACAAAATATTTTTACTATGAATATGATATTTTATCAGTATCCAGATTAAAGGGGGGTAAATAACCAGACAGCAAAGTTCCTTTCCACTCTCTGTCACTAATCCTGAGTGCAGACTAATTAAACTAGTTTTAAACTTTATATGAATCAAATTATAAAATCAAAGTATGTTTCTGGCTTCTTTCACTAAACATTTTGTTTGTTGCACGCATCAACACTACTTCATACTTTGAAATTCACTTATTCTCTTGCTCAATAGATTCTATTGTGTGAAAATATACTTATTTGTTTTTGTATTGACAGCTGTTAGGTTAGTTTACTGTTTGACGCTATTATAATTAGTGCTGCTATGACCATTTTGTTTGTGTTTTTAATACTTTTTTTGCATGAATGCGTGTATGCATTCATAAGAATGGTATCATTACTTTCAAGAATTTAAGGTCTATCAGAAAACAGTAGAGGTTGGTTAACATTTTTCCAGAATAGCACTGTAGCACTGTTTTCCCGTTGTTCATCTATTTGCTCAAGCAGGCACCAATAATGTCTCCACTGTAAGACTTGTTGTTACTGTTTGGCATATCAAATATGCCACGGGTAGCTTGCCAGGCTCTGCCAGGCGGGTGGGATACTCTCAGTAGCTTGCCGGGCTCTCCGAGAAGGGCGGAGATCATAGCTGATAAGAGGATAATATTCAAATATTATTATATCTAAAATGTTATACATTAATATATAAAATGCGTAAAACGTAATGTTGGGGAAGCAAACAATCCAATTTTAAGTTGGGTAGGGAATCTGAATATGCATTTTCCCAAAGAAGACATACAGATGGCCAACAGGTACATGAAAGGGTGTTTGACATCATGAAAAATGCAAATCAAAAACTCTGCAAGATATTATTTCAGGGGCTGGAGTGATAGGTGGGTCGGGTTCTTGCCTTGTACACAGCGAACTTGGGTTCAGTCCCCAGCATTCCATATGTTCCCCCAAGCACAGTCAGAAGTAACACCTGATCACTGCCAGGTGTAACCAGACAAACAATCAAAAAGATAGTAACTCAGACCGTTACAATGGCAAGTACTAAGAAGATAAATAACAAATGTTGGCTAAGATGGAAAAAAGGGAAATCCTGTGTATCATTTTGGGAATGCAAATTAATGCAGCAACTATGGAATAATAACTATGGAGAACGGTATGAATGTTCCTAAAAAATATTAAAAGATAGTTGCCATGTGATACCATATTTTAAACACTAGTTTACAAAGATACTTATTACTCTCTATGTCCATCAATTTACAAGCAAATTTTCTGGCTTCATTTTTCCTAAAGGCTGCATAGTATCCCATTGTGTAGATGTACCATAGCTTCTTTATCCAGTCATCTGTTCTTGAGCACTTGGGTTGTTTCCAGGTTCTGACTGTTGAGAATAGTGCTGCAATGAACACAGGAGATGGATATATTTAGAATGACCACATTCATTTGTGGGATATAAAAAAACATAGTATCACTGTCATCCCACTATTCATCAATTTACTCGAGCAGGCACCAGTAATGTCTCTATTCCTCCCAGCCCTGAGATTTTAGCAGCCTCTTCTTACTCGTCTTTTCCAATGATTGGAGACTCTTTCAGGGTCAGGGGAATGAGACCTATCGTTACTGTTTTTGTCATATCAAATATGCCACGGGTAGCTTGCCAGGCTCTGCCCACGTGGGTGGGATATTCTCGGTAGCTTGCCGGGCTCTCTGAGAGGTATGTGTGTGTGTATATATATTTATATATGTTATTTATTTATTTATACATATACATGTGTGTATATATACACATTACTCTCTATGATTTGTTGCCCACTGTCTGAACTCCATCAAATATGGTGTGGTAATTATGGAAAATGGGTAGGAAGTGTCTTATAATGAGTCAATCCAGAAAGCAGACTGGAGCGTGGTGGTGGTTGGGTAGTGGAGGTCCAATGCCTGGGCTGGGTCCCTTGGAGTGGAGAAGGCTCTCATCCGACCCCCTCTTGGGCATCCCGAGTGGAAACAGGCTGGCGCCAAGTCCGTTGGCATAGTTATAGGGGCCTCATTTTATGCTCCCTTTTGGAAGAAGCAGCTGTGAGTTCTGGAAGATGGATGAGGAGATTATCTGACCCGGCAGGAGGTGACCCATGGGTGTGACCCATGGGTGTGACCCCTGAGTTGCCGGAGATTGGGGAAAGCAGGCAGAGGATCTCTGCTCCCGGATCCCGTTGAGCCCAGAGTCCAAGATCACAAAGTTCTGCATTACCTGGGTTCCATGGGACTTCGCTCATGCGTGGGGCTCGGCCTGACCACAACCCAACTGCCGCCATGCTCCAGGCCGCTTTCCACACGCATGGACCGAGCCTCACGCATGAGCCTCTATATATCCCAATAACTATAAGTTATTTTAGTCATTAGGAAAATAAAATCTTGGGTCCAAATGATAGTACAGTGGGTAGGACTCTTGCCTTGTTTGGGCTGACACAGATTCAACTCCTGGAAGCCCATATTTAAGCACTGCCAGGAGGGATCTCTGGCACAGAGCCAGAAGTAAGTCCTGAGAACCGCCAGGTGTGGCCCAAAAAGGAAAAAATAAATAAAATAAACACTTCCCATTTTTAATAAAATGGATGGAACATGAAGGAATTATGCTAAGCGAAACAAAACAGAAAAGAGCATATTCTAGGCTGGAGAGAGAGTGCTGAAGACAAGGTACTTGCTTTCATGAGCAGCAGCCATGACAGTGGTTCAAATTCCGGCACTGTTATCCAAGAATAGTAGAAATAAGTACCAGGAGGTTGGCTCCATGGCTTGGAAGCTGGTCTCACATGCTGAGGAAAAAGGCAGCGAAGGGAACACCAAGTAAAATGTGGTTGGAGATCCCATGTGGGAAGGGAGATGCGTGCTGAAAGTAGACTAGAGACTGAACACAATGGCCACTCAATATCCCTATTGCAAACCACAACACCCAATTGGAGAGAGAGATCAAAAGGGAATACCCTGCCGCAGAGGCAGGGTGGGGTGGGGGGGGGAGATAGGATTAGGGGTTAGGATGGATACTGGGTTTACTGGTGGTAGAGAATAGATAGGCACTGGTGGAGGGATGTGTGTGCGAATATTGTATGAGGGAAAAACAAGCTCGAAAACGTATAAATCTGTATCTGTACCCTCATGGTGACTCACTAATTAAAGAATTAAAAAAAATATGTAAACATATCTTTTAATTACATGTTTTAATTAAAAACATTTAATTCTTTAAAAATATATGTAAAAAATATGTAAACATATCATTAAAATAGGAAGCTTGAAAAAATAAATAAAAATAAATAAATAAAAAAAATAAACAAATTCCGGCACTGTGTGCCAAATGCCATCAGGTGTGACTCCTGAGCACAGAGCCAAGTGTGGTCCCTGGACAGTGCAGAATGTGGACCCCAAAATAAAAATTATAGTAATAATGTATTATATATTTGAAAGTAGATCTTAAAGGTTCTCATCACAAGAAAAGAATGTGACTATCAGATTATCGATGTTTACTAGATATATTATAGTGAGATCAATAAAATTGTGATGTTCGATGGCCACTCAATACCTCTATTGCAAACCACAACACCCAAAAGGAGAGAGAGAGAACAAAAGGGAATGCCCTGCCACAGAGGTGGGTGGGAGGGATACTGGGATCATCGGTGGTGGAGAATGGGCACTGGTGGAGGGTTGGGTACTCGAGCATTGTTTGACTGAAACACAAGCACAAAAAGTTGTAAGTCTGTAAAAAAAATTTTTTTAATAATAAATAAATAAAATTGTGATTTGTATAACTGAAACTAATATATTATATGTCACTTATACCTCCCTTAGAAAGAAACAGAATGAGCATGTCTACCACCTTCTCCAGAGTTTTCTCTATGTACTTTTTTTTCCAGTTATCTGTTTGCTTTTGTGATCTTATCTTTCTATCTCTCTCTACCCCCCAAACCCTTGTCTTTAGGCAACTCTGTTCTACTTTCCACTGCTAGATATTAGTTTGCATTTCCTAGAATCTTCTTATATAAACAGTACTTTACACTAAATACCATCTGTGTCTAGTATTATGCCAATTATGCCAAGTAAAAGCAGACTTGTTACTTGACATAATTATCATGATATTTCTCTATGTTGTTGAATTTATCAGTAGCTTCATTCTTTTTTTAATAACTTTTTCATTTTCCAGAAATGCCAGCATTTATCATTTCATTTTCTTATAAACAATAAGTATATTTCCAGTTTTGGACTATTTATGTTAATGAGTAAAAATGTAAACTTCATGTTTCTTTTGTAAAAACTTAAGAGTAGAAACACAGGCTGAAGTGATAGTACAGCAGGGAGGGCATTTGTCTTGCGTGCGGCCAATCCAGGTTTGATTCCCAGAATCCTGTATGGTTTCCTGAGCACTGCCAGAAGTGATTGCTGTGTGCAAAGCCAGGAGTTACCCCTGAGCATCACCGGGTGTGACCCAAAAAGAAAAAAAGAGAGTAGAATCACTAGAACAGTTGGTTGGTTTATGTTTAACATTTAAAAAAATAAAGCTCCAGGGGTTGGAGAGATAGTACAGTGGTTAGAACACTTCCCTTGCATGCAGCCATCCTGCATTCAATCCCCTGTATCCCATGTGCTTTCTAGAGCCCAGTAGTGATTTTTGAGCACAGAGCAATGAATAAGCCCTGAGCACCACCAGGAATGGCCCCCAAACAAAACAAAATCTCTATTTTGAAAAACATTTTCCAGGGGCTGCAGTGATAGTACAGCGGGTAGAGCATTTGCCTTGCACATGGCAGACCCAGGTTCAATTCCCAGCATCCCATATGGTTCCCTGAGCACTGCCAGGAGTAATTTCTGAGTGCAGAGCCAGGAGTAGCCCCTGTGCATCACCAGGTGTGATGCAAAAAAAAAAAGAAGAAGAAGAAGAAGAAAAACATTTTCCAAAATGATTATATAATTTTACACTTCTTGTATTCGTGTGTAAGGGTTCCTACATCTACAGCAGAAGTTGGAATTCGGGGTCTTTTTAATTTTAGTGATTCCCCATGCGTGTATGGTTAGTATCTCAGTATGGTTTTAATTTGCATTTCCTTAGTGAAAATTGATGTTGATCACCTTTCCATGTATTTATTTGGCATTGTTTTTCCATTGGTGTATTTTCTGTTTGAATCATTTACCCACTGGGGGTAAAAAAGGAACTCTAACAATATTACTATTATTATTATTATTATTATTAAATTTTAAAGTGTATTTTTGGCATATAAACTCATTATTAATCATGTGCTTGATGTATAGTTGCGGTCCTCTCCATCACTAATTTTTTTCTATTCATTCTTTTAACCATCTTTCAAAGGCAAAGGTTTTTAAGTTTGATACATTCCAAGTAATTGATTTTCATGTGTTATATTTTAGCATCAAAACCTGTGCTCAACACAAGATCAGGTTTTCTCTTCATTTTTCCTTATAAATATATATAGATTTATTTCACATGTAGAACCCATGATATGTATGTGGAATTAACTATAAATCATAAGGTTTTTCTGGTGTCTGAAAATAACCTTTTGTTCAGGATATATACTACATATATGTGTATATATTCTTTTGTAATGGCTATCTAGCTCTTCTAACGTTGTTTTGGGGTTTCCTGTTTGTTTTGTTTTGGTTTTGGGGCCACACCTGGCAATGCTCAGGGCTTAATTCTGCTCTCTGCTAGGGGATCACTCCCTGGCGGTGCTCAGCGGACCAATGCAAGGACTTTAGCCTCTGTATTCTCTTATCAATCTCTCCAGCCCTCCACATTGGATTTTTAAGCTATCCTTTCTTCTAATCTGCATAAGACTTAATCTCCATATCTGTGAGCTAAAAATGCAAAGTTTAAACTGTAGATTTCATTTGTGTGTGTGTGTGTGTGTGTGTGTGTGTGTGTGTGTGTGTGTGTGTGTGTGGTACTGGCAGTTGAACCCAGGGCTTCATATATGTGACGTTACCAGTAGATTCATCTTTATTCTACAACTAAACTGTATTCCAGACCCGGTAGTGAAGCCTTTTCATAATTATTCCTAATTATATGTACTTACAGTGAATTTGTTCTAATTACCTTAGGACAGTAGACCATAGTTCCTGCCAATTTTAAATATTTGCCTAGCTGTACATGTCTCTATTGATCAGTGTTTTCCAAAAAGTGCTGTTTGCTAGTCCATTTGTTTATTTATTAAACAAACACTTGTTGAAGAATTACTGTGTGCCATGTACTGATTTGGGGGGCGGTGGCACTAGAGTGAACTGGATAGAGTTGCTGATGCTCTCAAGGAGCCCTTACTTTTATGGGATGTATACAATAAAGAATAAATGTGTCCTATGTAGTTATAAGGGCTATAAAATTTTTTATGTAGGGGCAAGGAACAATGATGGGCATTAAGGACCTAATGTCCCATTAATGGGTCCTAATAGGGTCCATTAGGTCCTATTTTGAATAGAACCATCAATATGTCAATTAAGGTAACATATTCATAAAGATCAGAGAAAGGGATGGAATAAGTAAGTTTATATCCAAACAATAAATATTCCAGGCAGAGGAAAAAAAGAAAACTCAAAGAAGATAAAGGAGTTTATTTGTTATGTTTTCAAAATAACTATGGAGGTTTCTTAGGGTATCTGACTTGAGAATTTTCAATCTTAAAGAAATCCTCTATATTGGCTAGTTCAAAGGTTGCTAGTAGATTTCATCTTCACAACCAATTGAAGGGCAAGGGAGATGGATCAGAGGGCTGGAGCACATGCTTCACCCCAACCCCACATGGTCCCCCAACCACTGTCAGGAGCTGACCCTCCGGATGTATACACACACACACACACACACACACACACACACACACACACACACACAGTGGGTATTTAAATGAATCCCGCAGTTCCTTTTCTTTCTTTTTTTTTTTTTTTAGTCTTCTTAATTTTGGTTTCTGGGTCACACCTGGGTAAGCTTAGAAGTTACTCTTGGCTCTACACTCAGGGGCCACTCCTGGCAGGATTTCAGGGAACCTTCTGGGGTGCAGGATCTAACCTAGATCGGCCTCATGCAAGACAAGAGCCCTACCCGCTGTACTATCACTCACTGTGGCCTCACATTTTTTCTGCAAGAATCTATATCACAAATATTTTCAGCTTTGGAGCCAGAGCAATAGTACAGAGGCTAGGGCATTTGCTTTGCACATGGCTGACCCAGGTTCGATCCCCGGCATCCCATATGGTCCCGCCAGGAGTAATTCCTGAGTAAGTAACCTCTGAGCATCACTGGGTGTGACTCCAAAAGCAAAAAAAAAAAAAATTTTTTTCAGCTTTGTGAGATGCACTATTTCTATTCCAATCACTCTGTTGTATAAAAGTAGATATAGACAATGTATAAAATAAGTATGAGTGTGCTTGTAAATTTTATTTTACAATAGCAGGCCTGGGCTAGTCATGTATTGGGCAGCCTCACCTAGATTTTTCAAAGGGATGTTACTAATTCTGTCCTGGGCTCAGATGAGGCAGCTCAGCAAACTGTTTGCCACTGTGAGTCACAGTGTCCTCTCCATGTTGCTGATTAGACCGAACAAGTCCTTACAAGCTATTAGTAGAGAAATATCTGGCCACTCAACTCAGGTTTGTGACATTAGCCTGTCCTTACCTCTCCAGTTTTGCCACACAGCACTTCACAGAGGTGACGGTAAGAGAGCATCCTGCTCTGAGTGCAACTTTGATGGCTAGGATGGGCTGTTTGGCCTCAGAAAGTCTTTATAAGGAAGCTGCTGCTAGTGTTTGAAGCTAGACTCGATGGCTTCTATAAAGTTTTGTCACATTCCATCTCTGCCACAGACCAAACCATCTAAAAACACTGCTAAGTTTGTCTTCATCAGGAGAACAGGTGGGACTGAGTGGAAATCTGTGATGTCTTGGTTACTGACCAGTGCTCTCAGGAAGTAAGGAGAGAAGGTATGTTCCCCTTCGGGAAAAAGAGTAGATTTTCCTTTTATAGAGCACAGCAACTGGCCGGGTCGCTGTGCTCCATAAAAGTACTCAGGGTCTTTGGTTACTCAGGCTGTCCTATATGTGGTCTGTGTAGAAGCCAACAGGGATTCAGATGAAGAGAGGAAGTGGGAGGTGGGAAATTATTCTCTAAGGATGGTACATGGAACATGGACCTGGCAATTCTGGTCATATGGTCACTGAATCACTCCTGTTGCAAAAGAGGCTAGGAATGTTTGTGTTTCCGTGTGTCACATGTGTCTCCATCTGTCACTGTCACTGTCATCCCGTTGCTCATCGATTTGCTCGAGCGGGCACCAGTAACGTCTCCATTGTGGGAATTGTTGTTACTGTTTTTGGCATATCGAATAGGTCACAGGTAGCTTGTCAGGCTCTCCGAGAGGGATGAAAGAATTGAAAGAATCGAACCCAGGTGGGCTGCGTGCAAGGCAAATGTCCTACCGGCTGTGCTATCATGCTATCGCTCCAGTCCCATACTCCATCTACTATTTGGAATTTTTTAAGTGGGTAATGGATTATTGGTGAGCAGTTTGCCAGAGAATTTATACCAAGAAATGAAGTTCTCTTTTCCTTCTGTCTCTACCTTGTTTGTTAATAGTGATGAAGAATACCACAGAATACAGATTTAGAAGAAAAAAACTTTCTCAGCAGTGAAGCCCATGCCTTTGCTGACATGAGATCTGAGTTCAATCATGCACAACATTGCAAAAAAAAAAAAAAGAAAAGAAAACAGAAAACAAAAAAAAAAGCTTGTTCCTCATAAATTACTTCATTTAATTTTTCAATACGATTTTCCTTTGGATTAGTCACGATCATCTAAATGTAGGCATGACTTTCAGTTACGAGAAGACTAAGGAAGGCTCAGAAGGATTATGAAATTGAAGCCACAGGCCACAAGATTTCAGGCAATTCCTATCAATTTATCTTTTTTTTTTTTTAACACATCGAAAGGGTTTCCTGTGCCTTGTTATTCACCAAATAGAAAAGTCCCATCAGAGCAAAGAGGATGACACTGCAGCGCAAAGTACCAAGGGCCGTGGTTAAAGTGCAGATTAATTGTTTCTACTCCATCAGATTTTAGATGTCGTCTTTCCACACAGAAATGGTGGCACAGATGAATGAAAGTTTCTTTATCTCATGTAATGGTCTGAAGATAAGTGGTCCACTAGGTAGTCCTGGGTGTGAAGCCATAGGATTGCAAAGAAATTATTACATTTCAGCTTAATCAAAGAGAAGCGGCCTGTTCTTGCCCTTCCATGCTTCTATGTTGCCTCACATTTTCAAACTGTTGCCTTCTGAAAAATATTTACTTCTTCCCCCAAAGCATTTCTAAGACAAGTAAGCAAACATTTGCCAAAATGTAAAAAAAACAAAACAAAAAAAAAAAAACCTCATAGTTAAAGTTACCACAATGTTCTCTCAAACAAGTTTTCCAAGTCTTAAATTGAGGTAGATATTGAGAGGTGTTGAAGTAGATGGTTTGTCCCTACAGATTGAAAAAAGAGGCAACAGATTTTTTTTTTTCATCTAAAGCATTTATACTGTTTTCACACTGTGTGTCTTTAATATATTTAATTACACATCTCCCCAGTTTCCCCAACAGAAATGTTACAGATTTTTAACTTTATTTTTATAAAGTTGTTCACAATATTTGATTACATTTAATATTTGAACACCAATCCCACCACCATTACACCTTCCCATTACACCTTCCCACCACCGTATTTCAGATGTTTCCATCCTGAACTCCAAACTCTGCCCCCAAAGCAGAACCAAATAACTTATTTTGTATTGCTTGCTCTGAATAATCCACTAAGAATGATCCAAAAAAGATTTCTTAGAGGAAAGTTTGTGAAGATTGTTGTATTTCACCCAGGAGCCATTAAGCCCTTCTATAAGGGATTAGTAACATGTTGTTTAAGGTTGAGCCTTGTGTGCATAAATATATATATACATATATATATGTATATATATATATTTCCCCCTAAAATTGGCTGCCTTCTACTTTAAACCCCATCAAAAGTGGTGTGATACTCGGGTTACAGACTTTTTTTTTTTTAGCTTGGCTTTGTGTTGCCCTCACAATTTCCACTCAATCACCCTGAGCTTTTTATTTTGCCTTTTTGCTGTGACAGACACAAGGATGAATTTAAACTCCATTCCCTCTCCAAATGCCTCTCTGATGTATTTGCTACTTTTTACATCCCCTTTTCCCCCTCGTAGAATCTAATGGAAATTCCTTTAGGGTCTTTAGCTTTTCCTCAGAGTCAGAAACTTTTGTTTTGCTAATGGAAGTCAACTTCATTAGCATTTCAAATCCTGGGATGCTCTTAAAGATCAGTGTTAGATCTAAGGAGCTCCCAGCCACAACCTGATTTATCAAACCTGTTTAATTGAAATCTCCCGTGGCCAATGCCTTTGACCTTATTTCTACCAACACATCACATCAGGGAAGCCTGTTCAAGAAGTCTAGAGAAACACACATACATACATACTCTCAGAAATTTGCTTTCCCCCTCTCCCCCCTCTTCTTATTGCCAAAAGCCCTCCTCTCTCCAGTCTTATCATGGGTCCAGGATGATTGAGAACATTGTTGGGTAAATGGAGAATATATATAGGTAGACAGACCAATGAGTGGATGAATAAATAAAGGGTAGATGGATGATTGGTTAGACGGGTACAGAAACAGGTATTAAATGAATCATTACATTGAACAGATAGAAGGAAGGACACAGTGTTGGGAGAAAAGGAAAAGATAGAAAAGATGGGCTGGGGAGATGGTGTGGGTTTTAGGGTGCTTGCCTTGCATGAGGCCAATTCCCTGTACCACATGGTCCCCAGAGCACCTCCAGGAGTGACCCTAAGCACCGGGTGGGGCAGACTGGGAAGAGTTGAAAATTCAAAAGAAGGAGGAGGAGGAGAAGGAGGAGGAGGAGGAGGAGGAGGAGGAGGAGGAGGATGAGGAAGAAGAAGAAGAAGAGAAAAAAAAGGGGGTGGAGGAGGAGAGGGGAAGGAGGAGGAGCAGAGGGGGAGGAGGAGGAGGAGGAGGAGAGGGGGAGAAGGAGGAGGAGGAGGAGAAGGAGAAATTACAACAAAATAACTTAAGATAATATTGTTCTAGGCAGGAAGATGGGGGAGGAGTATGGTATTGTATGTTAGGGGAAAACAGTCTCTGAAACATGAACCCAACTGAGGGCATGGAAGCCTTTTACTCTAAGGACCTAACTTTGGAGCCTGGAAAACCATCGTGATGCAGAATTGCAAAATTCCAAGGCAGTGAAGGAGACTTCCTGGGAGAAGAGGCTCCACCCTTGGAACAAAGGCAAGGTGAAGAATATCAAGACCATCAACTTCTCCAGACTTCCCTGAGGGGGGCAGGAAACTTTAGAAAAAGTGAATATAAACTAACTTGGCAGAGGGAAAGGTGCACACTTATGTGGCTGTCAGGCACATGTTGCCTTCACACGTTCCCCACGTCTCCCCTCTTGTGATGTGTACAGTCATACTTGAATGTTGCAATGTTCACTGGCTCTCGGCTCTGGAGAAGACCATGTTCTCTCTGGGACACATTATCGTAACTTATCTCTCCCCTCCATTCCCATCATTGCCCATAAATTTGCTATACTTCCCTGTTTGTCTCAAACTGAAATTCTTTTCTCTAAGAGAACAGCAACAAACTGAAATCCCTGGGTCAGATTAGGACCGAGATCATCTTCCACGCTGTGCAGAACTAGTGGACTTCAAGCTAGACTCCCAGGGCTGGCAGGACCCGAGGACACTATATGCGGGGGCTCGTAGCAGACTTTCATGGGTCCTGGATCTCGCAGGTGCTTCCCTGGGGTGACAGAGGTGGGTAGAGAAAAGCAGGAAATTGATTTCCTTCTCAAGACTGCTGCTTTTCCTCCCACTTCGCATAATCCACCTGGGAACCTCCACCAGTAGCAATGTCCTGAGAGATAGTACAGGGGTACTTGCCTGACCATCCCCAGTGTGATCCCTGGCTCTGCATAGGGTCCCCAGAGCACCTTCATGAGCAGTCCCTGAGCACAAAACCAGGAGTAAGCCCTGAGGACAGACAGGTGTGGCCCAAAACAAAAAGGAAAAAAAAAGTAGTGTTCTGACAGAAGTTTCCTTGCACCTGCTAGCAGCTGCATTTAAATAACTCTTGTGTCCAGTGCTCCGGAACATGCTTTCTCCAAGTAGACATTCCACCAGCATTTTTAAAGTAGTTATTTTTTATCTCAAACATCGTTCTTGGACTGGAGCGATAGCACAGTGGGTAGGGCATTTGCCTTGCACGCGGTTGACCCGGTTGGATTCCTCTGTTCCTCTTGGAGAGCCCGGCAAGCTACTGAGAGTATCCCGCCTGCATGGCACAGCCTGGCAAGCTACCTGTGGTGTATTCGATATGCCAAAAACAGTAACAAGTCTCACAATGGAGACGTTACTGGTGCCCACTCAAGCAAATCGATGAAAAACAGACAACAATGCTACAGAACTATGGGTTCTTAGCACCATTTTACCTCTATTACCTTATTTAATAAGGTAATACTATTATTACCTTATTTAATAAGGACCAAATCCTTTTAGTGTGGAAACCATTCGTGATAAACTTAAGGCAGGTAGAGGTTGGTTAAGTCCAGTAAGAGGCAAGGCTGAGGTTCAGACTGGGTCTGGAGGTCTTTATGGACCCACACACCGTGTTGTGCCTCTCTGTTCACTGAGCTGACTTTCTAGAGCACAGTATGACAGGACTTTCTGCAACAACAGAAATGTTCTGTAGCTATGCTGACCTACTTCCATGGTGGTCACTAACCAAATGTGATTTTTTTTTGCTTTTTTTTGCGGGGGGTTCATACCCAGCGATGCTCAGGGGTTACTCCTGGCTTTGCACTCAGGAATTACTCCTGGCGGTGCTTGGGGGACCATATGGGATGCCGGGGATCGAACCCGGGTCGGCCGTGTGCAAGGCAAACGCCCTACCCGCTGTGCTATCACTCCGGCCCCCCAAATGTGATTTTTGAATACTTGAAATTCAGCTAGCATAATTGAGAAGCAAAGGTTTTCATTGTATTGAATTTTAATTAATTGAAACAGTGCCATTGAAGAGCCCACTAGTACCTTGTTCATACGTATGATCTCAAAATGTGAGGTGCTGAACTAGGAATTAAGGTAGGCCTCTCGGTTATAGACAATACCCTTTATTAAAATAGTAACATGAAATAATTGCAAAGCACACGTAGAGTCTTTGTGTTTCTTTCCATCTTTGACAAGAGTCTCCCTATTCTGTTAGCACTGCCGTCAAATCTTAGCTCAGCGGAAGATGTATTGAGATGAGACAGAAAAAAAAAATCTGGCACAATAATGTAGGGACATCGTGGGTAGGTTGGAACATGGTAGTGTCATTGACATATTTATGATGAGGAACTGTCGTCATGTTATTCATCTTTTCAATACATAGGGAGGGGCTGTTGGAAACAAGGCACTTAAAAGTGGGTTTGGTTTGGAGGAGAAAGAATACGGAAGTCTCACATGAAGGAGAGATGTAATCACAACCCTTCCTTAAGAAGGAGGTGAAGAGAGTGAGATAGGAATGCAGGGTAATTATGAGCCAGGGGAGAAGGAAAGATCCTGGCTGAAATCATATAATAAAAGGGTCATATTAGTCTTCATGTGGTACTCAAATTGGAACCCAGTCAAGTCTTTAAAAGAGACCATAAGAAGCACTAGTTGAATGTTCCAATGTATCCTTTGTGTCCCAATGTGTCCTTTGGGTTTATAGGGATAGAGGTACATGGAATTTGGGTAAATGGAAAAATATTGGTTTAGAATCCATGTGGACAAATAGACATAACCCATGGGTCAACCCCATTCTGTTGCTGGTTTGGTAAGCAGCTTTATGAGGCACACTAAAGCCCCTATATATAAGTGAATTATATATGGTCCTTGGCTTCTTGCTAGTGACGTGTAACCACTTCCCAAGAGGTGCCAGATCAAGGTATAGAAAGGTCAAAAGTCACTGCCTAAGGCAGACTGAGTAGTTGTAACAGAAACTACATAGACGATAAGGCGTCAAATATTTCCTTCAATCCTATTCAGAAACCATTTGTTCAAAAATATCTCTGTTCAAACAGAACAGAGTTATAATAGCACAACCGACTTAGGTTGCCATATTGTGAGATCATCGAATTTTTAAAAATCCCTATTATCTTTGACCTGGCAATTTGGCCAACTGAAATTTTATACAGCATACATTTTGATTTACACATCCACTGGACTTCTTTTATTTTTATTTATGTATCGGCGGGGGCACACACCCAGGGTACTCAGGGTTTACTCCTGCCTCTGTGCTCAGGATTCACTTCTGGTTGTGCTTGGGCCACCATATATAATGCTGGGGGTTAAACCTGGACTGGCTGTGTGCAAGGCAAGCTCCTCTCTTCTATACTCTCTCTCCAGCCCCCATTCACTGGGCTCCTTCTAGCCCTGAGAAATTTAACAAGCTGAATACTCAGTAGTTGGGCACTGGGAAAATAAATTTCGGGACATTAATGTCAAGAGATACTATTCTGTTTCTCAAGTATTTTTGTTACTGTTTTTGATCCACCCTCAGCAACGCTCAGGGGTTACTCCTGAATCTGCTCAGGAATTACTCCTGGCAGTGCTTGGGGACATATATGGAATGCCAAGAATCAAACCTGGGTCAGACATGTGCAAGGCAAATGTCCTACCTGCTGCACTATCTCCCTAGCCCCTGTTCTCAAGTTTTAAATGAGATACTTCTCTTTGTTGGGAAGGAATGTTCAAGTTATATGGCTAAATTTAAAATATGGCATAATAATAAGTTTTACTTGATGACATTTGTATTAAGACAACAAACAATCCCACTAAAATATATAGACAGATATTTGCCAGGTAGCTATCACTATCCAGACCCCTAGAAAATATGCAAGATATTTATATATATATGGCCTATATATAGATAGATAGTGTGTATATACACACAATGCATTGAATATCTTCTAGATAAAACTTAATTTTTATGGAAGTCTACTTAACTCAAAATAAAGAAGGTGGAGGAATAAGAGGAAGTAGCCAGTTAGGTTTCCCTAATGAAACTGAAAATTTCATAACTGAAAGAGATGACTGAGAGATTATGACCAGAAGGGGCAGTCAGTAGAAGAACGAGTAGAAATTCTTTGTTCTACATTGAGACATTTAGTAGGATATGTAATACATAAGTTTCAGTGCCAATAAAAGATTCTGGTCTTGGGCAGGTGCCTTTGTGAGACACACAGAAGCAGAAGTAGAGTTCAGGGCAAAAGACTGCAGACAGTAAGGTGCTTCCTTGTGTGCAACCAAACCTGGTTCGAATACCAGACTCCACATATGAACTGCCAGTAGCACCACCAGGGGTCAGTTGTGAGTACAGAACCAGAAATTGCCCCTGAGCATGGTCCATAAAAAGTAAAGACCAAGGGGCCAGAGAGATAGTACAGTGGTTAGGGCATTTGCCTTGCACAGGGCCAACCCAGGTTCGACCCCCACCATCTCATATGGTCCCACAAGCACCACCAGGAGTGATCCCTGAGTGCAGAGTCAGGAGTGACCCCTGAACATTGCCGGATGTGGCCCCCAAACAAAACAAAAACCAACAAACACACAAAAAAACCACGACTGGGGCTAGAGCGATAGCACAGCAGGTAGGGCATTTGCTTTGCACTCAGCCGACCCTGGTTCGATTTCCAGCATCCCATATGGTCCCCTGAGCACCACCAGGGGTAATTTCTGAGTGCAGAGCCAGGAGTGACCCCTGTGCATCACCAGGTGTGACCCAAAATGAAAACCAAAAACAAGATACCACTAAAGATGGAGACTGTTACAGAAAACAACTCAGTGGGGGAAGAGTTGTGGTAGGTTAGCAGAGTTCAGATGGAAAGACCTTGCAGTGCAGTGTTATGTGCTGATTCCTGGTTGAACGTCTGGCTACCCAGAGCATCCGCCTGTCCTGGGGTGTGGAAGTCCGGAAAAAGCCACAGTACTTGTATTGTGCTGGCAACACAGCCCTGCCTTGGGTCTCTCTTAGTGCTCTCCATCTAATGTGACAGAACAGTAGCAAGCAGGAACTCCCTCATATGTGGGGCTCATAGATACACAGCGAAGTAGCAACAAGGGTCCAACGGCAAAATACTGGGAAAATTAATCCACACATCTGAGTTGGGTGAGAAGGAGGCTTTGAAAGGGAGGGGAGTTGGGATCCTTGTGACAGGGAGGTAGGTACACTGGTGCTGGTGTGATGTTGGAATTATGTACATGATAAAGCATTATTAATAGTATGGTACACCACAAAATCTCAATCAATAAATTTAAAAAAAAAGAATTAAAGAATGGGGCTGGAGTGATAGTACAGCGGGTAGGGCAGCTGCCTTGCATATGACCCACCCGGGTTCGATTCCCAGCATCCCATATGTTCCCCTGAGGATCGCCAAGGGTAATTCCTGAGTGCAAAGCCAGGAATAACCACTGCGCATTGCCAGGTGTAACCCAAAAAGCAAAAATATAATAAAATAAAATATAAAACATAAAAATTTAAACAAATAAAAAGAATTAAAGAAAAATGTAACCAAAAAAGGGGGGTGGGGAAAGTTCAGAAGAGATTATCAATGTGTGCGGGGGGTGGGGGGGATAAATACAAGTAAATACATTAAAGTAAAAATTAAAAATACAGAAAGAGGCAGGAGTGTCTTTTAAAAGTCACTACCCCACCCCCACCTCCCTGTCTCCCTGCATCCCACATGCCTGCTGCAGGGGTGGGTCTGTCTGGCCCTGCGAGACTCTTTATTTAGACATCTCAGGCATTTGATCCATTTTGAACCAGACCGGCTGCAATACGGGTGAACAGAGACTCCTGCTCTTCGCTCACAAAACTCTCCTGTTCAAACATGTTTGCAGAGTATGATTCATGGCATTTCTTTCTGGATTGTCCAGTGGGTAATTGCTGTACAAAAACCAGAGAAACAGATGTAGACCCTGAACCCTGGCTATAAATTTTTGTTTTATGATTATGGGTTTCAAATGTGCTGTGTCACACTGACAAATATACAGTTACTCTGAAATGAAATGAATTTGGGTCTCAAACTTTTGCTTCGTTGTTGTTGTTATTTGTGGCTGGGAATACTTTGGTTAGAGTTTCTTTTTCCATTGATCAAACAAAAGAAAATAAGGTGACACAGATCATGGTATTTTCAGCCATAAAAAGATGGAATTTGGGAGAGGTGGTTTTTTTTTTTCCTGTTTGATTAATGTTTAAACTACTTGAAGTTTAATCATTTAAACTTCATTACCAACAAATTAGCTAGACCATTTTTCACCTGCTACCTATTCATTAATCCTTTTTGTACATGGATATACATTTAAAGACTTCTCCTCATTTGTGTGTCTTTCCTTAATTTTACTTAGGATGAAGAATTGAAAGAAAGATCAAGATTTTAAAAATTACAACAATAGCAGAGATTTACTGATGAAGATAGGATAAGAAACACGAGGCTAAATTGTTGGACTGCTTTATAAATTAATACTTGGGATGAAATAATAGCTCTAATAATTGCTATCAGCATAATTAATTCATGATGAGAAATAATGAATTGACTAGTCAATACTGTTGCATTATAAGAAACCCATAATATTTTATTCATGAGGATTTAAATACTAATCATTCCTTTCAAGACCCAGGTTTATTTTTCTACAGTTAAGAGGACCCCAAGGTGATTATAAATTTAAAATTTTCTTGTTCTAAGAAACTCAGTATCTCCACCTCACTCCATACACCACACACACACACACACCCCACACACACATCACACACACACACACACACTGTTTCGGTGTAGTGAGAACTGAAGGAAGAAATTTGGGAACAGGCATCTCCATTTTGAGATGAAGTTGTTTCTCTAATGTAAGAGTACTGAGAGTAGGGACTGGAGCGATAGCACAGCTGGTAGGGCATTTGCCTTGCATGCAGCTGACCCAAGTTCAATTCCCAGCATCGCATACTGTCCCCTGAGCACTGAGCACCGCCAGGAGTGATTCCTGAGTGCAGAGCCAGGAGTAACCCCTGAGCATCGCCGGGTGTGACCCAAAAAGCAAAAAAAAAAAAAAAAAAAAAAAAGAGTACTGAGAGTAAACAAAATTTGGGGACACCATCTCCATCTTCACTTCCCCAAGACCAGTGTACCCTATCCTTTGGAAAGATGTCAAATAAGGAAGCTCCCTGGCCTTGCCTGGGTATCACATACCTGCCCACTCATCCCTGTTAGTGGTGTGTTTTTCTCCCCTGTGATTCTGTTCCTCCTGCTGTACTTTGGTGTAGTTGCTTCTTTCCCTCTCCTCCAGCGACATTTCTTTGACCTTCATTATTGGCTCTAAAACGAACCCAGTTTCCCAAACCTTATTTGAGTATTTGGAGACGTTAAGTCTGGTGGACCATGTGGCAACTGACATAGAACAATGCACTTTCTGGAGTTTTACAGCTCTCTTATTGCAGTGTTTTAAGTTTTGTAAATTTCTCCATATACCTTGCTTTAAAAAGAAAAAAAAAACCCAAAGTTCCAGGGTTTCATCTAATAAAGTTCTATTACAAAATGACGGTCAGAATGGAAGAGTGGAACATGACAGCAACATTTTTACTGCGGGGACTTTTTTAGTAGGAAGAACTGAACCTGGTCGGTTGAAAAATCATGTTAATGTATCTTCCTCAAAGGCTCTTTGACTTGGGAAGTGGGTGCAATGCATACTTTTCATGTGAGACCATGAGAGCCTCTTAGCAGCTCCACCGACAGAGCTGCAGTTCAGCATGGGGTGGGGTTCCCCCCGACAGGCTTTTAGAGGCCCGGATGCCAAAGCACATTCCAACAGAGGCACGAAAGGAGTCTGGAGCCACACTCTTTCCTACAAAGGGCAGGGAAGCTGCTACCCCTCATGCCTCATGCCCACCCACTTGCCTACTACCGTTTTTTTGGTGATGAAATAAAAGCTGGAGAGACATTGCAGAATTTAATTCCTCCCTAGTTTCCTTTCTTTGATGTAAGTTGCATCCTTTAAGCTAGTCCTGCAAAATGGCCACAGGGTGGCTTGGTTCTCTCCCTTTTTAAAACTCTCTGCTTGGCCTGGGTTTATTTGTACATAGGCCTGGATTTATTTGTAAATATTGCATCTGTCCTCCGTGTTTCAAGGCTGATTAACAAACTTCTCTTTCCTCTCGTTGAGAAAAAATTATAGGAACTGTCACTGTCACTGTCATCCCGTTTCTCATCAATTTGCTCAAGCGGGCACCAGTAACGTCTCCATTGTGAGACTTGTTTGTTACTGTTTTTTGGCAAGTTGAATAAGCTTGCCAGGTTCTGCCGTGCGGGCGGGATACGCTCGATAGCTTGCTGGGCTCTCGAGAGGGGCGGAGGAATCGAACCCGGGTCAGCCTCCTGTAAGGCGAACACCTACTGCTGTGCTATCACTCTAGCCCTGTTTATAGGAGCTTAAAAAAAAAAAATGAGGTGGGGGCTTTTGTCTAGAAATGACTCTAGTAAGTAGTCTGATGGGGTGGGGGGGGGGAATACTGGTAAAACAAAGAGCCACATTTCACCAGTTCTCAAATCGTATGTTTAGTTATGTGGAGGGGGCATGGGGTACGTGAAGAGAGGCGCCAACACCATGCTTTGCCGGGCGCAAGGCTGTGGGAACTGTCATTCTCCCCTGGGTTGGGGAGTTCAGGGAAGTAGGTTCTAGTCAATCAAGGCTCTGAGCACTGTGACCACAGGCACGCCCTGTCTCTCTGAGCCTCTGTTCCCCCAGTGGGAAAAATAAAAGAAGGAGGCACTGAATCACAGAATTAATACTTGGTCCAGGGCATGTACTGAGATCTGTACAAGCGCGCACCCCTCTTCCCTTTTTGGGTCTGCACAGCAACCCCCCCACTAACTTATTACTGTTTTGTTGTTGTTATCATCATCATCATCATCATCAATCATCATGATTATGGGGGGTTGGGCCACATTCAGCATCTCTCAGGGATCACTCCTGGTGGATTTAGGGGGCCTGGTGGGACAGCCGGGATGGAAGCCGGATCCTGCGTGCAAAGCAAGTGCCCCACCTGCTATACTATCTCTCTGGCACCATAACGTGGGTAATATTAAATCCCCATTTCACAGATGAGGAAACTGAGGCCCAGTGAGGCTCAAATGCTTGTTCCAGGTGGCAGTGCAGGCAAGGTGTAGAATTTGAATCGCAGAGTTCAGGCTGCCTGTTACAAAGCTCTTAACCTTTATGTGATGGGGTTGGCGTTTCGATTTTTACAACATATGAAATGTTGTTTCCTGATGTGTGTGTGTGTGTGTGTGAGAGAGAGAGAGAGAGAGAGAGAGAGAGAGAGAGAGAGAGAGAGAGAGAGAGAGAGAGAGAGAGACTTAATGCTGCACCACTCATTCCAAATGCTTCCTGTAGACCTGAGAATTGTTTTTTAAAAAGTAAATCCAGAAAGCTGGATTTTCACTCCGGAGCAAAGCAAATGCAATCCCTTCGGCCAGAACTTGCGAGAGGGATCAAGAGGAAAAGACTCTCAAATGGAAAGTTTCTCAGCCCAGGGCTTCCCCGAGAGGGTAGCAGCTCTCTGTTCTCCAGCTTAAGGCATGCACGAGCTTTTTCAGGAGTGGAAAAATACATAAGTTACAAGGAATTTAACAGACAGCGAGGCGCGGAGAGGAATTTCCAGGGTGGGCTGGGGGCGAGCGGTGGGCGGGAGGCGAGCGGGCGAGGGGGAACCGCGCTTGCAGGCTAAGCGGCGGCTGTAAATAAAAAGGCGTAAAGGGAGAGAGAAGTTGGCGCTCCACGAGAGCCCGCAGCGGCGCCCGCCCCGGCTCCTCCCTCCCCGGTTCGCTTTTTTAAAAGCACTTCTTGCATTGTTTTTTAAGGTGAGAAATGGGCAAGAAAGAGCCGGCTTGCACTCGCTAGCTGCCTGCCTCTCTGGCTGTCTGCTTTTGCAGGGCTGCTGGGAGTTTTTAAGCTCTGTGAGAATCCTGGGAGTTGGTGATGTCAGACTCGTTGGGTCATTTGAAGGTTAGCAGCCCGGGAAGGGTTCACCGAAAGTTCACTCGCATATATTAGGCAATTCAATCTTTCATTCTCTGTGACAGAAGTAGTAGGAAGTGAGCTGTTCAGAGGCAGGAGGGTCTATTCTTTGCCAAAGGGGGGACCAGAATTCCCCCATGCGCGCTGTTTGAGGACTGGGATGCCGAGGACGCGAGCGAGCCGGGCAGGGTTCGTCCGGGCACCGTCGGGGTAGGATCCGGACCGCATTCGGAAGGCTTTTTGCAAGCGTTTGCCTGGAAGGAGAACTTGGAATCTTTCTGGGAACCCCCCGCCCCGGCTGGATTGGCCGAGCAAGCCTGGAAAATGGTAAATGATCATTTGGATCAATTACAGGCTTTTAGCTGGCTTGTCTGTCATAATTCATGATTCGGGGCTGGGAAAAAGACCAACAGCCTACGTGCCAAAAAAGGGGCAGAGTTTGATGGAGTTGGGTGGACTTTTCTATGCCATTTGCCTCCACACCTAGAGGATAAGCACTTTTGCAGACATTCGGTGCAGGGGAGATCATGTTTGACTGTATGGATGTTCTGTCAGTGAGTCCCGGGCAAATCCTGGATTTCTACACTGCGAGTCCGTCTTCCTGCATGCTCCAGGAGAAAGCTCTCAAAGCATGCTTCAGTGGATTGACCCAAACCGAATGGCAGCATCGGCACACTGCTCAATGTAGGTTTATTTTTTTCCCTTCTTCTACCAAGAAAAAAAAAAAATGTCTCTCTTGCATGCAATAAAGACATTGGAAACAAACTGCATTGGTAGCAAGACAAAGGATTTAATGATTTAATGCTGAAAGGGTGTGATATGCTGGCTTGCATATTGATTCCGCGCTGCTGAAAATTTCCTGTTAAATGTTTTCTTCCCAAACACCCCTCCCCAAGCCCTTCTCCTCTCTTTACCAACCTTACAGTTGCTTGCAAACAGTTTTTAAAATATGCGTGGAGGGAGGGGAGAAAAAGTGGAGGGTCACCACAGGACTTTGAAACATTCTTCAAGTAAGGCATTTTGACATTTGTGCAATTTTTGCTAAAATGTATGCATAGAGGAATTTAACTTTGATGTTCTTTGGATTAGCTACTAGGTTTACATATATGTCTTTATATACATGTACATGTATATAAATGTATAGATACAGTGTGCGTTTGAACAGTCCAAAGTAATTAAAATATGACATCTTCCTTGCAAGGAATTTAACCTAATTATGGTGGCTGCTACTCCTGAAGTTCATAAACCACCAGTTAAAGCTTCTGCCTCCAATGTTTTCCTTGCTAAGGAAAGGCAATATTTCTTAGCATTGACCCTGCTGCCACCTCTCCGAGTCACTTTGTTGCTCTAAGAAGTTGCTGTTTTGCTAGAAAACTACTGGCAACGAACACCCCTTGGGCTGAGCCATCCATTATTTCTATATCTTGCAATTCAACCAGGAACGTGGACCTGGGTTAAAAGAAAGGAAATATAAGTGTAGTAGCCTTGTTTTTAGAAGAAATTTATCGACTCCCCGGTTATCTGAATCTGATAGGGTGCCCAGGCGCGCATCTGATCCACAGTAGCCTGGCTGCAGCCTTGAGAAATGACCAGAAGTCCCCGAAAAATCCCACCTTCGGGTGGTTAGAGGGGGAGCCCGCAGGATGCATTACCGACCTGACAGTGATTTAGATAAATGGCTCAGCTATCTATCAAAATGTTTCTAGTACTTTATTTGACAATTCATTGGAGCATCAGCCTGAAAATGACATTTTAAATCTTTGTTTTCAAAGAGGTCAAAGTTTAACTAGAAGAAATTGAGTTTTCTTAATAACTTGGTGGCTTATCTAAAGAGAAAAGAAAAAGGAGAGGGACAATGACAAGACTTAAACTGCCAGCTCAGAAACTTTGTCCTAAGAAGAAAGACTTGCTCCTTGGGCCAGGAAATCAACAGGTTTGTAGCTAAAAAATCAATAGCCATTTGATGCCAACAGTCTGGCTGTCTGACTTAATATTTTGTTGAGCCATAACCGGGGTAAAAAGAATATCATTTTCAGGCGTCTTAATCCTCAGCTGCTCCCTAAATGCCTTCCCTTTGCTGCTGCCTGTTTTATTTTGGAGAACTCAAAAGAAAATGAGTGTTACAAAATAGTTTTCCAACCTAGTAACAGATCATTTTCACCCATCCTTTTTGACCCATCCTCTCTGGAATTAAACAACCTGACTGCCTTCCTTTGGAATCCCAAGGAACTGGAACTTTTAAAAAACTTTTTCTAGTAAGGAAAAGTTCCAGTGAAATATATATATATATATATATATATATATATATATATTTTAATGTAGCAGGGAAAATTCTGGGAACCCTGGCAGAAAACTAATAGATCTAGAAGAGCTTTTACAAGTATACATTCTTCCTTTTGTAATTAACCCTCCAAACATGCCTATTAAGTTGGAGGTGGGGGGGGGAGCTTTGTTTGTTCTCGAACAAGTTAAACAAGGGATTTGCCTTATCTAGGGAGAGCGAGTGGTGAATGTGTCATTCGCCTAGGGCCAGCCGATAAGCAAGAAGTGTTGATAACAGCAAAGTTCAGCTAATCAAAGAAACTTACATTAGAAAAAGTAAATAAAGGCTTTTGGACAAAGGGATTTCAGAAATTCCAATGTCTTATTTTTGTAAGAAGGGCAATTAGTGCTTATGGTGGTCAATTTCACCAGGTTTTGAATCCCATATCCCAAATCCAGGTTAAAGGAATAAAATGTAAATATTGCTTATGCCTCCAGAGAATTGCTTGATTCTCCAGAAACCACTTGTGATGGGTTCGGTTTAGTTAAGTAATTAAGTTTCTGAGCATAAATAAAAATTCTGCCACCCATTCAGGGTAGCATGGATGGTGAAGGCTTTTGAAATAATAGCATATTAGGGCTTCGTTTGTATAAGTAAGAGCATAAAAACCACAACCTTTTCCATTTCACTTAATGACTATTTTGACGAGAAGCAGATCTGTTTGTGTTCTTAACACAGAGGAAACAGCGGGCAAGAAGGGAAAAAATAGTACTAAATTCCAACCCAAACTATTTTCTTCTTTGAGGATCCTCCTTAATTTTGTCGGATGGCATGTGTGTATTCCTATGTGTTTAATTCAGAGTGAAATCTGTGAGAACAAGGCATACCAGAAGCTTTTTTTTGCAAGGTGTGTGTGCATTTTTTTTTTTTTAGTTTTAAAACTAGAAAAATGATATGCCAGCCAGCTGCAGGTTGGAATAGGGCCTGTGAATTACTTACAAACATTGGACATCAGGATTAGTGGGCTACTAAGGGAATGTGGTATAAATAATACACTGTAACACTGCTCCTGCAAGGTATTCGAGTCACCAAGTTTCTATTTAGATGCCTCCTGGATTATCTTGGTTTTAGACTGTTCCAGATGTTTTCAGCATTAATTGCTCAGTGGGTATAGGATAAATTCTAATATTTGTGGTCTAAATATAGTTGCCTTCAGTGAAATCCTGAGAGTGACAACTTCTTGGCTCTTTTCCCTGTCTTTTCTTTACTCAGTTTATACATTTAAAAAAAGAAGCAGAAGGGAAAAAAATGAAATAGTATTTTTCCCATTAATGAGAAGTAATTAAAAAAAATTTTTTTTTAATAGTGGCAATGCATGATTTAGAATGGAGGGGAAAAAGTCCTGTTTCCAAACCCTGGAACCTGAAATTTAAGCATTAAACAGTATCTAAATTCTCTCCTAGCAAGATATAAATTGGGGTCAAAGTGGCAAAATCAAAGATACCCTCTGAAAGAAAGACTAAATAAAGACTGACAGCCACCATATGAATTGAATGGGGTTTTGAATAAATATTTCAGTGAAAAGGCTCAATTGTTTTTCTAAAGTAGGACATAATTTTCTGCTTCTGGGCCACATGACAGTAACTAATACCATCAGAGAAGAGAAGAAAGGGGACTTTTTCTTAAATCTCAGAGTGTGAAACAGTGTTATTTAAAAATAAAGAGAAGATTCACAAAGTTTTCCTCCCTTGAAGAAAAAAATAAATATTAAATATTATTCCTATCCTCATAACTTGATACATTGGGAAGGGAAGTGTGAATAAGCAACTCAGAAAAAATATGTTGCATTTCAGTTTTATTACTAGAAATAAAATGGATGCTGAAAAATAAAACTAGAAGAGAGAGGCATGTGTCTGCTTAAACTTAAACGATGGCAATGTTTTGGAGGCTCTGCTTAGAATTGTACTCGCCAGCTCAGAAATTAAACCATGGCATGGGAGGAGACCTTCCCCCATTCCCTTAATTGATACATGATCATTCAGAAGGTAATTTCTGATACACTAGCTGACCTGAGTCAGAAGTTTTCTTCTTGTTTAGGAAAACCTGGCTCTGACCATATGTAATTAGTCAGTATTGCCATGAACTTGTCTTCAAAGCATTAAAGTAAAAGAGAGCTGTTCTGGATATCATGTACTTAGAATTTACTTTTCAATGTATCTTAAGAGACTGAAAAGGAAAAATATTGCCATTTTCTCCTTTATTTATTTCACAAACATCAAGACACCATCTCAGAGGAATATAGGATAAATCATGGTGATGATTATAAATTCTCTTTTCAAGGAACTTGTATTTAAATTAACTATTGAAAGCTGGAGATTTTTTTAATTAGAAGTTATTCTCTAGGAGGAAGATGAAGACATAAAACCATGATACAAAATATAAAAGTCCTTTAAAGTCACACAAGACTTATTAAAAAATAAGTGTAGTGTTCATTTCAGAACATCTTAAAAGAATCTTCTATAGAGTTTGAGTTATAAGTAAGTGCCAATAAATTTATTCTTAAATGACATTTTTACACTTTCAATGTTCTAATATAAATTCAGTTAACTATCAATTAAATAGATTATTTCAGAAATGGGAGTTTTTGATGAAGGTTAATCAGAACAGTCTTGCCTAAAAACCTTTCCAAAGGATATTAATGTGGGATCTTGCCTTTCAAATTACAGGGTAGTTATGGCAATCATATATCTCTGATTTTCTAGAATAACCCACTTTCAAATATACTGTCATAGTTCTTACATAAATCATTGAAATATGCCAGATATTTCTATATTACGACATCTCGTAGGCTGCCCCTTGAACCCAGGAGTAGCACAGAAACGCTTTGTTTGGATTCTATAGTCAATATAACTGGAATGCTCACAGTTTAATTTTACCATTAGGATTCCTTGTGCTTCTGGGTCGTTCTTCCAAACCTGAATTCATTTTGTGGCAAACTGGAGCTCCCTTAAAGAAGACATCTCTTGCACAAGGAATCTAAATACTAGGGCTGTGGTTCTGATTAGCATGTGGGATTGAGGGTGGTGAAGAATCCTTACAGAGAATTACGGTAAGAAGAAGCTCCATCCATTCTTGGACAGCTTCTTCTTAAAAGTCGGAATTGGGGACGGTGGCGAGAGGCGAGCAGAGTGAACTCAGGTTTCAGATTTATCAGTATCCTGTCTGTGAGGAGCTTGGCCTAAGTACCTCTTGTTAAATAGGAGATGAGATAACCTCCTCCATCTGTAAGATCTAATAACACCACCTCATCAGTCAATATGTTGCCGGGAATTTTCCTCTTCTCCTTCCTGACTTCTTTGGCTTCATCATGGAGAAGCCTGTGTCCCTTTGTGTCCAAACTCTTAAAAGAAAAACAAAACCCAGTGGCCAAGGGCTGTTCTACCTAATCAATGAGAGGGTGAGTCCTCAGGTAGGAGGTTATTTGTCTTGACGTTCAGGGCTTCTGGGGTGGGAATTCAGACAGGCAGTGGAAGTGCTGATTTGCTTTTTCTCTGGCCTTTGCTGGGTGGGGATGGGGGGGGGGGACATTCAGTAAGATAAGACTCTTGGCCCCCTGCAAGATAAGGCGAGGATAACAGGAACTGACGTTAGCGAGGCGACCCAGCCTGGCCGTACATTTCCTCCAGGCAGGACACATGGATTCCAGGAGTCTCTGGGCCTCCCAGACCAGGGGAACTGGTGGGTGGACAGGGGTGAGTGTGGGTGACAAATGTCCTTCATTCTCCCAAGAAACCTTCTTTGATCAGAATAACTAGTAACTTGGAGGGTGGGGGGGTGGGGGCGGCTGCTGAAGGAACAAGAAGATTTTCCTAAAATCAGATACTGAGATTATAACTCATTTATTTTACTTGGTCACCTAATAGCTGTTTGTTTCCCCAACTGTCAGGAGTTTCCCTCTGACGTCTCCTACGACGGCCGGCCCAGCAGTCACCCTATATTATCACCCGTGAACTGTGCCAGCCCCTGGTACAGAACAAAATGGGAGGGAATTCACATTGTCAGAGCTAATCCCCCGGTCCTCCTGTTTACTTTTCTAAGCAGGGAGTTCCCACCCTGATCCGCATCAGGTGACAGCGCTGGGAAAGCCATTTTTCACTCGCCCCCATTTTTCAACCACTAGCAGTTTTTCCTTTTCTCTTCCCCCTTCCTTTTCTCTTCAACTCTGGTCCCCCACCCCGGCCCCGAGCCTTCTTTGCAAATATCTCTGATCTGACGTTTGGAGGAGAATCTAGAACCAAAAGATTCTTCCCCCCCCCCCCCGCCCGTCTTAATTCATAGGTTCTCCTTGGAATACTACTTTGTAAAAACTGACTTGCATTTTATTTCATTTTAGCAGTGAATAAGGAGTTCGTCTCCCAGATGGACTCCAGTTAAGTGAAACGTTTGTTCTTGTTATTGGCAAATTAGTGTTTGCCACCAGTTCAGGTTTCACGAACCGGAAAAAGCAAATAGCCAAATTCAAAATACTGTGGTAAAAAATGATCCAGATAAGATCAGATAAGATGAGTGCATCAATTAGCTGGGGGAAAAAAAGATTTGGATCAGTTTTACCTTCGTTTTTCTCTCATTTCCAGAGCAAATGAAGAAAGATCTCCTATCATAAAATCCCTCTTCTCAAAAAAATATTAAAGCTTTTAGGGCAACAGTACCTTTGTCTTGTCATCAAAGTCCATAATTATAAAAAGGCTGATGATCTGAGGGCCATTTCAGCTTCAAAAGATTTTTTAGGGTCTGGTCTATTGGAAAGCTTGGGGGTATAATTAACTAAAATGGAAATGGAGGCAAGCAAAATTTAGTTCCTGATGTTTTAATTTAGCTCAGCACTGCCATGTGTTATTGAAGAGAATTCTTAAAGGCAAACATAATTATTTCATTATGGTCCTCAGAATGCTTTCATTGACTTTAATGACAAGAAGCTGTATAAAAAGGCATACATTTTAATTAGTCCTTCTTATATTTACATCAGATAAATAACAAATAATTGATGAAAAACAAATCTCTGGAATGGATGATTTCACATCGTGTGCTGGTTACAGTTTCATGATGAAACATTTCTCTTTTGCTTTGCATTTTAATTATCCAAATATTACGGGAGCCATGCCATGGAGTTAAGATACCGTTGTTGCCATTTTATTGCTAAAAAAAAAAAAATCACAACTAATGAATGTCTCTGAATCGGAAGCTGACGGAAGGTGGCTAGAAGCGCATCTGAGTGAAGCAAACTGCCAGTCCCGTTAATTTTACTACATTTATTAGCACTTGTTTTGATCTTCTGCGCTTCATCTTTTTGGATGAAGACTGTCAGGGGTTTGGGATGCATTTTTATAGCTGCACCTTCTCCAAAAGTCTTTTTAAACTCCCACTACCTGTTTTGAAGACTTGCCTGGAAGTACCCTCCGGAGTGTGTGCTGGTAATTCCGAGAGCCGATGTTCTATCATAGGCTTTACCTTTGATTTTATATGAAAACCCATTTCACATGATTCATCTGCTTGGGTGTACAGAACACTAATTGTTATTATTGATTTTAAATTCCGTGACCATTACAAGGAACCTAGATGACTGGCAGATAAAGGGTAATAATCCATGGAGTTCTGGAACTGTTTCATGTTTGTCTGGAGTACTTTATGTGATCAATATTAACTGCCCCATTGAAACTAACTGCTGTATCAAATAACAGTCAATCAAATGAATGTGCTTAGAGATTATTTATTGAAAGCTTTAATTGTTCACTGGGGCCCTGCTTATCAGAGGAAACAATAGGGATTAGAGATAGGATGAACAGGTTTGGATTCTCAGAAGAAGATGACGGATTCGGATGATCAGGGAAATACTCTGCTTTTGGACATGTGTTTCCAGAAACCCAGGGTGACTTCTCAGTGAGCAGACTGGAAATACACTTAGCAAAGTTGCAAATACCCTGAACAGTGTTTCTCTCACCTGTTCCTTTGGCTCTCCAGAGGAACAGGTGTAAGGATCTCACCCTCAGACTAGCGGAGTGAAAAAACTCACTCTGAGCTTTACTGTTTCTGTACTCCCACTCACAAACATGACCCTCCCATGCATCCTGGTGGGGAGATGTTCCTTGTCACTGCTGATGGGCCACGAGAATGGAAATTGCCGGACTTGACCTAGGATCAATGTCTACAGCACTGAAATGGAAATAATAATGTGGACATTGCTGAATTGGTCGAAGGATTAGAGTTTGTGTAAATGAGGATTTTATCTCACCCTGAAAAAAATTACAGACATCCCTGAGAAGAACTTTTGCTTTGATTTCTGCAGGTGCCTTTTGCACCCTCTCTTAGAATGAACTGTGTCTTCGATTGGTCTCTCATTTCCTCTGTGAAATGGTTCCTTTTGTTTATGGCTTATAACCTAGGCATCAACCCTCCCCATTTGTCACAGTCAGGATGACACTATGCTCCTGATTTAGGGGCATCCATTTCCCCAATGCCTAGATTTAGGACAAATGATTGACTTTTACAATGAACACTGACACTTCCAAAGTTGTTGCAATACGCTTCACCCAAAGATGCTGTCAAGCTGGGGTACATTTTTATTACTCACTGATGGATTGGATTTCCCAGTGTTCCAGTCAATAAACAACTCTTGGGTGCCTGCCATATTCCCGGCTCTCTGGTATGTTCTTCCGGGGGATACCAGGATGAATCAGTGTATCCTTGCTCTCTCTGGGCTCAAACTCTTGGAGAGGAACTTGTCTCCCCAAATCCTTATGACACAACTTTGTTCTAACACAAACACAAGACTCTTCTTGGAACTTTGAAACTAAATTTTGGGGAAGAATTAAGACGGCTGAGAACCAGAACCAGCCCTGAAGGTGGGCAATCAAGTGAATTGCACATTTTGACCTAAAGGAGCAGGTGTGATTTTTCGGTATGCAGGATTCTGAGGAGATCTCGAAAGGTAGTGGGTGGAGTTGAGTTGATTAATGGGCACTTCTGCCTTCCTTTCAGGCTGAAAGCTTTTAAGGAAGAATCTCACATGCATGTTTCTGGCGTGTTTGTTAAGTCATGTTCTTTGAGGGTGTGGGTCTGATTAAATGAGCTTCAAAACATATCACTTATTATTTCTTTATAATAGTTTCCGTGATTTATAAGTGATGTGTAAGAAACCACCCCACCTCGGTCGGTATGGCCTAACAATTTATTATTTCATTATTCTGTGGATGGACTGGGCTCAGCTGGGCAGATCTTCTGCTCCCCAGGATGCCAGCGGAGGCTGCATCACCATCCCGGGTTCGATTTGGCTGAAGTCCAAGGAGGCTGGCTGCTGGAGCTGGCAGTCATTGGTGGAGGTTGGCAGAGAGCTCAGCTGGAGCTATGCAATCTGCAGGTGTCTCTGCCTCTCACAGCATGGCGGCTGCCTTGTGCAAGGGGCCTTGCAGGAGACAGGAAGGAGAGAGGCAGAAGCTCCCTGTCCTCTTAAAAGCTGGACCCAGGAAAGCACCGGAGGGACTTGACCATGCTCTCTGGGTTCAGCAGTCTCAGCCCACATTTGGCACATCACCCTGGGGGGGGGAGGGGAGTGACAAAGAATGTGCCACCTGCTTCAGTAGCACCTAATAATCATATCATATCGCTGTATCACTGTCATCCCATTGCTCATCGATTTGCTCAAGCGGGCACCAGTAACATCTCTATTGTGAGACTTGTTTGTTACTGTTTTTGGCATGTTGAATACACCACAGGTAGCTTGCCAGGCTCTGCCGTGAGGGGTGAGATACTTTTGGTAGCTTGCCTGGCTCTCCGAGAGGGGCGGAGGAATCGAACCCGGGTCAGCCGCGTGCAAGGCAAACACCCTACCCATTGTGCTATCACTCCAGCCCATCATTTCATATACCATTATATAAAATAAAAAAAGAAAACACCTTCTGACATTGAGGCTCCGTTGAAGAACTATGGTGGAGTTTTACTTTTCTGGTTAAATATTTCACGGAATTCTTTTCTAGTGATTGTACCTATGTCATTATCAGTTAAGCCCCACAATCCCAGGAGTTAGGCGTGATTCTTCTCAGTTTGTGGACGTGGAAATTGATGCTCATAGGAGGTGAATATTGTGACTGTGGTCACATAGCCAGTCGTGACCTAGAGCTGGAAATTTTCTTCATTCAGGGAGGATGTTGTTTGACAGCGTCATCTCCAATGAGTGAAGAATTCCTTGAAAACATTTGTGCTTTAGAAGAAGCAGAAAAAGAACCAGAGAGAGAGAACATTGGCCTTGCTTATGGCCAGCCCGGGTTAGACCCCTGGCACCATGTATGGTTCTCTGAGCACAGTGAGGTGTGACCCCAAACCAAAATAGAACAAAACAAGAATGACAAAAAGGAAAGGATCATGGAGTTTCTGGGCTTGGGGGAACATGCAGGAATAAGACTAAGAGCAGCAAAACCACTCATATCATCTGATTGCATGATTTCTGTGCTAGCAGCTCTGGACCTCCACCTGGGAGAATAGACTGTGGAGGTATTTCATGGTTTTGCTCTTTGGTTCTTCCCCTGTTTGTGGTTGAAATCTGCATGAATCATTTCATACCTCATAGCAGTTAGGATAAGTATTAGTCTTGTGTTTTCTAAGGCCTGGTCGGAAGCTGAGAAATAAGGTTTTTCTTGTGACTCTGGTTCATTCATAACCTTCATCTAGAGAAGTATCTAATGGTTCCTACTAATGGAACCTTTTGGTGAAGCAGTACTAATCTCTCTCTTAATTTTTTAAGGGAAAAAAGGAAAGAAAAGTTGTTGAGAGGTGATAAAGTTAAATAAATATTTTGATATTTACCACCTTAACTACTTTAAGGTTCTCTCTCTCTCTCTCTCTCTCTCTCTCTCTCTCTCTCTCTCTCTCTCTCTTCCTCTCTCTCCCTCCCTCAGATAAATCTAACCCAGGTTTTATGTACACAAGGCATGCACTTTGGCACTAAGCACATATCTGGCTCATTGTCACTTATTTTTAGAAACGACTTTGTTTAGAGGGTCCCAAACCTAAGAAAAATATTATTGCTTAATGTAATTGATATTAGTAACAATGAGAACAGTGGGTAGGGCGTTTGCCTTGCATGCAGCTAACCCAGGTGCGATTCCTCTATCCCTCTCTAAGAGCCCGGCAAGCTACCGAGAGTATCTCACCCACATGGCAGAGCCTGGCAAGCTACCTGTGGCATATTTGATATGCCAAAAATAGTAACAAGTCTCACAATGGAGACGTTACTGGTGCCCGCTCAAGTAAATCAATGAGCAATGGGATGTCAGTGCTACAGTGATTAGCTTTTCATATAAGACCCTTACTTTAGTGGTTTCAAATATATTTTTAAGTCCAATATATTGTTCAGTGTCTTGGATTTTTGTTTACCTACGTTTTTGAAATTGAATTATTGTTGAAATAAACATTTTGAGGAAATTATGATATGGATCAACTGCAGTGCCTTTTAGAAGCGATGAAGAGAGTTCTAGATAGAATTGGCTGTTCAGTCTGTAAAATGTAAGGTGATGCTATGTGTTACATTGTACACAGGGTGTTACAACAGTTACCCTCTTTATGCCCTGCTTCTGCAGCTCCAAGTTGCCTCAATTATGTCATCTGCACAATGGGTCCATAATGTTTACCTGGCAAGCTTATCCTTGACCTGAAGGAAAGTGTACTTAAAATACAAGATATATAACACCAGTAAGTAGGTATTACCCTGAAATTTGCTTTAAATACTGAAAGAATTTTAATGCAAACACCTGGAAACTCATCACCCTATCTACCATTAAAGTTATCAGTGTGGGGAGCTGAAGAGATAGTACAGAAGATAAGGTACTTGCCTAGCATACAGCTGCATTGGCTAACCCTGATTTAGTCCACATGTCATATATGGTTCTCCGAGCACTGCCAAAAGTCACTCCTGAGTGGAAAGACAGGAATAGCCCCCCAATATGGCCCCAAACAACTCCCCCCAAATAAAATTGCTGTGTTTTTAGTGATTCTATCCATTTCTCGTGTGTGCGTGCGCGCGCTTGGTTTTATTAACTGGGTTCCTCATAATTTGGGACGTCTTTGGGATTACTTCTGTTTTCCCAATATTAGTATAGTTTCCGGGACCTGCTCGCTATTCAGTTAACAACCGTAGCTGAAATGCATCACAAACGCATATATGCATAACCCCAAATTAGTAACTATCAGAACTGTCCAATGAATAGAACTTTCTATTATGATGAGAATAAACTATAATTCTTGTTACCCAATACAGTTTTTATTAGCTGTTTGTGGCTCTTGAGCACTTAAAGTGTGATAAATAAATCGGAGGAGGTGAAATTTTTAATTTTGTTTAATTTCCTTAATTTAACTTACAATAGTCACACTTGGCTAGTGGCCTCTCTATTGAACAATGTGGCTGTATATACTTCTATTAATATATTTTTCAATATTTGCTCATTCTCTTTATTACTTTTTTTCCTTTAGCCTTTATTCTTATTCTTATTTGCTATTAAGGAGCACTAATTATCTCTTTGGTAGATGGCAAATAGACTGTGGGAGATTGTAAACAGAATACTTTAGGGTGGTGATTTCAGTCATTGTTTAACTTGTTTTTCTTCTGGGTGGAACTATTTTTTCAGGTCCCTAGCAAATACTTATTTTGCTAACACTTACTTAGCAGAACTAAAGCACAATTTTCACAGAATCCCAGTGGGCTGGCCTTAAGTTAGATTCCTTATAGTCATCATATCGTGGTAGCAAACAATTTTGATTCCTGTGCTCCAAGGCCTGCCTGGTTTTCAAAAAAAAAAACCAGAATAATTTCTAACATTTTCCAGCTACTTTCATTGCAGCTTAAATAATCTTCTACTTCAAAGAGTCAGAGGACCTGGCCTGACACTTTGGGAATGTGTGTGTGTGTGTGTGTGTGTGTGTGTGTTTGTGTGTGTGTGTGTTCTAGAAATTGCCATGCTCATTCTTCCACCAGCATCTCCTCCTACGTGTGTGTATGTGTGTGTGTGTGTGTGTGTGTGTACTCTGCTTTGTAGCCTGTAGCGCAGTTCTTGACACACAGGAAGGACTCAGGAAATGTAGTGAGCATGGTTCAGTTGTTAAAATAGTTGGGTGCCAGTCTGAAGGTAAGGCATCTGCCTTACTCGTAGCTAACCCTGGTTCAATTCCCAGCACCACGTATAATCCCTCATGCTCCACCAGGAGTAATCCATGAGCACTGGGCCAGAAGGAAGCCCTGAGCGCAGCCAGGTGTGGCCCCCAAACCAAACTAAACCCAAACTAAACAAACAAAAATAGTTGAAAGTCAGAGCATCTCAAGTGGTCTCTGCTTTTATTTATTTGCCTATATGGGGGGTTATTTAAAACACACAGGGTAAACTTGAGGGCTCTAAAGAAAACTTGAGAAGATGGAGTTGTTGTAGCAAGCACTTGTGAGAGCAGTGAAAGCTTGTGGGCCATCGCAGGTAACTCAAGGGTTGAGTTCATGCTTTACATGCAGGAAGCCTGGGCTGGATGAAGCACCACATGGTCCCCGAGCACTGCATTGGAGCAATCTTTTAGTACTGAACTGCAAGTAGTCTCTGTGCACTACCAGGAGTGCTTCCAAAAAAACTCAAAAATAGTAGAAAATTGGCTAAAAACGGGAGAATGAATATTTCCTTAGGCTTCTGGCACAAGTCCTTGGCTATTTTTTTTGTTTGTCTTGGGACCACACCTAGTGGTGCTCAAGGCTTACTCCTGGCTCTGTGCTCAGAAATCACTCCTGGCAGGGTTCAGGGGATGATAGGAAGTGCCAGGGATCGAACCCGGTCTGTTGCATGCAAGGTAAATGCTGTCCGCCTGCCCACTGTACTCTCTCTCTTCCTGGGCTGTGTTTGGAACAGATTTTCTGCTGCTACTTCCTTGCTAACAGGGCTGTCACCACAGCCCTATCTGCTGCCTGCTTGGTCCATCTCTTGAAACACTGTGGAGAAAGTAAAAAGAATCAAGTGCAAATTAACCATCAAGAGCCACTTTTAACCAAGGTTTGCTTCCCTACCCCACCTGTAGTACTTTCGAGTTGTGATTGGTTTTGGTTAGAATGAAACCATCACCATCATCATACTTTGTTCAGTGTGTATTACCTGCCCGGTATACCAGATGGATGATGTGGAAACCTCCTGCAAGCATAGGGCAACCCTGTAACTGCTCCACATTACAGCTGAGAGTTCGTAGGCCCTGAGATGCTGGCAAGCCTCTTCCGGCTTCCTGAGTAGGACCAAGTTTGTGGGAAGTTCCAGCTTAGTTTTGCTTCTAGTGGGGTTCTCCCTCTGCCACCACACAAAGCCATCTCCTATTTTTTTGTTTGTTTGCTTTGTTTTTGTAAACTCCTGGCTTTTTTGGGGGGAGGAGGAAGAAGGAAGGTTGGAAGCCTCAGAACCCACAGAATAATAAAAGGGCCTCCAAGTGAAAGCTGGAAACAATACATTTTTAACAAAATGGGCAGTTACTCTAATTACGGTGCCCCTACTGTTCAATTCCTTTTTATGTCCTAATTCATTAAATTATGTGCACACACAGGCTTATTATTTACAGATGTATGCACTTTTAACTGGCTCATATGAAACAGATGTTTCACGAAAGGTAACAGAACAAGTGATCTAAACCCTCCGTTAGTGAGTATCAAGTGAGTCTTATGGCCCATTACCTGCAGGTCTTTGGCTATTATTTTGAATTGCAATGTCCAGTGTGGGGAGGAGAATTCATTCTGTACCCTGAAGGAACAAATAAAAACCCAGCAATACTAGAAGCCGACATCTGCATCTCGAAATAAGAAGTTGTATGCAGGTGATAGGCAGGTGGTGTTCACATGTGGGCTCAGGTGGCTGTAAGCAAGTTTTATAAGCAATTGGAGGGAAAAAAAGAGGGAAGCACTGCATTAAAGTGGATCTCCTTAAAGAGCCCTATTTTATGATATTTTATTCATTACGGTCTGAGAATGTAAAATCAGACATTCATAGTGGAACAATTATCGTACTCCATTTTACCCAGAATTTCTTAATTCTTTTTAGGTGGAATTGTGCCATTGCTTTTGTTACTTGCAGGAATGCATGCAAAGCTTGGCCAGAGCATGTGCCATGGAATTTCTTTCTGCTGGATTTTTGAAGAATTGAGGTGGACTCTGACCACAGGATCTTTAGCTCCACGCTAAATAGTCTGAAATTAAAACTAATTGTGGAATTCATGTCAGTTCTTTATTGTTACATAACAAACAAATCCCAAATGTAGTGACTTAAAACACAATTTATGGCCAACTTTCAAGGTTCAATCTCACCTGGTACCTCTCATGTGACTATACTCGCGTAGCACTGGGGTTGGGTTCATACAAGGGCCAGATTAAATGGGATGTTCAAAGATTGCTTCTCCAGTCACATGTCTCCTTCCTCAGGTGAGGTTTTGCTCACCCAGGGCCTCCTCTGAGAGGTGGGATAGCCAGCAGCATGGTGATATGTACATGACATTACCCAGATGCCGTTGCAAGGAACTTAGGTGGAAACTGCAAGGTTTCCTTTTTTGAATGAAAAAATTATTTCAATAAAGCAAATTCAATGATAAATGCTTCTCCAATTCCCAAGTTCTTTCAAGGGTGTGTACTAGCCATGGATTTTGTGTTTGCAACCCAAAAACCAGCTATTTCTTGGCTTTTTTTCTTTTTCTTTTTTTAAATTAAAAAAAAATTATTTTCAGGGCTGGAACAATAGCACAGCGGGTAGGGCATTTGCCTTGCATGCAGTCGACCCAAGTTCGATTCCCAGCATCCCTTATGGTCCCCTGAGCACTTGCAGGAGTAATTCCTGAGTGCAGAGCCAGGGGTAACCCCTGTGCATTGCCGGGTGTGACCCAAAAAGAAAAAAAAATATTTCATAAAGTTGTTCACAACAATTGCTTGCATTCAATATTTCAACACCAATCCCACCACCATTACACCTTCCCACCACAATTATTGCGAATTTTCCCATCACCACCCAAGTCTGCCCCCATAGGCAGAAGCTAAATAATTTATTTTGTATTGCTTGTTGCGAATAGAATGAGATTGCTCCTGGGATTCTAAAATTTTTAAATATTTGGCATCCAGAGGCATCTTGCGGCATGCTCCTCTCTTCTGAGATCATTTGTGGGTCTCTGAATCGTGACCGATAATGTGCTTAAATGACGCATGACTGCCAGGAAACCAGAAGGGCAGGGAGATGGGGGGAAGTCGTCCATCCCCAACTCCATTAAGCCTGGAGTTTTCCATCATTAGTCCTGCATACCTGGGGTTTTCAGTGGATTTATTCTCATGAGTGGGGGGCTCGGGACAAGCCTGTGAAGGTAGGCCATAAGCCTGGCTGCAATTGAGTACTGGAGATTTGTGACTCCCAAGGTTCATTTGGGGCAGGCAGAGGTACACACCTGCCCTGCTCCGAGGGGCCCTGGTGAAATCAGCCTGGTGCGGGGTGGAGAGACATCCCTGCAGTATGCCGCTCTCTCATAATCTCAATTTCTTGGTAGCATCACCCTAGCTCTCTAGGTAGCATATTCTGATGATCAGCAGGGAATTTGGGTAGAATCTAAGATTCAAGAGAAAGGGCTGACAAAAAGGTGAGGCTTCCTGAAGGGGTGCTTCAAACCAGTTGAGCAGGCCAGTTCTGCAGACAAGCTACCATGGGTGTTGAAATAAATGCACACCTTCTTTTCAAAATAAGCTACTATGGCCTGAAAGAGGACTGAATCTAAAACAGCATCACATTGTCCATAACAGCCTTGGGCATGTCATTGGGCAATGACTGCAGATTTCTTTAAAATATTAAGAAGCCTCATAATCTTTCCGAATGCCCGCTGTGAGATTTATTGCTTATGTGAATTGTCAGAAATTCTATAAACAACAACAGCAAAAGACTGCAGCAAAAATGGTGGCTGAAATTGCGTCCTTTCTGTATCTTGCAAGCTGGAAACCATCACCACTGAAATATAACATGGGATGTAAAATATTAAGTGGTATATCGAGTTTATTGCATATATGACCATGAGAGTACATTTTATTTTGTCTTATTGAGCTCTAAAAAAATCCATGTAATGGATTAATGGTATTAAAACTCCCATATTCTGCCTGGCTCTAGGCCAGAGAACAAAGCATGATAAATAATCCCAATAGACAGGATATGTAGGAAGGAATTTTAAAATGTATTTATGATAGACATATTGACCTCCCTGACTAATGAAAATGTATACATGAGGTTAGTTCTGAAGGAAATGTGCAGACCTTCCACATTTATGGTATACATAAATACTAAGTACACCAGTGTTAGCATCCCTAAAGTATTTCCACATCTCTGAGACATCTGGAAAGCACACTGTCTTCAACCTGGAAGCAAAGGAAAGCCTGGTCTTACAGTAACCATGCAGTTACTCTAAAAAGGAAGAGTTTTGTTTCATTTACCTTAAAACAGAGGTCAGGAAACAGTCAGATGTGGCCTGGAGCCTGTTTTTGTAAATAAACTTTTATCGGAACATGCCACGCCTTTTCGTTACGTCTTGTCTGGCGTCCACTCTCCTTTTACAAAGAGCAGAGTTGAGTGACTGTGTCGGAAACGGTATGGCCCCAATTTTTGCTCTCTGGCTCCTTACCGAAGACGTTTGCTGACCTTGTCTTCAAGCATTACAGAGAGTAATAGGGCAGCTTAGTATACACATGAGTGCTTTGTTTCTAATTTACACTCATCTGTGCTTAGATTCAAGGGGTCAGTTCTGGATTACAGCCACTTCCTGTGTGACCTTGGTCAAGTCACCTAGCTGCTCTAAACTTTAGTCTCATCTTGACGGTGATTAAATAGAAACAATAATGAAGGGCTGGGTACAAGAGCCCCCCCTAAGGTGGAGGGATTTTGTGCCCGTTGGTGCTTTTCCTTGTCCCTTATGGGTCCAGAGCAGGCTCTCTTGACTTGGTAACCAGCAGTTAGCACCTTGTTGAGTGCTGCTCAGTAAATATTTGTCAGCAGCCGGATGCCATTGGTTTGATATCCAGGCTATGCCCCACCCACTGGCCCAGGTGATCCATGGGAGGGTTTAAGACTGACTTCGGGGCATTTGTGGAAGGCTCTCAAGAGAGATTCCTATTTTAAGGATATGTTTTGTTGGGGTTTTTTTTGGGGGGGGCGTCACACCCAGCAATGCACAGGGGTTACTCCTGACTCTGTGCTCAGGAATTACTCCTGGTGGTGCTCAGGGGACCATATGGGGTTCTGGGAATCAAACCCAGGCAGGCCATGTGCAAGGCAAACTCTCTACCGGCTGTGCTATTGCTCCAGCCCTGCTAAGGATATATTTTAAGAAGCTATTTCTGGGGTTCTAGATTTATGGATGGGGGATGCTGTTCTTTGAACTAATTCCCAAAAGGCGGGCAGTGGGGAGAGAGTAGAGGAGCAAAGCGAACCCAATGTGCCTGCTGAGATCTCTTAGTTGTGCCTTGTACTGGATCTCCTGGGAAAACGAAAGAACAACGTGGCTTTGAAGGGGGAAGTGGAAGTGAAGTTAAACTAATTGGGATGTACTTCACTGTATAATTGCCTCTCCTGTATAATCATTGGGACTGGAGCGATAGCACAGCAGATAGGGCGTTTGCCTTGCACGCGGCCGACTCAGGTTCGATTCCTCTGTCCCTCTCTGAGAGCCCGGCAAGCTACTGAGAGTATCCTACCCGCCGAGAGTATCCTACCCGCATGGCAGAGCCTGGCAAGCTACCTGTTGCATATTCGATATGCCAAAAACAGTAACAAGAAGTCTCACAATGGAGACGTTACTGGTGCCCGCTCGAGCAAATCAATGAACAACCTGATGACAGTGCTGCAATGTTACAGTATAACCCTTGTTGTTTGTCTTTCCCCAGTAATACTGGCACAGTTTTTCAGAAACAAGCTTCACATAATAGTCTCAATCCCACTTCCCCCCCCCCCCAAAAAGCATTTGACATAAACTCCATGGCGATTATGCAGTGAAGTACAGTTAGTGGGCAGAAGGAAAATGGGATAGAAGGTAACTCTGGGACTGGAGTGATAACACAGCGGGTAGGGCATTTGCCTTGCGTTTCCCAGCATCCCATATGGTCCCCTGAGTACCACCAGGAGTAATTCCTGAGTGCAAGAGCCAGGAGTAACCCCTGTGCATTGCCGGGTGTGACCTAAAGAGAAAAAAAAAAAAAGTAACTGAAATCAGCACCACAGACTTGATCTCAATAGTTTGATAATAACTCTGCTTGCAGAACCCCACAAGGCCATATGTTAGAGCAATTCAAATTGTGAGAGGTTTCCTGTTACATCGAGGAGAAATGGAGGATCAGAGAAGCTAAGTAACTTGCTTGAACATGCACTATAAGTAACAGAGTTCATGTGAATCCAGATGGGCAGGTCCCGAGGTTCACACCTTCCAAACACGAGCCTCCGTGTTACAAACAAAGAGATACAAAATTTCTGAAGGCGGGAACAAGCACCCGAGTCTGGATGCCCTATTGCAGTGGGACATAGTTTTAAAAGTTTTGCTTTTTTTTTGAAAGTAAAGTCCTTTAAACCTCTGACCCTCCTAAAAGAAGGCCTCTCGCATATTGAGAGGGCATCGAGAACTGTTGTTAGGGAAGAAGGAAAACCAGTGAACCAAGAAACATTACATGAGTTTTACCCTCTGTACGGTTCCACACAGAAACTAAAGACTCTAAATATCAACCACCAGGAGAATCCATAACAGAGAATAGTGTGCGCTTATGTCCAGCTCTCTGAAAAAATGCTCCTTAGCCCAACTAAAAGGTGGCCAAACTGCTCACTGCTTTTTTCTCTCTTTTTTTTTTTTTTTGGTGAAGGGGTCACCCCCCGCAATGTTACTCCTGCCTCTGTACTCAGGAATTACTCCTGGCAGTGCTTGGGGGACCATATGGGATGCTGGGAATAGAACCTGGGTCGGCTGCATGCAAGGCAAATGCCCTACCCGCTGTACTATCGCTCCAGCCCCAGTGCTCACTGCGTTCTGCCTCGCTCCCTCCCCCACACCCCAGACCTGAGCGAGCTGTCTCTGCTTCCTCGCTGGGGCTTTCCGTAGCTGTAGCCAGGAGAGGTGAGCTAGCCGGCAGATAGGTTGGTTTCCTTGCTTAAAGGAGTGATCCTAGAACCGTGGCAGCCAGAGAACCAGCTCAGGGGAGGGGTGCACTGCCTCCCTGGCCCTCCTCCTAGCAGGGCCCCGAGCTGGCAGTGTGCACGCTGAGTTTTGTCTGAGAGTGCTGCTTCCCGCAGGGTGCAATCACACAGCACTGGGCCGCTGCCAAAGGCCTTTGGAACTTTGGTCCTTGCTGCTGCCATTCTGTCTGCTTGGGGCAGGATAGGAGAGAGAGAGAGAGAGAGAGAGAGAGAGAGAGAGAGAGAGAGAGAGAGAGAGAGAGAGAGAGAGAGAGAGAGAGAGAGAGAGAGAGAGAGAGAGAGAGAGAGAAGAGAGAGAGAGAGAAGAGAGAGAGAGAGAAGGAGAGAGAGAGAGAGAGAGAGGAGAGAGAGGAGAGAAGAGAGAGAGAGAGAGAGAGAGAGAGAGAGAGAGAGAGAATGTGTGTGTGTGTGTGTTTGTGTTGAGTTTTATGTTTGCTTCAGTAAACTTTCCATCTTTATTGCTCTGACGAAAAAAAAAAGCAAAGGGCATTTTTTTCCTCTTAGCTTTTCAGTTTTGTTCAGTTCTGCTTTCCTTTTTGGGCCTTAAGATGACATAACTCTGGTGCGCAGTTGAAGCAGACGGAGTTTGTCCTAAAACTTGCTGCCAGGGACCACCTCTGGGTGCTAGGCTGTTCTAAGTGTGAATATTCTTCTGTTCCCACGGTGCTTCCTCCCCAACCCCTATACATATCCATTGCCTGAACCCAAGACCGTTGGAATTCAAATCCTTGCTGTGTTTCCATTGTATGGACTTGAGCATTCACCAACCCACCCCATGTTTCCAGATTTCTTTCATAAAGGATCATAAGACTAGGTATCTAATGTGTTATTTGGGGCATCAAATGGATTGATAAATGTTACGCTTTGAGCTGGAGTGATAGTCCACTGGGTAGGGCACTTGAATTGCATATGGAGGAGCCAAGTTTGACCCTCCCATCCTGCCAGAGAGCAACCCCCCCCCACCCCCCCACACACATACTGCCCCTCTAGAAGTGATCTCTGAGCACAGAGCCAGGTGTAAGCACTGAACACCACCACCAAACGTGACCCCCCCCCAAAAGCAAAACCAAAACAAAAACTGTAATGCTTAGAGAAAAACATAGGCAGCCCACAGTACATGTATGTTAAACCTTCTCTCTCTCTCTTTTTTTTCCTTTTTGGGTCACATCTGGCAATGCATAGGGGTTACTCCTGGCTCTGCACTCAGGGACTACCCCTGGCAATGCTCAGGGGACCACATGGGATGCTGGGAATCGAACCCCAGGTCGGCCTCGTGCAAGGCAAACGCCCTACCCTCTGTGCTGTCGCTCCAGCCCCCAAATCTTCTCTCTTATTGCTTGTCATGTGATGATCTAACCTGAGTCTAGAACTATTTCTATCACCGTCCATAACAATAGCAATAGCAGTCTGACTATTAAAATATGAAAATACCGTCTTTTTTCTCCCAATACTCCAATAATAGGATGTCAGATCTTTTTTTTTTTTTTAAATAGAATTGTATAGTTTATAGAATTTAAGTCCTATTAGGGAGAGAGGAAGCATGCTTGTCATCTCCACTTTTCAGTTGAGGAAACTGAGGCTTGGAAGGTGACATGGGTCCTAGCACGCACCCCCCAGGTGAGAATCTAAGCTCTGCCATCAGACTCCCAGGATGCCGCAGTTCCACTTGGCTGGTGCCAGGACATGGGTATTTTGGCAATTCCTTCTCCTTTGTCCTGGAGTCCCCGCACAACTTTCAACCTTACTCTAGATCAAAATTGTTCAACCTCAGAATTAGTTATGATTTTATACTTTGTTTGGGGTGGGGCTATTTTGTCTGTAGTAGGTTGTTGAGTAGAATCCCCGGCCGCACTAAATGCTACTAGCAGCCCCAATTCTAACAGACACAGTGTCTATCAGAGGGGAAAACTGGTGTAGGGCAAGATGAAGCAAGAGTTGGCGTTAGGAAACTTTGGTACATCTATACAATGGAATACTATGCAGCTGTTAGAAAAAAGGAGGTCAAGAATTTTGTAGTTAAGTGGATGGGCATGAAAAGTTTCATGCTGAGTGAAATGAGTCAGAAAGAGAGAGACAGACATAGAAAGATTGCACTCATTTATGGTATATAGAATAACAGAGTGGGAGACTAACACCCAAGAATTGTAGAAATAAGTACCAGGAGGTTGACTCCATGGCTTCGAGGCTGGCCTCACGTTCCGGGGAAAGGGCAACTCAGAGAAGCGATCACCAACTACATTGTAGTCGAAGGCCATGTGGGGGAAGGGAGTTGCGGGCTGAATGAGGTCTAGAGACTGAGCACAGCGGCCACTCAACACCTTTATTGCAAACCACAACAGCTAATTAGAGAGAGAGAACAGAAGGGAATGCCCTGCCACAGTGGCAGGGTGGGGTGGGGGGGAGATGGGATTGGGGAGGGTGGGAGGGACGCTGGGTTTACGGGTGGTGGAGAATGGGCACTGGTGAAGGGATGGGTTCCTGAACTTTGTATGAGGGAAGTATAAGCACAAAAGTGTATAGATCTGTAACTGTACCCTCACGGTGATTCTCTAATTAAAAATAAATAAATTAAAAAATAAAATAAATAAATAAATAAATATTCAGTGTAAGAAAAAAAAAAAAAAGAAAAGACAAAGAAAGCCTGCCTCCCCAACAACAACAACAAAAAAAGAGTTGGCGTTAGGGGTAGATGAAAAGTGTCCTAAGTTAAGGAAGGAAGATGGAAATCTATGAGTGGTAGAGGTGGATACGGGAGCTGGGTAGAATTTATGAAGCTTTTCCTGTGTGCCATACATGGTGCAAACATTGTTACCAACAGGGACTTAAGAATTAGCTGCAGTTTTTATGAAGGAGATACTAGGATACAGAGGCATTGCATGTGCAGTGCGTGTGTGCTGCACACACACACACACACACACACACACACACACACACACACGCACGCACGCACTCCTCCATGGCCATTAAATTCTAACGTGCCAGAAGAGGGGTTTAAGTCCAAGTCCCTCAGACTGTAAAAGCCAGATCCTGCCGTCACCTCCTACACACAGTCTTCTGCAAGCTCATGGTGTTTCTGTTCTTTTTAGGAACAAAAACTTACACGGTCAAGGTTAAAATGGGCTTCAGAGTAATTTTAAGGCCACTGATATGACTACCAAAAAAAAAAAACAAGCTCTTTTGTAGCCAACTTATAACTGAGTAAGCAAGGTATTTTGTTGAGGAAAGAGGGGTTTGACTAAATTCTGGAGTAATCACTCTTGAACCTCCTCAGATCTCAGAAGAGTAGCAAGGTTACCCATGTGACCAAACCTAATTTCATTGTCATCTTCCTTAAATATTATTATAGCAATCCCCTATGACTTTTCTGCAAGACTAGTAGTACCAATTCAAATAATTTTACAGGGTTGGTTACAGGGGTTATGGTGCTTGACTTGCATGTGGCAGACCCCAGTTGGATCCCTGGTACCACATACAGTCCCTCCCAGCACCCCCTCCTTCTTCCTGATGCCTTCCCCCTCCCCAGTACCACCAGGTAATGATCCCTGATCATAGAGCCAGTAGTAACTCCTGAGCATCACCAGATATGCCTTCTCCTACCCCCAAATGTGTGTATGTGTGTGTGTGTGTGTGTGTGTGTATATACACATACATAAACATGTACATATATATATAGATATAAAACACATAAGCAATGAATTGTGTGTCTAGTTGATAGGCATTTTAACACTCCTGTTTTAATCCCCTTCCATGCAGGAAATTTGAATAGATAATAGAATGTCATTTATTAGAGCAATAATTGCTTTTTGAAAATTATGGCCATCCTGATTGGAAGCAGAATATGGAACTGACTCATTTGGAGTTGAGATAAACTCTTCAGGGGGACTTTAATATTGCAGTGCAATTAGCTTCATCTACGCATGACTCCAGAGACCCAGTTGGTCCCAGCATTTGTTCAGCTAATGCAGCCCCATTTTTGATGTCTCTCAGTCCAGATCATTAATAAGTAGTTGGATGTGTCGGCCCCTTAAGTGATTTTAAGGGAGAATTTATTTGAACCCTGTCACAAGCTTTCGTATGTCCTAGAAAATAGTGATATAAAGCCTCGTCCGTTAAAAATGTCACCCAAAACAACCTATGAGATAATTTCCAACGCTGTTCCTTGAAGCAAGAAAGCATATTATAAAAATGAAATGTAGGTGTTGAATGTGTCACAGTCCCTTATGAAAATATGACAGTACTTCCCATGGTGAGAGCGAGTCCCAGGAATAATCTCTGCTGCTGGCCAGGAGCCCAGGCAGGTGTAGCTACTATCCAGAATGATTTGTGGCTCTGGAGCCTCACTCTTTCTTTTTTTCTAAGGCCCAAACTATCTTGTCAAATGTAAGCATGTCTAGAATCAAATCAACGTCGGGAAAATTATAGCCATGAATTAAAAAAAAAAAAGTGCATAATTCTGCAGCTCTCAAGTTTGAGAAAATAGGCCTGAGCAGATCACATCCAGGGACATCTCTAGCCATGAAATGAATGAGGGAGGAGCAAATGAGATGTTCAATAGCGGGTGGGTTTTAGTAAAAGAATAGTAAGCCACAGGAGGTGATTTCGATCTTTTCCAGAGAGGCCCAAAGCATGGGGCTGTGTTTTGACGTTTGGGCGGCTAAGTTGCAGCATTCTTGGCCCCTCCCCTCCCGCTGGTTTTGGAGCAGGGTGAATGTCTTAACACTAGTAAGCATCGAGCCCCGCCCCTGGCACATAGTAAGTGCTCAGTAGATAGTAGATACTATTAGTTCAAGCTCTTCCAGCACAACTTTGAACCCGCTGCCAACTAAAATCCACTGCCAACATTCCACGGGGGGAGAATGAAGACTTCTGGCTTCTGGTGAGCGTAAATACACACGCACAGCCTGAAGATCTTAATGTCTTAAGCACTTAACAAGGTGGAGTATTTAAGAAGGACCTGTGCAAAAGGGGAAGCTGACGGAGGAGTTTCCCAGGCCAAATTGACTCGCTTAGGTTTGGGGTTTGGAGAGGGGAAGACAAACAATACGATGTCTTTACGTCCAAACGCTAATGCCTACGGAAATCATCTGAGGATTCGGATTCCGACAGCTCTCTTCGGAGTTGGCTGTGTTTGGGGTGAAACGGAGCGGTGCTTGTCACCAGTTTTCAGGTGATGTTGCAGCTGCTGGCCTGAGGCCATCGTTTTTTGTTTTTTTTTTGGCATGGCCGGGCTTGAAGGCTGCAACAGAGCAAAGTCCGCGAGTCTCCCCGCCTCCCCCCTGCAGTCCCCACGCCCACCTTTGCCCCCTCCCGCCCTCCTCCTCGGCGGCGGCCTGCACTCAGCACCTGTGGCATGTGTGGTCAGAATAGCTGGGATTCTCATAACCCAGCTCCAGCCCTGGGCCAGGATCCCGGGTGACCCGGGCAAACACACACTCCTCCAGGGTCACGGGCAGGTTACCGAGTCAAGACTGCCAAAGCCCCGCGCTGAGGTTTTCCTCCGCTCCCCGCCCCTCCCCCTCCGGGCCTTCTCCAAACCCGGGGACTGATCTCGGAGCCGCTGGATAATAACAAAGCCCGCGGCCGAGAGAGATCAGACGTTTTCAAAAGCAGGTTTTTTGGTTTTTTTTTTTTCCCCTTATGGGGAGATTACCTAATTTCAGAGTGCGAGTCACAGATTTGCAAACAAACAAACAAAAAAATAAAACCATGTGTGGAGGAAACAAATCGCTTCTCCTGAAAGCTGATTAAAAGCAGATTCCCAGCCTCGAGAAGAGGCGACGGGGAAAATGAAATGAGCGACAGTTTGCAGGCCCTCCCCGCCCCACACTCAATGTTGGGAGGCATGTAAATTATATTTTAATCAAACGTCTACACGCGCGCTCGCACACGCATGCGCACACGCACACGCACGCACCAGCGAATCTGGTTCTAATTACTTGTACTTTAGTTGAACTTTGGCGTTTCCTTTGACTTTCTCCCTAATGTATGCGAGCTATGGGCCCTGCAATCCTGCAGCGAGTCCACAGAAAAGGGGGCAGGGGGGAATCCAGACTGGCTCTCTGGTGCCAACAAAAATGAAGCCCAACTGAATGTTTTGACCAAATGCAACACTTTGCTATTCTCCCTTAATTAGCTGAAATTACTCCCTCCCACCGGGTCCCAGAGCTCTGGGCTCAAAATCCCCTGGGGCCATGCAGGAAATGCCTTTTGCTTTACAACTCCTTTTTCTTTTAAGGCTCAGCTGCCCAGAGAGTGCATTAAAATACTGTCTTAATCATGGAAGGTTCTAGTAAAAAGGCGAGGCTTTCATAGTGCCTGATGCTGCCTGCCTGCCTGTAATCAGGCCCTGCATAAAATCCTGAGATCTGTCAACATGGTTTAAGCCAGCAGTAAATTAGTTCTCACAAAGAAAAAAAATAGTATACTGGGGTCTCTCTTAAAAATGTTATCTGCTACTTAATCTAACCTTTAGAAAAATGCCAAGCATGTTAGGAATTGTGAAGGGAGCTATTGTTGGAGACTTTCTGTGTGTTTAAATGACACTCAGGTGTGCTGTAACAACCAGGACATTTATGTTGTGTTTTCTCAGGTGAGTTAGGTTTGTAAGTGCCAAGTCCTCTTAACAACAGGTGACTGCATTAATCCCCCCCCCCCTTTTGTTTTGGGAATGAATTAAGCTTCAGAGTTGTGGCAGTGATTAAGAAAACTTGGTCACTGGGAGCAAATGCTGGTATTTCTGCTTCTGCACCAGCTCCTCAGTGGAGATTTCCTTTAGTCTGTTTGTGTTTTGTCTGTAAACAGCCTCTCAGTTGAAGTCTGTCACAGCAGTTCCATTCAAAATGCCAACTTTGGACCCGTGTGTGTAGCCAGTTCAGGGAAGAAAAGTGCAGAATTTGAGGGCTAGTATTAGAAGTTCTGAGAGCACTTTGACGGAGTTAGTTCATGCCTGGTAAATCTTTTTGTAATATTGGGTTATTATCACTTCTGTTTTGGACATCTGTTTCTTAATTCATTTCCCTCGCGCCCTAGAAGCTCATATACATCCATCTATACACACACACACACACACACACACACACACACACACACATACATATATATATATATACATGAGCGATAGCACAGCAAGTAGGGCATTAGCCTTGCATGCAGCCAACTGGGGTTCGATTCCTCCGTCCTCCTTGGAGAGTCTGGCAAGCTACCAAGAATATCCTGCCCGCACGGCAGAGCCTGGCAAGCTATCTGTGGTGTATTTGATATGCCAAAAACAGTAACAAGTGTCACAATGGAGACGTTACTGGTGCCCGCTCGAGAAAATCGATGAACAGTGGGACAAGAGTACAACAGTGCTATGTGTATATATATATATGTATATATATATACACACATATATATACACACTAATATATATCATTATGTATGATATATGAATGGGATTAATATAAAGTGAATTCCTAAGTATATACATATATGACATGTTCACACATTTACACAAATATGTATGTATGCATCCAGTGATTCATTCTTATGGAATCGTATTAATCCATTTAAGAAAAACAAAAGAAAGTAATGACCCTTTATCATAGTTGGAAAACTACTCCTTAAAAGGCAACACTTTGCCTGGAAATGGTGGCACATGTATGGCACATGCAAGGCCCTGAGTTTGATCCCCAGCATCACAGGGCCCCATGAACACTGACGGGGTAGCTCCTCTTAGACGCTGTTTATAGCAGATGTCAACCCCACCTCACCCCCAGGAATTCTGATGCTGGTTTCTGCTCTGGACCCCATTCTTCTTTTTTTTTTTTTTTTTTTTTTTTTTGCTTTTTGGGTCACACCATTCCTGGCAGTGCTCAGGGGTCTATATGGGATGCTGGAATCGAACCTGGGTCGGCTGCGTGCAAGGCAAACGCCCTACCCACTGTGCTATCGCTCCAGCCCCTGGACCCCATTCTTAGGAGTACTGGTTTCAAGGTCAATAAAACAAGTAATGACATTTCTGTCTTCGAGATGGTTCCAGCTTGGCTTTCCTCGGTGAAAGCATCTTTATGTACAGAGCTGGGAAGTTTTCAAATAAGGGCTAGAAGCTTCTTGTCTGCCTAGGCTGAGTTCGTCTCCTTTTGGCTGAGCACAGCTGAGAGGAGCCCCCTCAGTGCCTCTGGTGCTGACTCTGCTCTGGGCAGGGGCCCGTGGTGCCAGGAACCCATCTTGCCGGAGGAGCAGAAGTTCCTCTCTGACTTGCCCATTCCCTGACGAAGCAAGGCAGCCCATCTGCCCAGCAGCTTGGATGCCGCCGTGGCGGCGGCTGTGTGTCGGGGATGCGATCGGCCAACAGAACGGAATTTAAGTCAATAAGTCAGCATGGAAATAAATAAAAACACGGGAGGCAAAAGGCAGATCTGAATTATTCCTTAAAGGCTGCTTCCCCAAACTGAAATCACATCAGGACGGCTGGAGTACAGTTGTTTTATTGAATGACACAAGCCTCTTTTCCCCCTGGGAAGTCTAAAAACTGCTTTTTGGGGCCTGCCTGAGATCGCTGAATGAGCTAATACAGGACGCATTGTCTGCTGAGCCTGCAGAGTGTTCGAGCAAAAATTTTATCATTCCATAGACTGATTGTGCTAGCCTGGAATAAGGAAGAAAATGTTTGAGGCCTCTCAAGGGCATTTGATGAATCTAACTCTAATTTAAAGGGACTAATAGATTATTGATTTCAACCGGATGACTGAGCAGATCAATGGCCAACCTACCTTAAACACCAAAGTAACCAGTGAAAGGGGCAACACATCCACTGTCCCTCCCTTGTCTTCCACTGTCTTTCTGCAGGGGGAAGGCAAAAGTGAAAGAGGAACACTTTATAAATTCTGCCGAGGCTTTATTTATTTTTTTTCTTTTGCATTAACAAAAGGCCAGAGGTTGCATTAAAGTACCAATCTGCTTTTGTACTGATGACGTATCCTGGTTGTAATTTCAGAACTTGTTTCTGCCAGTTTGCTCAAGACTGGCGCGGAGATTTTGACTGCCCCACAGAGATTGCCTTACCCTTTGCCTTTGTATTATTCTGTCTAGTCTACCACACAAAGGAAACAGAGGACCATAACTGATCGATTTTAAGTGCCGTTTGAACATATAGAGTGAGTCAAATATTCTTTACTACCGGTGGGAACAGTTTTCTGAAGATACCTTTTGGTCCTATCTAAAGTTCTTTCTGTTTATGTTTGTGTGGGAGGTGATAATGACATTTCTAGGATTTCAATTACAAGCCACAGTAAAAGGACTCAATTCATTCTTCAAACAGCTTGGTCACCTCCTCTTGGAAGACTCCCTTGATTTGCCCTAGAGCAAATCAAACTTACGGCCCTTTCTGTCATTATAGTCACAAGAGGCTCCCATCAGTTTTATTTGACTGACTGCCCCTTTTCATAAAAACAATTTCTCAGTATCTCTCTAAAAATATGACTTCTTTAAGAGAACAGAAATCCTCCCACCCCCTCCAGTTGCTTGCAAGGCTACTACTGCCCCCTGGATGGGTCCAGTGTGCCTCTCCTTGCCCCTCTTCCCCAAGTGGTATTCTCTTTAGGAATTTCTGCTGTAGTGTATCAGTGATTCTCAAATTGCTGCAGTCGCTGGGAAATATCTATCTATCTATCTTATCTAATTTTAAATATTAATGTCTAATTCCCATTCCCAGACATTCTGACATGGTAAGTCTGAGCTATAATATGTCCATTTGGATGTTAAAAAGCGTCTCCCATAGTTCTAAGACACAGTCAAGTTGGAGAATCATTGTATAACATTCTGATTGTTGGGTTACTCTCTATTAGCGTAGACTTGTCAAGACTACTGGATTATATCCCGCACCATCCATAGTATATGACACAATGCCCGGCATGTGAAAAAAGCACTTGTATCCATGAATATCCATTGTCCTATGGGAAAGTTCAGAGCACGGCTTGTGGAATCACCACAGCCTTAATAAAAGTCCAGCGCTCTCACTATTGATTGCTTACAATGGAACATTTTCATTCATGGCAACCATTTAGCAAAAGCCTTCTGCATTCATTCGTTTGTTATAAATGACTCTCCTCCACGGACAAAGGCTTTAACCAACTTTTGTCAAATAATTTGGGATCTTGAAGGCCTCCTGCCTTTTTTGTGCGTGTGTTCTGCCCCCAGGTTCTCGGGGATTAAGTTGCTCACCATTCTGTGTCCTCTGGCGGGGAGAAGGACAGGCTGGACTTCCTTCAGTCCACAGACTTCTAGTGGCATATTTAGGGAAATCACCACCCACTTCTCAAATTCAGGGCATAGTTTTAACAGCTGAATCCAGCCCGAACAGAATTCTATTTACAGCTTTCCTAGACAAGCCAGATTAGCTGTTCTACATGAAGGAGTAGAACATGAAAACACCCACCCCACTGCCCGCCCCCCCAGCTCCAGGTCCCCAGTGCATACACCACTGGCTCTGTGGAGAGCACAATGCCAGATTGATCATGGTGCCGATGACAGAGCTCAGCCAGAGTCGTGGAAACGGTTGGGTAGAAGTTGTGACAGACGACGCAGACAAATAGAAACGGTCGGGGGGGGAGTGTGGAGAAGGGCTTATGTCACGGCACATTGGTGGCAGGAGTGCAAATTGCCACCGCCTTTCTAGAACTCATTGATTTTTGTCAACATGGATGAAAAAAACCAATCAACCAATAAATAACTCTAGCTTTTGGACGAATCATTCTACTTTGGAGAATTTATCCTAAGGAAATAGAGATGTGCTGGAGATTAGCTATGAAGATACTCATCCTCATGGAATGTTTTTCAGGGAGGGAAAAAAAATATTTATTGACAAGGAAGTAAACTCATGACATAAGAAGTTAAACAAAGTCCTAAACAGAATCTAGAGTATAATTCCACTGTTGTAAACAAACCGACCAGAAACGTTTCCCTGCAGAGAAAAGTGGTCTGGAGAGATATATGCTTAGACGATGCCGGCGCTTTCCTCCGAGGAAGAGGATTGTGGCTGCTGCTCTGTGTGTTTATTTTCTTAGACTTTAGCAAAGGGCAATATATTATTTTGGACTTTTAACAAGTACCACTCTCTGGTTGATGTCATGATTACTCATTTGCTTTCAGCGAAGCTGATCGGCTTCGCGTGAGACAGACTGCTTTGCATTTACAACTTGATTGCCAATAGGATAAGCTGCAGTGCCTGTTCAGTTGTCAACCTCTCTGTGGAACAGTTTGCCACCACTGTGTCACACTGTCCAGAGGAAGCGCTCCGTTGTCCCAGAAACCTAAGCTCTACCCAGCAAAGACTGTAATAGATGTCTCTGTTATGCCCAGGAATTCATTCCAAGATTCTCCTGTTGTACCAAAATACTATAATTACAGAAGAGTCTATTCCAAAGAGTAATGAATCACGTTTTGTAAAGGAAGCAAGCGGATGGCTTCTAATTTTATCCTTTTGCAACTGAGAGGGGCACTCTGCTTAGAGTGTGTGACCAGAGTGATAGTGTAGCGGATAGGGTGCTTGCCTTGCATGCAGCCAACCCGGGTTTGATCCCCAGTATCCCATATGGTCCCCTGAGCACTGCTAGGAGTGATCCCTGAGAAATACCAGTTATGACCCCAAAACAAAACCTTATAAAGCAAACACACATGCACACACACACACACACACTCGACCTGGAACGTAGTTGTTAAGGATATAAGAGGATTCCGTAACTCCTGGAACCCCAAACGCAGGAATGATATAGGTGAAACGTAAAATTGTCCAGAAACTTTTCAACAGTACACCCTATTTGCCATTTTATAGGAAATAAAATAATGGGAAACAGCAGAGGGAACTTGCTCATTCTGTCATTACAAGTCCAGTATGTCAGAAGCACCATAAAAAACACATTTCTGAGGTCACTGGCTGAAGGCCTGGGACACAGATCCAGGCACATGCATTGCGAGTTCTTCAGGGAGCAGACATGGTCAGTGCACTAGTTGGTCAGTGGCCTGAGAGCTCGGCCTATTCAAGAAAGGGGATTTAGAGACCCCGCGAATTCAGCCATATTATTAAAGGACCCTCTCTCATAAACTTGACTTTGATCTCTTTCCTGACCAGTGGAGGCTTTGGTTAGGAAAGTAAGATGAATTGATTCTTAGCTGATTCTTTGTTTCCTAATTCACTCTGGAGTGATGCAGAGGCAGTTGTGAAGCAGTTGTGAAGGTCTTCCCAGTGTTATTACCGTTACTGTAATTACTGGGGCTAGAGCGATAGCACAGAGGTTGGGCGTTTGCCTTTCACAAGGCCGACCCGAGTTCGATTCCTCCGCCCCTCTCAGAGAGCCCAGCAAGCTACCGAGAGTATCGAGCCCACTCGGCAGAGCCTGGCAAGCTACCTGTGCATATTGGATATGCCAAAAACAGTAACAATAAGTCTCTCAATGAGAGACGTTACTGGTGCCCGCTCGAACAAATCGATGAGCAACGGGATGACAGTGTAATTATTATTATTGGTGGAGGTCCATAAGTGGCTTATGACAAAGGTCTACCTACCCCTGTCCCCCTCACCACACGACTCCTTTGGGCAATTCCTTCATTTGTTTTGAGGACTGGAGCAATAGCACAGCAGGTAGGGCATTTGCCTTGCACGCGGCCGACCCAGGTTCAATTCCTCCATCCCTCTCGGAGAGCCCAGCAAGCTACCGAGAGAGAGTATCCCTGCCTGCACAGCAGAGCCTGGCAAGCTACCCATGGCATATTCGATATACCAGAAGCAGTAACAAGTCTCACAATGGGGACGTTACTGGTGCCCACTCGAGCAAATCAATGAACAATGGGATGACAGTGCTACAGAGCTACAGTTTTGAGGACGTTGACTTTTGGTTAAGTGAACAAGTCAAATGTGTCATTTCAGAGACTCAGTGAGTTCGAAACAAGGGGAGACCGAAGAGTATAGCAAGGCTGGGATGGCAGATGGGATCTGAATCTGTATTGGCTCTACCACCGACTGCCCTCTTCATCTTGAGCGAAATCTACATTCCTCTGAGTTTGCGCTCTCTCTCTCTCTCTCTCTCTCTCTCTCTCTCTCTCTCTCTCTCTCTTTCTCTCTCTCTCTCCTTTTCCCTCTCTCTCACTCTCACTCTCACTCTCACTCTCGCTCTCTCCTCTCTCTTTCTCTCTTTCTCTTTGTCACTCTGTCTTCTCTCTCGTCTCTCCCCTCCTCTCTTTCTCCCTCCCCTCTTTTTTTCTGCCCCTCTTCCTCTCCCCTTTCTCCCCCTTCTCTTCTTCTTGCTTTCTTTTATGGTTTTGTTTTTTGTTTTTGGCCATGCTCGGGGCTTACTCCTGGCTCTGTGCTCAGGGATCATTCCTGGCAAGCCTCAGGGAACCTTATGTGGTGCCAGAGATCGAAACCCAGGTCAGCCGCATGCAAGACATGCACCTTCGCTGTACTACCTCTCTGGCTTCTTTGGTTTCTCTTGTGGGTAAAATAATCCCAAACTGTTTTCTCACCATGCTAGAGTGCATTTTTTATTTTATTTTGGGTTTTGGTCATGCCTGACTATAGTGAGGACTTATTCTTGGCTCTGTGCTCAGGTGTCTCTCCTGGTGCACTGGGGAGGGGGGACTCGACACAGGGGCAGTGGTGGATGGTGGATGGGACATGTGCTGCCAGAGACTGTGTTGTTAAGGATATAAGAGGATTCTGTAACTCCTGGAACCCCAAATGCAGGAGTGAGGTGGAGATGCTGGTGCGACGCAGACTCGGAGGGTGAGCAATACCTCTTTATTGAATTAAGACCTAGAACCCAGGTGGGCCTCGGGCAAAGCCAGCAGTGCTCTACCCACTGTACTGTCACTGCAGCCCCTGGGTTGCGTCTTAAGATAAGAGACCCAGGCGACAGTGCAGACTGTAGAGTCCCACATCCCAGCGGTGGTCCCACCACTCTGCCAGAAATGACAGATGTGCTAGTGTTGGGGCTGAATATGGGACAAAGGCCGCGAATGACGGATGATAAAGCAATGAACTGAAAGACAATTTTTTCTCTTTCGTTGCCCCTCTCCCCGTTGCAGCCATTGAAACGCAGAGCACCAGCTCGGAGGAACTCGTCCCGAGCCCTCCTTCGCCACTTCCTCCTCCGCGTGTCTACAAGCCGTGCTTCGTCTGCCAGGACAAATCATCGGGGTACCACTATGGGGTCAGCGCCTGCGAGGGGTGTAAGGTGAGTGCTGTGAGGTCATTCATCAGCTGCTCGTGAGAAGTGACGATCTTGTACCAGAAATGGGTTGCTTGGCCCTCTGCAATGATCATAGTGTGGTGTGCAGGGTTGTATTTGATGGTTTCTCATTTCTTCCTTTGATCTCATTGGTTTAAAATCTAGAAATTTCTGCTAGTGACTGCTGGGGCCAAATGTTCTGGGGCCTTCAGGGACACCCCTCTATCCCCCCCAAAATAGTTTTTTTTTTTTTTTTTTTTGCTTTTTTTGGGTCACACCCAGCGATGCTCAGGGATTACTCCTGGCTTTGCACTCAGGAATTGCTCCTGGCACTGCTTGGGGGACCATATGGGATGCCGGGGATCGAACCCGGGTTGGCCGCGTGCAAGGCAAACGCCCTACCCGCTGTGCTATCGCTCCGGCCCCCAAAATAGTTTTTTTCAGGTAATAAGAGCCTTTGAAAGTCCTGAAGCGCCTCATTCTGTTTCTCTTGAAGACATGCTGTCTAGTGTCTTTGTAGTTTTATTTTATTTTTAAATATGACTGACAATCCATTGAATCAACTGGCAGAGAATCCAAGGTTGAAATTGGAATTTATCTTCTAGCTGTTTCCTCAGCCCGGTGGCCTTTGAATTACAGTTTGATTTTCAGCCTGTGGGGACTTGCTACCGTGTGTGTCATAAATTCAGGGGGGCTGGATTTCAAATGCTAGCCTACCGAGCAGTGGAGGTTGAACATGTGTCAGAAAGGAAATGGCTGCTTTGAATCAAGCTAGACAATTGTTATCAAGTCCAGTATGTTTAATTGAGTGAAAACACTTTTTTTTTTATAAAAAAAAAGAAAGAAAGAAAAAACATAAAGCAAGACTTCATACGTGAATTCTGCTCACCCACAGAGAATTTCTCAAAGGAAGTATGACTGTCTTGTGCCAGCCTTCCCTAGATATACAACTTACTTAAGTTCTTCCTGGAGAGTTGTTCAGAGCTGTTTATATCTATATTGCATGATTCATTGGTAGTTGTAAACACAGTGGATATTATTGCGGGTGCTCCCTGCAGTTTGGATTTGGCTTCTCAGAGTTAGCACCAAATGTCATGGTATGTATTGCTTAAGCCCTGATGCATGGCAAATCATCCCAAAATTGAATGGAGTAAAACAACCTTTTCTTTAGTGTAAGATACTCTAGGTCAGTTCTTTAGATCAGGCTTCCTCTGATGGCTTTCTGGTCTTCTCTCTACTCCACTGTCTCCAGTGAGTTCCCCTGGAAATGCTGCCTATTAGTGGGGGAGGGGTCCTCTGAATCCTTTCAATGGTCTCTTGTTCCCTTTGGGCTGGCTTATTTCCAGAGGAAGGGGTGCAAAGGAGAGTCCATGGATAAAAATCTCCAAAGACTTGGGTTTGCACATGCCACACTGTCCCTTCTGCCGCAATAGATTGTTCGAACCAAGCCATAGGGTCAGTTCATACTCAAGCAGGATCAGAAACTCAACTTATTTTGGGGTGGGGAGCTCCTAACAGGGCAAAGGGGCTAGGTGATGACCAGACAACCAGGTAGGAGGGGACATTGTGCTCAGACCCAGCAGTGTGGAGGCCGCCAGGGTCATACCTGATGAGGCTCTGGGTACTACGTCTTGCCAGGGATAGAACTTGGGTCCTTATGCATGCAGAGCTTATGCCCTTGACCTGACCACTGAGCTTACTTCGAGGCCCCTAAACTCAACTTCTTTTTGTTTCTTTTTTGGACCATACCCTGGCAGTGTTCAGGGCTTGCTCCTGGCTCTGTGCTCAGAAATCACTTCTGATGGTGTTCAAGGACCGTGTGTGATGCTAAGGATCATATTGAGGTTAGCCATGTGTAAGGGAAGGGTCTTACCTCCTATATTATCTCTACAGCCTATGAACTAAATTTAATGCATGGAACTGCAAAGTCACTTCGTAAGAGATGAGGATACAGGACAAGGGAATTTGATTTTTTTTGGTTTACAATCTCCCACATGCCTTGTGTAGGAACACAAAATGGACAGGGACCCCAGCTTTATTCCTGGTACCTTTTATTCCTTGTCTTAGATGCTTCAAGATGTTTGTTTAACCAAGGCATAAATGATTTCTCAAACCCCTCAAGTAGTCACGTGAGTTTTCCCTTTTACTTACTTATTTTGGTTTGGGGGCCATACCCAGCCATGCTTCAAGATTATTCCTTACTCAGGACTGCTCAGAAACCACTCCCAGTGGTACTCACGGGGACCGTATGGGATACCAGGAATTGAAACTAGGTCAGTCATGTGCAAGGCATGTGCTTTACCCACTATACTATTTCTGACCCATTTTTCTTCTTTTCAAAACATTGGAATAAATATGTTCTTTTTCATGGGAAGGCCAGTTCGGGGAAATTCCTGAAAGTCTTGGACATGTCTTTTTGCCTCAGCACTGACGTTGCTTTGTTTTCAAGGAATGTCCTTTCCTTCAGGGCCTTCAGAGAGACCATGGGGGAAGGTCAGCATGGCAAGCAGGCGACAGCCCACTACAAAGCAACACTTCCGTGCATCTCATTATTTTCTCCCCTTGCTGTGCCTCCTGAAACTTAGTCTGAGATTTGGAAAGTTCCTGCTGAAATATCCATTCACTTCGTCCATGTGTTGTGTAACGTATTAATAAATGAATCGGGGTTTTTTTTATCAAAATATTTATTTTGAAAGTTAAATGAAAGGACACGCGTTCATTTCTGACAACTTTTAAGTCATCTCCTCTTTGGAGATCTTAATGAGGTGATGTTGTAACGCAGCCTACCTGCTCCCATTATGTCCCGGGAAAAGAAATGATCCAGCGTGTCTCTTCTCGTGGCAGATTCCAGATCCTCCATATTCAGCTGTTTCACAATCTGTACAGCACAAACTGTTTTAGTCAGCTCTTAGCCTGCTACTTCCCTGACCTTTTGTTTTACTCTGGGATTCTGACTCTTTTTAGGAAAAACCCCAACACAAACAGAACCCATACTAGCACAAGCCACTTTGATAAACTCAGTCAAGGGGCCCAGAGTCGTGTTCTGGAATGTCTTATGAACAAACCTTAAGTCCAGTGAGGCCAGAGAGGCTCAATCTGAGAATGTTTGTAGTATGGATGGGCCCCTCCGAGCAGGGACTGACTGCTTTTCCTTCTAGTTCTTGGAAAAGGAAACAGCCTGCATTTTGCTTACTTAGAGAAGCAATAGAATGAACAGAGCAGAAAACACAAAAAAGGCAAAAGTTCTGATGTATCATCCAAAGAATATAAAAAATAACTTAAAAATGTAACTTTAGGGGCTGGAGCAATAGCACAATGGGTAGGGTGTTTGCCTTGCATGCGGCCGACCCAGGTTCAATTCCCAGCATCCCATATGGTCCCCTGAGCACCACCAGGAGTAATTCCTGAGTGCAAAGCCAGGAGTAACCTCTGTGCATCACTGGGTCTGACCCAAAAAGAAAAAAAATGTAATTTTAACTATTATTTGCCTTTTAAAGATTTAGCCATACAATGCAGCATCTGGGGGTACCAAAAATAGGAAATTGAAATAACAATTGTTCAATGTGAGAGAGAAAAACAAGCAAAGAAACCAACCCTGTTGAACTTATTTTTTCTCTGAGTCTTGTGGGCCTTTGAGCAGAGTGGGTTCAGGACTCTGATTTCCCTTTCATCCAGAAGGACATGTCTCACACAGAGTTGACTCTGCCCATAGGGCAGATTCCACATCTGGGGAATCAACCAGCTGTGGCTCTTCATGGACGTGGGTATCTACTGTGGGTTGAACACATGATATAAAACCTTGGGTAGAAAACAGTCTGTATATTTTTGCCAAGCCAATCTGTGGTATTCTAGCGATAGCTGTATATGAGTGCACTCTTTCGTTGTACTTTATATTGTGTACTGATTTTGACCTGCTTTTTATTTTTTCCTATTTGAGTATGGAGCAGGACAAGAGGGCAAGAGTGCTGGGGGTCATTCCTGGAGGTGTCAGAGGACAGGGCTTGACCAGGAAGCAAACCCAAGGTGGGCACATGCAGTGAGCCACTTCCCTGCCCTTTAGTTCATAGTCTTGTGTCAGGAATGAATCCAGGGCTTCATACACAAGAGATATGTGATTGACCACAGAGTTATATCCTTGACCTTGGGAGATTTTCCTAGGGGTGCTCTGGGAGCCACATGGTTCCAAGGATAGAACCAGAGCATAACAACTATTTTAATACATCCATGCATAACAACTATTTTATCCACTGTACCAGCTCACTGGCCCCTTAACCACTTCTTATATTCAAAAATCTTTCCTGAGTAAACTTTAAATAACAGCTTAATTTTGTGCCATTGGCATAATGGGTATTGATTATTTCATCATTTATTGAATGTATCTCCTGTTGTTCAATTAGGCTATTTCCAAAGTTTCTTATAATTACTTAATAGACAGCATTTAGGTATATCAGCTCTGTTACACTTCCTTAGAATACATTTAGTAGAATTTTAAAGTCAACCACTTTGTACTTTTTTTTAGGTTCTTCATACAAATAGTCAAAATGCCCTTCAAAAAAAAAGGTATTATCAACTAGTCTATAAAAAGGAACAACTTATTGGAGACCATTTAGAATTTACTCCCTGTGATAATAAGACAATAAATCAAAAACAAACTTCTCTTTTCTGGAATTCTGCCTGTAATTTGGCTGCTTGAAATAGGTGCCATGTACGATGCATTTTGGATGAATTGGATTCCTTGGTTGATCCAAACAAGCAAGTTCAGCCTTAGACTGAGATCATTCCTATGGTCTGGAGACTTTTTCTCTAAAGTCAAACTCCTAAGTAAAATATTTTTGTACTTGTATTTGGGGGGCCACATCCACACCTGCTCAGGGTTTACTCATGCCTCTGAGTTCGGGGATCACTCTCTGATGGGGCTTGGAGACCTTGTGTTGTATTGGGGAATCAGTCCTGGGTCTGCTGCATGCAAGGCAAGCATCTTAACCCCCGTAATTATCTCTCAAGCCCCACTTGGTTTGTATCTTTAAAAAGCAGTGTCTGGGTCAGAGGGATAATCCAGGGATTAAGGCTTTTCCTCTCATCCTGGTGACCCTGGTTTGAATCCCCGCTACCATATATGGTCTCCCAAATATGGCTGAGGAACACTTCTGACCATAGAGCCAGGAATAGATCCTGAGCATATTGGGTGTGGATCGAAAGCAAATAAAATAATGCTTAAGGTGATCTCTGCTTATAAAGTACAGTGGGACCCTTCTTTGGGAGAAGAGATTTTGTGTCTTCTAAGAGACCAGATGGCAGTCTCAGACTTCAGTGAGCGAGTGGGACATTCTAGGAATGTTCACTGGCTCCTGTGTTGCTCCAGCATCACCATGGCAGCAAAGCTTGGGCACATGAGGTGGGTGCCGTGCACGGGGGATTTCCAACTGAATGATGGCAAATTGGTGGACGTGGAGCAAGGGGTTGGGGTTGGCAGGGAAAAAACGGTCCACAAAATGAACATGTGGTGTGGTTAGCCCAGGGGGTTTTACAATATACAGAAAGAAAGCAGACTGTCACATGTTGAAGAAGCAGTCTTGTGGCTCACAGCTAGAATGGAGGCACACTTTTGACCTCCAGCATATTGTGCATCTTCATTTTTGGCAGCTTTCAAAGAGTCCAGAGTGATACTACCGTGCTTTGAATCCTGGCTAAGCCATCACCTGCTAGCTTTCTGACAAGTATCTTTAATGCCCTCTTTTCTCAGATGGAACAAATAGAGATCACATTGCCTATCTCATAATAATCACTATGGGCATAGAATGAGTTATTAAAAAGCATACAGAATAATATCTAGTACATAGTACATGATATGTGTGTATGTGCTTAGTTCTTGTTTGCATTAACTTACTAACGTGATTTATGTACACATTGTTGTAATGTCAGCTATAATCCTAACTTTTTTTTTTGCATGTTCTTACTGCAGTTCTCCATTCCTTTATACTAAAATAAACACTGTCTCTTTTTTTCGAGACTTAGGGTAAGACCCAGCCACAGTATGGAGCCTCCCCTGATTAACCTTAGTATAGGAGTTGGCTAATTATCTTTATTAAGAGCCAGACAGCAAATATTTCAGTCTTTGAGGGCCATCTGGTCTCCCTCACAACTACTCAAATCTGCACTGCGACTTGAAAGCAGTCATAAACATTATATCAAAGGTGGGGCTGGACCTGGCTGGGTTCCAATAAAACTTTATTTACAAAAAATTTTTAAAAAAGCAGGATGCCAGGCTTTAAGCTTACCCTCCTGATCTCTGCCCTAGTACATAATGATGTTTCCCTTCTCACAATTTCCGAAACTCAGAAGCTGATAATCCAGAATCCTCCGTGCCATCGGTGGCAGGCCCAGCAGATTTGGGTGGACTCTCGACTTGGGATCCTTGCTTTGTTTTTGTGCTCCAGAATTGCTGTCACACTTGCTCAGGACTCCATGATTTAGTGACCTGAAGGCCACTTGCCCAGATTCAGATTCCTCTACCTCTTCATTCACTTTCACTTCCTCTTTCCTATTCATCCAAAGTCAGAGAAACGAACAGTTTCCTTAGAAGTAAACGACTTGCCCCAGAGCTTGGTCCTGCTTTTGGAGATCTCTATAGAGCATATTTTCTGAGCTCTGTATCAGCTTTTCTTATTTAACAAATTACCCAGGCTTGTTAACTTAAAGTAGTAGACCGTTATTATTCGCTACCGTTCAGCACAGATCTCATTGCTTGGGTTGATGTGGTTTGGGCCAGGGGGTTTAGGGATGGCCATACTTCGTATGAGTGGTACCTGGCAGGACATCTGGAACCTGGTCCCTCGTGTCCGCCTCATCTGTTAGCCTCACAGGACTTGTTTGCATTTCTAGCAGTCAGATAAAGACAAACACTGAGGGGTCATGCTCCGGTCCTATCACATTTGTGGCTGTCCCATTAGCCAATCAATCCAGTTAGTAGTCAAGACTAGATTCAGTGGGTGGAGAAATCAAACCACCTCTAAAGGGCGAAAGCGACAGAGTCACCTTGCAGTAGAGCAAGGGTACCTGAGCTGTCATTTGATTATATACTCTCTGTTGAGCCCCGATTTTAGGTGGACATTCTCTCTGCCCCCCGCATATTCACCACGCTGTCATCCTTCAGAGTATATTTATTAACTTTCTTCTAAGAGATATAATAGTGCACACAGCTGTCAGAGTCCTACTGAAACTTACTATAGGCTAACTCTACAGAGCTGGTAGAAAATGAGTAAAAAGATCTGATAGAAAAATAACTGGCTGGTAACCTTCTTGAAAGGGAGATCAGGTGAGATCCCACAGCTGTGGAGGACTGAGTTGTGTGAACAGGAGGGAAAAGTGTTTTAGGTCAGGAGCAAAACACTTGGATTCAGGGGCATTTCTTCCTCTGTCTTCACTGCATCCATTCATTTCTCTGGACCTCAACAAATCTACAAAATGAAAGTAAATCTGCCAAGTTTAGCTCCAGGGCTAAGTCAATTCAAACACTAAAGCCAGCACTGGTCTTCTGTCTGGGGTGGCTTCAGTGAATCCGAGATCTGGGTCTGCAAGTGAATCTGGGGAAAAAGAAAACTTCCCTTATGGCATACTTTTTCTACAACAGGTATTTGGGCAGCTTAGAAACACATCATTTTATTCTGATTTTATTTTATTCTCAGGCAGCATCAAGGTTAGGTCCCTGAAACTCCACTTCACAGATGAGGCACCTGGAGTTCAAAGAGGTTCAGGAACTTGACCCGGAGTCATACCAATACACATTTTTCCCGGGCTAGGATGGATGTCCTCTGCCCCTTGCTAATCCTCTACAGCCCTAGATGCCTTGAACAGAAGATAGGAGACCCTGGTGTGTTACTGAAAACCCAACTGAAAACATACTTGTGGGAACACTTTCAACAATGACCCTACTGTCTCAACCATTCCATGAAAAAAAAAAAAGGACATTTTTTTTTTTAACCATGAAATGTAAAAGCTTCCAAGGCGGTCTTTCCCAAGAAGAGACAGTTGTCAATAGACACTGCCCAGCCGTGTTGGGCCCCGGCTTTCTCTGCTGGGCTCCGGAAGAGTGGAAACTTCCCATCCACAGGCTCGGCCCGGGACTTGGAGGTCCCCGGGGTGAGTCGAGGCGCAGCCACGGTGGCGCGGTTTCTGCACCAGGGTGCAGAGGAAACGCTCGCTCCAGGTCACGCCGCAGCTTTCTATTTAAAGCCGCCTTTAGGAGTTCCAGCTCCTCAAGCCCCCCTCTGTCCCTCAGGACTCATTTCGTCCATTTTTCTCAAATGTTTTTTTGTGTTTCTTGCTTCTGAAGACGGGAGGCCTTCCTCCCATCCCTGACAGTGTGGAGTGTCGGGACTGTTTTTTTCTATTTTTTTTTCCCCCTGGCAGCCAGCAAGTACGATGTGCAGTGACAGAAAGTTTTGCAATGGGGAAGATGGATGCCTGCACTTAATTTTAGAATTTCTATTAGATACTGTAAATGTGCCTGGTGATTTTATTTGACTGAGTCCATTGAAAGTGACATTGTTTTGATGTTATGTGTTGTTTTTTTTTTAACTGACATGATTAAACACTAACATTATACTCTGGAGAATATTTTTGATTCTGCTCTTCCTAAGGGTTGCATCTTTTTTAGGGGTGCAGTATGGAGCCCCAAGAACATAGTAAAGATGATTACAAATACAAAATAGTCCTTTGGCAAAGGAACATGAAGCCTGCCATCAAATTCATTATGGTCATCTCTGGGCCACACAGAATAAGTTCCCATCAGAGTCCCAAACAGTTATCCTTATTAAAATTAGATACCACAGCTGGAGAGAACACAACCTTAGGTAAGGCACTTTGCATGCAGCTGGCCCAGGTTCAATCCTTGGTACCTTATATGGTCCCCTTCGGTACCACCAGGAGTGATTTTTTTTTTTGGGGGGGATCACACCCGGCAATGCACAGGGGTTAGTCCTGGCTCTGCACTCAGGAATCACTCCTGGCAGTGCTCAGGGGACCATATGGGATGCTGGGATTTGAACCTGGGTTGGCCACGTGCAAGGCAAACGCCCTATCCGCTGTGCTATCACTCCAGCCCCAAACCAGGAGTGATTTTTGAGTACAGTCTGGAGTAAGTCCTAAGCACTGTCAGGTGTGACCCCCAGGAGCAAAATTAATAGATAAAAATAAAATCAGCCACCAATAAAGAAGATATTCTCAAATTTGTTTTTGTTCTTTTGGCGGTCATAGATGGTGGTGCTTAAGGCTTACTCCCGACCCTTCCAGCAGGATTCACTCCTCATGATGCTGGGGGACCCTGTGGGATGCCAGGGATGGACGCTGTCACCGGCTGCCCAGCTCCTTTTAAAAACACCTTTTGAAATGGGCATTAAGTATAGAAATCCAGGGACTTGATAGTGTTGCATCCCGATGTTTCAAAAGTCCATAGAACAGTGCTTTTTCAGTCAATAGGTACTTGGTGTTTATTGAGTGAATGTCACAGACAGGAAGCCCCAGATCCTTCTAGCACTTTCAGGGAAGCCTTGCTAGAAGCAGTCATGTTATTGATGTGTCTTTTCTGGAGGAGGAAGGGCAGAGGAGTGTTTCTGGTGGAAGCTGAAGGTGAGACCGGGAAGCAAGGATATTTCACATCACTTAGGAAGAATGTGGGAAATGGAAGCATCCCCGTTTATGAACATTTAATTTACACAACCCTGTACAAGTAACAACAGGGCATCTGCCAAGCGCTACAAGAGCTCAAAGACCTCTCTTTACTATTTCCTCAGAAAAGCCTTCTTTGGAGTCTGCAGGCTAGGTCTTCTTTTATGATTTCTGCATTTATCATTTAATATCTTTATACAATTGCAACTAACATTATTTATGCTTGTGTTTGCTATCGGACTGTTTTGCTCTGTTTGTCAGATTTGGAACTACAGAAGGTTAAGTCTAATCTCTCCTCACATGTTTTTTCACATGATCCCAGTGCTCTGCGTATAGTAGGGCTTGGTGCAGAATTCTATTCAGTGGATAAAGTTTAACTGGTAATTTAACTATGCATACTAATTGATAGTTATAAATGACACGTGATACAACAGATATAGTCAGTGGCAATGTATAGTGTAATTTTATATATTTCATTTAACTACATAAGGAATTGCATCTGATTCGATAAGGTTTGTTATGAAACATTCATGTAAACAAATGTGAAATTTTATAAGAAGACATCTTTGGTAGCTAATGTCAGTGGTCTTAGTAATTTCTGCCTTTCAGCTCAGAGTTATCAGAGTTAGTCTTTTTTTTTTTAATTAGGTGTTGTGGTTTGCAATAAAGGTGTTGCGTGGCCATTGTGTTCAGTCTCTAGTCTACATTCGGCACGCATCACCCTTCCCCCCCGCATGACCTCCGACCACATTTTACTTGGTATTCCCTTCTCTGAGTTGCCCAGAATGAGAGACCAGCCTCCAAGCCATGGAGTCAACCTCCTGGTACTTATTTATACTATTCTTGGGTGTTAGTCTTCTAGTCTATTATTCTATATTCCACAGATGAGTGCAATCTTTCTATGTCTGTCTCTCTCTTTCTGACTCATTTCACTTAGCATGATACTTTCCAGGCTGATCCACTTATATGCAAACTTCATGACCTCATTTTTTCTAACAGCTGCATAGTATTCCATTGTATAGATGTACCAAAGTTTCTTCAACCAGTCATCTGTTCTAGGGCACTCGGGTTTTTTCCAGATTCAGAGTTAGTCTTTTGCAGCAAAAAATAATGTGCTCTCTTTGATAGCACCTTTATGCAAACTCTTAACAACCAGCAACTAAAAGGATACATATTCAAGAATACGCTGAGTTATTAGTACTTTCATAATAGAGAGTAAAAACTTGCACATCTAGAATCTGCTTTCATATCTGGAGACATCGCCACAGCTAAAATGGAAATCCCTCTCAGTATTAGACATAGTTCTGGCCACAGGAGAAGCCTTTCTTTTGTGCAAAGGTTGTTTCTGATTGAGATATCATTTTGAGTTGAAAAAGCAGAGAAATCTGTCTTTATTTCCTTCCTGGTATATTAATAAACAGGAAGTAGAGAATGAATTCTTTATTATTCTTGTAGCCCTCCTTTTTTTTTCACTTGTATTGGTTTACTAAAAATAATTTGATGGTTTTAAGTGATTTGGGTTTTTTTTTTATCTTTAAAAGATCATAAATATTTATTTAAATACTTCTGTTGCTTGTTTAAAAGTTACCTACAGGACTATAGCTATATTACAGTTGGTAAAGGCTTTGCCTTGCACACAGCTAATCTGGGTTTGAACCTGGCACCGTTTATGGTCCCAGAGCATAGCTATGTAGGAAACCTGAGCATAGAGCTAGGAGAAAGCCCTGAGCATAGCCAGATATGGCCCCCAAAGCAAAAAACTGAAAGATCAGGAGAAGTTGGATAGATAATATAGGGCTAAAGGTGTTTGCCTTCCATGTTGCCAGTCCAGGTTCGATCCTTGGTACCACAGATGGTCCCCTGAGCACCTCTAGGAGTGATTCTTAAGCAGAGTCAGGAGTAAGCCTTGAGCACTGTTGAATGTTGCCTAACTGCCCCTCTTCAGTGTTTTTTAATGAAAAAAACTAAAACAAACATTTAGAATAGCCTCATTTGCTTTTGTTACACAAGCCACAGACAGGTCTATAATTTTTCAATAAAGGTTTGCTTTTGTAATCTGGTTAAGACAAAATTCCCAGATTCATAGTTAATCTGTTGACTTAGAAATGACTTACTTCCTAGTGAGTAAGTTTCATTACCCTTTAATTAATGAAAACAAATTACTAAAGATCAACTTTCTATTTTCTAGTTTAAAGTAAATCAAGAGTGGGGGAGCAATCAAAGTTGCTTTTGCCAGATTTCCTGGAACTGTCATTTCAAGATGAATTGTGACAGTATATTGCATTTATACCAAAACAAAACAAAATGTCTTTTTTCCCCCTAGAGAAAGAAAGTAGGCTCTTGTAGTTTCCTGAGAATAATCTAAATTTTGACTGGTTATCATTTCTTGGTGGGCTGGAGCGATAGCACAGTGGGTAGGGTGTTCGCCTTGAACGTGACCGACCCGGGTTTGATTCCTCTGCCCCTCTCAGAGAGCCCGGCAAGCTACCAAGAGTATCTTGCCCGCACAGCAGAGCCTGGCAAGCTACCCGTGGCATATTTGATATGCCAAAAACAGTAACAACAAGTCTCACACTGGAGATGTTACTGGTGCCCGGTCAAGCAAATCGATGAGCAATGGGATGACAATGACAGTGACAGTGATCATTTCTTGGTAAATAAAATTGACACTATTATAAATACTGATTTATTTAAGTGTGGAAGGTGAGGATTTCAGCCTTCTCTCCTATACCATACAGGAGGGAGGTGCCACGGATAGTTTTCCAATCAATGTTTTCTTCTAAGTAAACTCTTGGAAAGAAGCAGTAAGAAATGAATTTGATCAGGACCTTCCCTTCCCTACCCTCCCTTCCGCTCTCCTCCCGGCTCTCCTCTCTCCTTCTCCTCCTCTTCCCTACCCTGCCCCTCTACTTCCCTCTTTTTATATTTTTGAATCTTCTTTTTATATCTTTTTTCTTTTCTTAGTTTCTCCTCCCTCCCTCCCTCCCTCCCTCCCTCCCTCCCTCCCTCCCTCCCTCCCTCCCTCCCTCCCTTCCTTCCTTCCTTCCTTCCTTCCTTCCTTCCTTCCTTCCTTCCTTCCTTCCTTCCTTCCTTCCTTTTTTCTTTCCTTCCTTCTTGTTTTGAGTTTATACCAGGCTGTGCTCAGGACTTACTCCTGACTCTGCACTCAGGAATCCCTCCTAGCCATGTGCTAGGAACCATATATGATTGAACAGGTATTAAATTCAGATCAGCTTCGAACCCAGTGTCGACTGCATGCAAGGCAAACACCCTACCTGCTGTATTATCATTTTCTTTTCTGAGGGCTGGCAGTGAGCCCCAGGTGTTTTCTCACAGAATGGTGTCTTTCTCCCACCTCCTTACCCCTGTGAAACTACAGGAAGAAGAAAAACATTTTGCCTTAATCTTTCCTTTGTTCTAAAACATTTTCACACCTGGAAAATTACATTAGACTGAGCATAGCTGAGGTGAATAAAAACAATATTCTTCGAGGGGCAGAGAGAAAATCTTCCTCTACCCACTGAATTCTACCCCTCTGACTGGTGAAATAGACAAATTCACATCCGATATATTAGTGGGGGAAAAGAACAGATTGAATTACTATGTCTGGAGAATCTATGAGGATGGTCATTTTAGAATCAGTGAAGTAAAATGTGGGCTTATCCCCTAAGCTAAGGAACGGCACAGAAGCCTGGGGGGTTTGAGGCGAGAGATGGGGGACTCATGAGGAGAAGAATGACTCCTGATGAAAAACATATGCCCTGTAAGTAGATGTTTTCCCCTCCATGTAGATCAGTTTCTCTGAGAGATATTTTATTTCTGTAGAAATCCTGATTCTGGGTAATACCCTTAATTTTCATCCTTCTAGGTCGTTAAGGAAACTCATCTTAGTTACGTTTCTCATTTTAGGAAGGCTTGTCTGAACTTGGGAAGGCCTTTAGCTTGCATTCCAAAATGAAAAATGTCATATACAGGCCTTCTTTCTCATGCCACAGTTTTAGGTATGTTTTCCTGGCTGGCACCTTTCTCCTTCTACACAATAGTGAGAGAGTCATAAGGCTGAGGGCAGAACTCAGTATAGAAAAACACCTTGCAAGGGTGAGGCCCTGAGTTCAATGTCCACCCGCCACATGCCCCCATACTCAAGAAAAAGAAAAGTAAGATAAAGCAGTCTCATTTAATTTCATTTATTAATTTATTTATTTTTTCTTTTTGGGTCAAACCCGGCGATGCACAGGGATTACTCCTGGCTCTGCACTCAGGAATTACTCGTGGCGGTGCTCAGGGGACCATATGGGATGCCGGGAACCAAACCTGGCTTGGCTGCGTGCAAGGCAAATGCCCTACCCGCTGTGCTATTGCTCCAGCCCCTCATTTTAATGTTACAGCTTGGCATCGCTGATTCCTTCGCTTATTGTATTCTAACTGCTGGGAGAAGAATCAGGCTTGGAAGAGCCCGATTTCTTAAAAACTAGGGCCTGGCTTGGCGTCCATCAGTGGTAAAAAAAAAACAAAAAACAGTTATACTGCCCAAATAAATGGCGTGGGATATCGTTGATCTTGATGGTCTGGTTTAATGGAAAGAAATTGTGAACTTGGTGAAGAGCCAGCAGCTTCTGCCTTCGGCTTTTTCCTTTGCTCCTCATAACAATTAGAGAAGTAGCATGGACTTTTTTTTTTTTTTTGGTCTTTTTTCTATCTACTTCACAGATGAGAAAATGAAGCGTTCGCAGGACTGTCTTACCAGGCAGCCCTTCATTTCTAATCTAATTCTCCTACTCAAATGGTTACTGTGGAAACCACCTTGGATGCATCTCTTGTGCTTCATTTTCCCCGGAATCTTATCAAACTCTTCTCAGAGTCTATCATTTCAAGCATCTCCGTCTTGCTTGTGGATTCTGTTTTGACATTCTGAGAGCTTGCGAAGGCCTTGCCCATTAAAGTCAGACCTTTATCAGGGGTTAGATTCCAACGTCAAACTCGGCAAGGCAAAAGTCACATGGAGCCAGAGTGACCCCCGAAATTCCCACCGGACAGCAAAGTGCTCTAGACCAACATATGTCTCTCATTAAGACCTCCAGAGCCCGTTCTTCCTCCAGCGTTGGAAACAGATTGCTTTGCCCTCGTTGGCGCACCAGCTGAAATCATTATTTTCAAACAATATGTGCCCTTGAGTACCGGCACCGGGCGTGCGACAATGCACAGACTGTGAAGTCACTCCGCTCTCTAGATAGGGACTTGTTACTAAGTTTCTCCTGCCATCATAGTTTCTCGGGGGCTGGAATTTTTCTTGTGCCTTTTATGAACTGACTTTTCTTTTTAAGTCCCCTCCCCGCCCCTCCCCAGTATTTTTCCACTTCAGACAGACAGTTCAATGTGTCATATGAGTAAGCAGTGCCAGAAGGCGGGGGAGGGGGGCGAGGAATTTTGGTTGTGTGGACCCTAGAACTCATCTGGGGAGTTGTGTGGCGGGGCAGGGGGGGCGGGGGGGAAGGGCTGGGGAATCTGGAGAGGGGAAGAAAACTCTGTGCTCATCTGCCATGGGCACAATGCTGGCATTGTCCCTGGTGAAGAGGAAAAGCTGAGGGTACTGGCAGACTGGCCCCATTAGAGCCTTGTTTCTTGTTCCATCCTGAAAGGATGACATTCCTTGGGTAGGAACGTCCTGCCCGGATTTCTGGCACCCGTTCTGTGGCCAGCACGATCGCCGGGGGCCCTTGTGTTTGGCTTGGTTTTGTTGCGTTCCAAAAGCAGCGAAGCGCAGGCTGCAGAAGTGTGTGCGGCAGGACTGTGTTTATAAAGCGAGTCATCAGACGTGTCCTGCCATCAAGGTGGCCCGACTGCCAGAGACCGTCTGCTTCCTGCTCACCACCAGTCAGCCCGGGAAGCACATATAGCCCATTTCACTGAGAACTTGTTCTCGAGTGTTCCTGAGGTGGCCCTGGGAATTCTAACTCGGGCCCCTACCTCTCTCCCGGGATTCATGTCATGCTTCATTTATAGCAGAGTGGGTGGATTTGCAAAGTAAATCTTCTAATAAGGAAAAGCAAAATCTTCAGTGACCCTCTTAGTTCTGCTTCTATGGAGGTTCTTTCCCTCCCTGCTCTTTCCCCCCCCACCCCTTTCTGGGAATATATATATATATATATATATATATATATACATACATATATATATATATATATATATATATAAATTCCTTTATATTGGCTACAGCTCTGAACTGGGGCATGGAAAATGTACTTCTTGGGTTTTGTGAGCCTGAAAATAATGAGCGATAGAAAACCCTGAGGAAGGTTAGTGAGCAGCGAGGATCCTTTGGTTTCACAAAGAGTTTTTATGCTTAAACAAATCTGGCAACACTAGAATGATCAGGCAATGGGAGTTCTCTCTGCTTTAGCATCTGAAAATAGCATTCTAAGTATACAACACCACCATTTATGCGGGTCGGGGAAAGTCCCCCCAAATGATGAAAATTATCCTTATTAGTCAGGCCTGGCAGGGATCTTCTCACCACTCCAGGGGGGACAAGAGAATTTTAGTTTGCAGCACACTCTGTGTGTCAAACTCTAATTACAGATGAGCTCTGCTATAGCCTGGAACTTGGGGAGTATGGCCCTACTTTGAGCCAAGAAATCCTCTTGAAAGCTTTTGGCTACCTTCGATTACTCCTCAGAAGCAGAAAAGATTTGTTTTAAAAATCATAGAATTTGGAGAAGGAAGCTCAGGTATTGGGTACTGTCAGTGTCCAGAGGCAGTTCTTGCAGTATGAACTGGCCCTCCAACTGCTTCGTCCCACCACCAGCACACTTACAGAATTAGCCTTCAGCAAGATGGCTCTTGACACCTATTCTTTTTTGTTTGTTGGTTTAGTTTGTCTATTGGTTTTGTTTGGGGCTACATCTAGCAATGCTCAGGGGTTACTTTGATGCTGCACTCAAGAATTGCTCCTGATGGTGCTTGCGGGACCATATGGGAAGCCTGAGATTGAACCCAGGTTGGCTGTGTGCAGGACAAATGCCCCACTCTCTGTGCTATCACTCCAGCCCCCTCGACAACATCTATTCTATTTGAATGTCGAGTACATTATGTTTATGATTTGATGATAAAGTGCTTGACTTGCATTCAGTATAGTTTTGGAGTAATGATTTTGAGAAAGACAACTAGCAGTAAAATAAGGACAGTGGTGGAGGATCTGGGGAAATTTGGATGTGTTGGATTGCAGTAACTGTGTCCATCAAGTATTGTAATCATATTTTTTTTTCAACTACTCCAAAAAATTATCAGTTCAATGCCATAAATGATGGGTAAGAGAATTAGAAATTTAGTTTGCTCTTTCTGGTGGTTGCCACTATGGAATTAAATGTCAGATTCCTGATCTACTTGTGTTTTGGTCTGAAATTATTATTTCCTACTGTAAGAGGGAAGTGAGGAATATGTCCTATTTAAGTGCCCATTTGGTGCCATTTCTACTTGATGACCCCAAATTTGAGTCCTGTGAGAATATTACATATAAATATAATGATTAGAATGATTTTTTCCCTGGAAATAGAAGACAGAATGCAGAGAGAAGCTGCACAAAATTATAAATTACATAACACAGCTTAAGTGGTCTTTCACCACTGAATATATCTGTTTTAAACACAAACTTATACCACAGTCATTTCTTTGCTCTGTGCAAGTGTGGGGAGTTTGCTGTGAGTTTATACAAGATTGATATTGTGGACCTGATGTCTTAAGAATTTTACAAGAGTATCTTTGAATCCGTGTGTCTAATTAGTATCATGGATTCCTTTGTGATAGGTGCCTCTTTCGTCCAGCCTGTCCTTTATGAACCCTGGGCCCGAGATAGGCTGTTCCTGTTTTCTGTTGTGTCCGCTAATAGAAACAAGAGCGTTGGAGGGAGATATTAGTGACCTCCCTGGGATCCATCTTTGCCTGTGTTATGTCCTGGTCAGCCAGCCATTGTCAGTTACTCCAGCCATGCCCACGTAACAGACAGCATGAAGATAAGTTATGCTTAAGGATGTTTAGTATTTAGTGTCCTGGAAACTCATTTTAAAATAATGAAGCTGAGGAGCTGCAGTGATAGCACAGTGGGTAGGGCATTTGCCTTGCACGCAGCCAACTCCGGTTCAAATCCCAGCATCCCATATGGTCCCCTGAGCACCGCCAGGAGTAATTCCTGAGTGCAGAGCCAGGAGTAACCCCTGAGCATCGCCAGGTATGACCCAAAAAGAAAAAATAAAATAAATATAAAATAAAATAATAAAACTGAAATTCCTAAAAGGCCACAGCAAACAGAAAGAAAGTAGGTTCTAAACCAGTGCTTTAATTATTTTGGGAGGAAGAGAAATGAAGTCTTTGTGACTCTCACTGCTGCTGAGAGTCTCACTCCGGGCAGTGTATGGAGGGGCAGGTAATGCTGGGTTTTGAGTCCAGCCTTGCTGAAACTTTTGTCTCCGGCGTCAAAGTTCTTTCACACACTTTCTGTTCCTTTCACCCACAAGATATTGCCTAAAATGTGTTTGGCTGTTTGGGGAGAATAGGGGATGTTCCCTAATGCTTCTCCAGGGACCCCTGTGGTACTCTCTCAGCTGGGCTTGATGCATTAGAGCCACACCCAGAGGTACTGGGAGCCCACCAGGCCTCGAGTCCACTGTTCCTCAAGGGACTGTGAAGTGCTGAGATCGAACTCTGAGTGTTGTACAGATAAGACGTGAGCCCCAGTCCTTTGAGCCTGTTCCCCAAAGTTATTTATTTTTATTTTTATTTTTGGGTCACACCCAGCAATGCACAGGGGTCACTCCTGGCTCTGCACTCAGGAGTGACCCCTGGCGGTGCTCAGGGGACTGTATGAGATGCTGGGAATCAAATCTAGGTCGACTGCACGCAAGGCAAACACCCTACCTGCTGTGCTATCGCTCCAGCCTGCAAATTCTTATAGTCAGCAAGGTAGCACGGAATAAAGGCAGGCCATAGTACCCTGCCTCTAGAAAAGGGGAAAGAACACTTAGTAAATATGACTAATCCCACTTGTCTCCATGCAAAGTTGCATCCATATGCCATAAGAGAGGACATTTTCCCCCATCACTACTGAGCTCTGCCAGACACTTAGCAAGAGGGTTAATGTAAAAATCTTTGAGAAAACCACTTTTGTTTTTCTGTGCCTTCTGTTGTGTGTGTGTGTGCCGTCTATTAAAAAATATTATTAGTTGTTCATTACTTTGAAATTTATTCAGTTGCTTTTTGTTTTTTGTGTTTTTCTGGCCACACCAGGCAATGCTCAGGGGTTAGTTCTGGCTCTGCGCTCAGAAATTCCTCCTGGCATTGCTCAGGGGAATCTTATGAAATGCAGGAGATTGAAGCAGGGTAGACCATTTGCAAAGCAAATGCCCTACCTGCTGTACTGTCACTTCAGCCCCTCATTTGGTTTTGGGTATAATGGACATGTAGCACTGTAGCACTGTCATTCCGTTGTTTATCAGTTTACTCGAGCGGGTACCAGTAACATCTCCATTGTGAGACTTATTGTTACTGTTTTTGGCATATCGAATGTGCCACGGAGAGCTTGCTTGGTTCTGCCTTGCGGGTGGGATACTTTCGGTAGAATCCCAGGCTCTCTGAGAGGGACAGAGGAATCGAACCTGGGTTGGCCGCATGCAAGGCAAACTCCCTACCTGCTGTGCTATCGCTCCAGTTTCCACTGTAAGTCTAGTTAACATCCAATACCATACATAGTTACAAGAAAATATTTATCTATGAAGAGAACTTTTTATCTTGCCAACCCAGTAGTACTCTGCCCTGCACTCAGGAACCATTCCTGACAGTGCCTGGGGGACAAAAGGGATGCTGGGATAAACTACAGCCAGTCAAGTGCAAGACAAGTACTTAAACTCTACCTCTGTCTCTCCAGCCCCTGTCATAAGAACTTTCATGAATTTTTTTTCTCTTAGCAGCTTTCAAACCTTCAGTATCATGTGATTAACTCAAGTCGCCTTGCTGTCTGTTCCATCCCCATGACTTCGTGATTCTATCCTTGGAAGTTTATAGCTTTTGACTCGGTTTTCCCATTTTGCCTACCCACCCCTTTTGCTTACCGCAGTTTTTTCTCCTTTTTAAAAATATGCCTTCTCTGCCAAACATGTTTAGAAGTCCTGAGAAATATAGCCATAGGATAGATTAAGAAGAAAGAAAATTATGCCCCACCTAAAGTTGTCCCTACGTGGATTTGATCTTAACTTATCTCTCATTTTACTTTTGTTAATCTCCTCTTTCTGGGGGAACACCCCCAGGGGAAAGGCAGCTGCTATTTCTGGATGTTGGGAGTGAGCCAGTCCTGGCATGCATCTGTCCTCTTTAAGAGCAGCCACTCTTTCTTCAGTGTGGCTGGTTGATCTTTATTGAAATGCATTTGCTGGCAGCTATCTTGACATGCCAGGATCCCCTATAGTGGAATTTCTTTTGCCGTGTTTAATCTTTTTTATATTACTGTAGCGTTAGCACAGTGGGTAGGGCATTTGCCTTGCACGTGTTCGGCCTGGGTTCGATTCTTTCATCCCTCTCAGAGAGCCTGGCCCAGCTACCGAGAGTATCTCGCCCGCACTGCCATATTCAATATGCCAGAAACAGTAACAACAAGTCTCGAGATGCAGACGTTACTGGTGCCTGCTCGAGCAAATCGATGAACAACGAGATGACAGTGCTACAGTGCTACAGTGCAACTATCTACATAGTCATTGATGTTCTCTCCCACTGAAAAATGGGTACCGTGAAAATAGGGTCTCTACAACATCTGTATTTCCGATCTTCAAAACAAAGCTTAACTTTATGTGGCCCTCAAAATGTGTTTGCTGAATGGATCTATTAAAAAGAAATTCGCTTACAGCACATTTGTGCCCATGATTATGATCAGATCTGAGCCATAGCACTGGTGGAGGAGTAGATGGAGCAGATGTTGTTTGACAAAACATTGGCTGAGAATGTCCAGCAGATGGGAATGGAGAAACAGCAAGTCCACAATTTCTGTGTCTTTTTTGGTTGAGGGCAGTGATTGTGCATCCCCAGTGTGGTGCTCCCGGGAATGTGATGCTGGTCATCAGACCCTGGGCTCCCTCTTGCCAGGCATGTGCTCCGGACCTTCCAGCTGTCTTCCCAGCCAAGAAGAGCAGTTTCAGGAGATGTAATGATTCACTTCATTTTATTTTGTGAGACATTTTTCTCAAAGCACTTGCAGTGTGCTGTGGTATCTACCCCATCTATTTTGCTATGTCATTCTGTCACCAGTGCCTCATCACTCTTGGACTTGAGGTAGATGATGCAAGGGCAACATTTGGGCTCTCAGTTTGCTACCCGATGAGATGGCTTGTTGGTATCTGCCAGGGATGGCTATTTTCTTATCAATTATTAAGGTCGCTTCTTGGCCTCAAGTTGAACTGGTCTTGAATTTCAAATATTGGTCTTTCCCCATGTGTCATTTATACCAGTAAAGTAATAGGTGTCTTCTCTTCATTTTAAGATGATAAATTATAGACCACCAGGTATACTGAAGCATATGAGGGCTTACCAAAATAGTATCTCATTGCTTTTTATACTACATACATTATTAAATAGGTGAGAGTGAAATCCTCCTTTGGGTTTTAACTTCTAAAATGAGTGTCAAGAAAAAAATGAACAGCACTAAATGATCTTTAATCTACCAAACCACGTTTAATTTACCATTGCTACGTAACAAAAATAACATCACACACCTTAGAGATATAAAACTTCTCTTGGGAGGAGGGAAAAACACCTGGCAGTACTCAAGGCTTACCTCTGACTCTGTACTCAGGGATCACCCCTGGCTATGCTCAGGGGACCATATGTGGTGCCAGGGATCAAATGTAGTTCACTGCAGGTGAGGCAAGCACTTTCTCTATTGTAATAGCCCCCCAGACTCACAAAATCACCTCCCCCAGGCTCCTTTCTATCCCTCCCCCGAACCCATCATATTGTTTGTGAGACAGGAAGTTAGACAGGGTAATGCCTTATCTGTGCTGACAAGGACTTGAATTAAAAATACTCAACATCTGCAGTGCCTCAAAATCTGGCCCATGCAGTCATTTGGAGGTGCCCTCCATTGTATGTCGGCACCTGTTGATCGAGTAGTCAGGTAGAGCTCCTTAGTGGGGCTTGGGCTTCTTCACGAAGTGGCAATCTCTGGGCCATGAGCCTTATCCCATGTTGGCTCAGAGAGCCAAAATATCAAGTTTGTAGAAGGCGAGGGAGGAACAGATGGGACTTTGTGACTACCTAACTTTTGAAATTTTAGCGTGTCCTTTTTGTTGGTTAAAGTGATCACAGACCCACCAGATACCAGAGGGGTGGTGATCAGACTCTGCAGCTATTGGGACAGAGCCAGGATCACTTTAGAAGAGTGTCTTGGCTGAGAGAACTCATTGAGATCTTTTTTAGAAAATTCAATCTGCTGCAAGCTGGACTTTGTTTTACACCAGCTCTTCAGTTAGATGTCAGACAAAATAGATGACTGGTTCTTCAGAGCCCACTGTAATACACTGTAATACAGGGAATACACAGCTCACTTTGATTTTTTATTTGTGTGTCTCCTTTCCCTTCCCCTTCTCCTTCCTGTTTTCCCCTCCCTCCCTTTCTTCCTCCCTCCCTTCCTTTTTCCTCCATCCTTCCCTTCCTCCTCCCTTTCTCCTATCCTCCCTCCCTCCCTCCCTCCCTCCTTCCCTCCCTCCCTCCCTCCCTCCCTCCCTCCCTCCCTCCTTTCTTCCTCCCTTCCTTCCTTCCTTCCTTCCTTCCTTCCTTCCTTCCTTCCTTCCTTCCTTCCTTCCTTCCTTCCTTCCTTCCTCCCTCCCTCCCTCCCTCCCTACCTACCTTCTCTCCTTCCTTATGTCCCTCTTTATTTCCTTCCTTTCTCTCTCTTGTGCTCAGCTTATTCTTGGCTCTGGCTCAGGGATCACTCCTAGAGGTGCTCAGGATACTCTATGTGATGCTGGGGATAGAAGTCAGGTCAGGTTGACAGCATTCAAGGCAAGTGCTTTACTCACTCTACTATTTCTCTCAGCCTTCATGGCTCACCTTGAAAATTAGGTGCACTGCTAGTTTTCAGGCTGAGAACTCTGGAATCTTCCCTGAGTAGGGGTGGGAACCCTCCTCCTACACACCCCACCTCACTTCTGGAAACCCCAGCAGCCACATCCACATCTCAAAACCTTCATTGTGTAATCTCAATGCCCAGTTACATATCTTGGAGTTTTGGGAAGGCGCAGCCTCAGTTGCAGCCTCATGACACCTCAAAAATCTACAGTAGGAACCCACCAAATTAGATGGGAAAGTAATGTAGAAGCCAACTCTTCTCAATACACAATACCAGAGAAGGCTCAACTGCTATGAACAACTCAGAAAGGACTTCCTGACCCCATGGTGAGGTATAACTATTTTCACAAATTTTCTTTTACTAAAGTATTTGTCGCTAATTCCATTAGCCATTTAGTTATAATAAGCAACATAAAATTAATTATTTTGTCCCTGCTAAGGACACAGACTTGGAGGGTGGTTGGAGATATGGGCCAGTGGTGGCGGGAAAATCACACTGGTGGTAGTTTTGGTGTTGGAATCGTGAATGCCTACATTGTGTGCCTGTATTATGAACTGTATTTATGAACAGCTTTGTGAAACATGTTGTTTTAATAATGAAAAAAGTTATTTTAAAAGAAAACTAGGTGGACCAAAAGGAACTGAAGTAATTTGGGGTTTCTACCCCTATCTTTTTCTCCCTGACATGAATGGCAGGTGATTTGGGGGCTACCATCCACCTTTAAGCTGCTGTGAGCTTTACAAAGGACTAAGAACAATGAAATGTGTTAGAAAAAGGAAATGAATGTGATAAATATTTACGGCAATAGGGAGGAGAGAGTTACAAACAGAAGATCTAGGTGAGAAAAACCACCTGCTCTTCTCCCTGGAAGCAGCCTTACAACCAGAAGACCCTGCTCCCGGCTGATGTCAGATCATTCGATTATTAGCTTACTGATTGTCAGCCACTGAGTGAATTTTAGTTTTTACTACACGGAGTGTTCTAACGTGAGATGCTCTTGTCCCTGTGTTTCCCTGTGTGCTTTGCCAAGATAGTTATTTATTTCTCTTTGGGCAATCTATTCCTGTGCATGGTCAGGGTGCTGAACTCCAGTTGACTTCCACCAAAATTCTCTTTGGCCTCTGTTTGGAAGTTGTCTATGGGCCTTTAATTACACCCTCTGGCAAAGGAGAAAGAGCACTTGAAATATGCATAAATTCTGTACATATTTCCAAGGCTGGGCTGTTTTTAAAAATGCTGTCTGTCTTCCTTCAATTTTTTTTCCTCTTTGAACTTGGACATGAATTTTTGTAAAGTACAGCATGTCAAGGGAAGGGCAGTGAGAAAATATGCAGGGGTATTTACTTAAAAATTACTCAGCGAATCCATCATGGTGTGTCCACTGGTTTTATTGTAAGAGTATTATGACAGGAGAAGTGTCTTGATTTTTAATGGTTTCTTTAAAATTTTTAACCTTGCCAAAATGTTCAGATTTGCATTCATATTATGCAGTTCATAACCTTATCTGAATTTTATTTTCCCTTTTTGTATGTCGCAGATTAACTTAAAGCACCAAAAACCCCACAACTTACTAATTTGTTTCTATTGAATAATTAAACACAAAACCAAGTAAATTGTGTTTAATTGTGTTCAAGTATTCTTGGGAGAGGGGGACCACACCACTTGGTGCTCAGTTCTTACTCCTGGCTCAGGTATCACGCCTGGTAGAACTTGGGGGGTTGTATGTGGTACTGGGGATTGAACTGGGGCCACATGCAAGGAAAGTACTTTAACCCCTGAACTATCTATCGGGCCCTTTAATTCTTTGCTTGAACAGAAATGCTAAGTAAATCTCTGCAATTATTTATTCTTTTGTTGTACAGTTCTGTGGATTTTTCAGACAGTCAATAGAATCACAGAGCAATTGATTCTATCTATTTGGTTGCTTTTGATTGTTGTTTAAGCAATGTGTTGAGATCTTGGAAATCTTTTAATTTCTTAGCTCAAACAAGTAATTGAATCACCACCCACCAAGTCTTCCCCTGTATCTGTTGTATAATTGGTTAGAATTTAGTGTTCTTCAACCACCAGTCGTGGGCTAGCATAGAAAGGTTAAAAACCATGGGTCTACCACCTTGGGTATTACTGCAGGTCTGGTACATAAGACATCAGTCTTATCTGGTACATCAGTCACAGGAGTAAAAGGATTGAGGAACGCAGGGCTAGGTTATCACTAATAACCGAATCTACCAGTCTTATGAATTTCACTATACACTTTTATCCCATCACTATTTCTTTTGAGTAAGAACCCCATAGAAGTGAAGATTGATTTGATTTCCTCTCTCTCCCCTGACTGAGCATTAACAACCATGCAGTGACCAGGGGGCTAGAAAAGAGCTTGAAAGATCCACAAACTGACCATTATCTCTGAATTACAAGATTGGCTGTGCTCTTTGGAAAGGAGAGATCCGTGTGCTTCCAACGGACTGAAGCTTAATGAGTTGGAATACTGCTTCAGTGCAGTGCATACATTTCCTATTGATGCCTTACATCCCCATAGTCCAATCTAGTGGTTCCCATTGACTGAACTGGGTAGCCTGAGTTCAATTCCTTGCCTCCCTATCTTTCTTGGACAAGCCACTGGAGACACTTAGATTCATCTTTTGTACAATGAGGAAAATTCCATTGGAATTATTTTGACAAACAGATATTATAATATTACATATAATATATATGTGCCTTACACACATATTTTATTATTTTTATTAAATTTGTTTTCCTCTATCCTTCCCTTTATTTAAAAAAAATTTTTTTTTCTTTTTGGGTCACAACCGGCGATGCACAGGGATTACTCCTGGATCTGCACTCAGGAATTACCCCTGGCAGTACTCAGGGGACCGTATGGGATGCTGGGAATGGAACCTGGGTTAGCTGTGTTCAAGGCAAACGCCCTAACCACTGTGCTATTGCTTCAGCCCCCGTCCTTCCCTTTATTGGCCTCATTGTAGCGACCAAGGGTTACATGCTTTTGTTTGTGTATTCTGAGACAGGGGGTGGAGGGAGGAGACCTGTTGCGCACATTAGTTGTTGTGCTTGACTGTGTGCTGGAGATCATATTTTGTGATACCATAGGTTTCAGACAGAACAGTCCTTGGGATCATGCTTGCTGTATGCAGCATCAGGGATCAAACTTGAGACGTCATGCTTAGACAGGTTCATTTGACCACTGGGCCAACCTCTTGGATTCCAGATACTTATTTTGATTCAGTTAGTCTCACAACAGTTTTATGATGAGGGTGATATTACTGCCACATTTTTCAGGGGTGGCGGGGGAGGTAGGTCCTGAGCCATGTCAATGGGTTACTCTTTACTTGGCTTTCCTCACTTTTATGAATTTGATTCTCTACCTGTGATGTCAGCCAGGATAGATTCAAATGATAGTAACTCAGGTCACCCACTTTCATCTTTAGCATTCTCCGACTTGTGACACCCCCCCACCCCCTGCTAAAATTAAGGCAGGGATGTTTCACCTACCTTAGAGATAATAATAGTCATTATCTATGCATAGCAGAGCCTGGCAAGCTACCTGTGGTGTATTCGATACACCAAAAACAGTAACAACAAGTCTCACAACGGATACGTTACTGGTGCCCACTCGAGCAAATTGATGAACAATGGGATGAGAGTGATACAGTGCTACCTATTCTAATCCATTTCATCAAGTTTAGGGTAAAAGGATACTTGGTCATTTTCTACAAAAATTAGGCCCATTGAGAAATTGTATTCACTTTATCTTACTGAAGTTCATTTTATCACTGGAGTTGTGAACCTTATCCAGAGTGCCCAGAGGTAAGTGGGTGATGCCGATGAATCTGGCACCACACAAAGTAGTGTGGAATGTGAGAAGATACAGCTTCTTCCCTCATGGGTTGTTACCCTCTACCAGCTGGATTCAAGTTTTAAGGGTAGACCAGACCCCCATGTTCCAAAATTCTGGGTGAAGCCAGAATTTGCATTTGCAACAAACTAGTCCAGGATCACATTTTGAAAGCAATTGCCCAGTGGGAATTTGGAACCAACTTAGCCAGGTTTTCCTGTATTAGAAACATACCTCTCTGGGGGCTGCAGTGATAGCACCGCGGGTAGCGCGTTTGCCTTGCACGCGGCTGATTCGGGTTCGATTCCCAGCATCTCATATGGTCCCCTAAGTACCGCCAGGAGGAATTCCTGAGTGCAGAGCCAAGAGTAACCCCTGAGCATTCCTAGCTGTGACCCAAAAAGCTAACACAAACAAGCAAGCAAGTAAACAAACAAATAAACAGAAAAACAGAATTCTTAGAAACATAACTCTGCTCCGTGAGGATTCTGATTTTTCTTTTCAGCTTTTCCAGACACATCGCTATGGAAACACACTCAGACTTTACTCTGATTAGTCAAGAAAATGTTAGGCAGAAATACCTGTCAATCGCTTGTCATTGACATCTCCTTCTTTTTAAGTATTGGCAACGAATGTAAAAGTCTTTAAGAGACTGTGCGGGCCACTGTGCTTGGAGCCAAAATAAACACGGCTATTGGCTCCTTTCAGCTTGCAGATTAGCAGCTTGCAACTTCTGTTTTAGACGCGCATCAGATATAACGGACAAAGAGAAAAGGATTGTGGTGCTTTTAGTTTCTTCTCTGTGATCAAAAATATTGCGGAAAACTTTTGCCGAACGAAAGTGAGCCCTGAAACCAGCAGAAATACCTGACAGGTACTTTCGTTTTATAATCAGAAATAGAAGTCCATGCGCTTCGAAGGAAACAGCTAGTCCCCGAGACATAAGCCATGTGAGTCGGGGGCACTAAGCACTCTGCGCCAGTGACAGGCATGGGGTCTACTGTGTTGCAGATCCTCCTGACTGGGCCCTCCCCTTCCTACCCACACCCTAATTGCTTCTTCTCTGTCTTATCTTAATTTCTTTATTTGCACCTTTGCTGCTTCTGTTTGTGTTGTGCAAGGTTTAATCTGCCTTTCAGGGTAGACTAGTGATAGTGCCAGTGCTGCTAAAAGTAACTCCCAATTTTTTGTTAAGTACTTAATGCTGTTTGGGTTCTTTGTGTGAATTAGCTCACTTAATTTTCACAAGCACTCTGTGATGGTAACACACACACGCGTGCACTCTCGCACACACACACATACACACACACACATTTGGTTACTGGGCCATACGTATGGTGCATGGAGTCTATGTCTAACTTAGTGCTCAGTGGTCACTCTGGCAGTGCCCAGGATTCTCACTGGAGCCAGAGTTCAAGCTTGGGTTCCTGCTCTGAAGCTTGCACTCTAGACCTTGGAGCAGTCTCTCAGGTCCTGGTCCCTATCCCTCGACTTCTCTAACATCACACCGTGATGTAGCAAAGATGCGACATGCTGTCTAAAAGCAGGAGCCAAGGGCCCACAGAGATGCTATAGCAGGCAAGGTGCTTGCCTTGCATGCAGCCAATCCGAGTTTGATCAGTGGCACCCCATAGGGCCCCCTGAGCCCTACTGGGAGTGATCCCTGAGCACGGCCGGATATAAGCCAGAAAATAAAAGCACAAAAGCCAAGTGCACAGACACTAGACTTTCTGCAGGCTACAACTCCTAACCTCCCATTTTCCCTGTCAGACATGGATCCATGAGAAGGCTGAGTACACCACAGCCCATAGAATTATTTCACTATCTTATTTCTGTCTGTTTCATAAATGTGACACACATGTAAGCATCTATCTCATCTAATCTTTTTCACAATAAAATTATGATTATGGGACTGGAGAAGTAGTACAGTGGCGAAGGCATTTGCTTTGCACACATCTGGCCCAGGCTCAACCCTCAGCATCACATATGATCCCCTGAGAACTGCAGGAGTGATACCCGAGCACAGTCAAGAATAGCCCACTAGGTGTGGCCCCCAAATTAAAAAAAAAAGCCATGATTATGCACAGAATGCAGGCTTTAATCTAGCTTTCTGCCTTTGAAATGTCTGTTGCCAGGATTCATACAGGATTTTAAAAAGCTTGAATTTTACTTGATTTGGCATTTTAATAATAGTCATTGGTCCACAACAGAGTACATACTCAACAAAATGTTTAGGGATCATTGTATTTTAGACTCATTGATCTGGCACTGTTCATAAAAGTATAATGCTAGACACAACTGTCAGTTGCATATATGATTTAAAGTTTTCTAGTAGACCCATTTATTTGGTTTTTGTGTTGTTTGTGTGTTTGTTGTTTGAGCCACACCAGGTGGTGCTTGGGGGCTCCTTTTGGCACAGGACTTCAGGATTGCTCCTGGCACTGCTCAGGTATTTCGTGAGGTGCTGGGGCTGGAACCCAGGGCTCCAGTATGCGAAGCATGCTCTCCCTCTAGTCCTTTGTGCCATTTCCTTAGCCCACTACCCTAAAAACAAAAATGAACAACAACAGCAACAAACTAGCGCAAACAGTAAAAAGAATCAAGTGGTATTCATTTCGGTAAAAATTGGTATCTGACTCAGTATTCAAAATATTCTTTCACCAATTAATACAAACCAACTGGATACTTTGTATTACTTTTCTTACTCTGTCCTCCGGATAGCACAGTGGGTAGGACATTTGCCTTGCACGCGGCTGACCTGGGTTCGATTCCTCTGTCCCTTTCGGAGAGCCCGGCAAGCAACCGAGAGTGTCTCGCCCGCATGGCAGAGCCTGACAAGCTACCTGTGGCGTATTTGATATGTCAAAATCAGTAACAAATCTCACAATGGAGATGCTAGTGATGCCCGATCGAGCAAATCGATGAACAATGGGACAACAGTGCAGTGCAGTGCAGGGCTACTCAGTCCTCCAAAGTGTAAAACAACTTTTCCACTTCTAGCACTTCTCAGACTGGACAGTGCTATCTCAGGGGCTCAGTTCTGTACGACATTAAACCCAGTGGCTACTATGCTCTAACATCACAGCACCAAAGATGTGTGGGAATTAGACCCAGAGAGAAAACCCTAGAATGTCAAAGGCAAAGAGAGAGATGCAGAAAAGAATCAACAAAGCATCTGAATATCCCTGTTTGGGGGCTACACCCAGCTTGCTCAGGGCTTACTCCTGGCTCTCTGCTCGGGGACCACTTTTGGTGGGCTCGGAAGTGCTGGGGATTGAACCTGGGTTGACTGTGTGCAAGGCAAGCACCCCACCTGCTGTACTCTCTCTCTGGCTCCTGACACACTTGTATTAAAGAAGTGATTTTGAAGACATATAATGTGGAAGTTCAGGGGACTTTTCCTAAGTGGTAGAAAGAAATACTTCTGTACTCTCTACTGACTCTTTCATTAAATTCACCTTTCTTAGCAGAAGAATAGTCCCACAAAGTCGAGGATGGAAGATTCTCAGGAGAGGCAGCTTAGAAAAGAATAATTTGAGGTTCCAGTACTCCATTGCAGGGACCTAACCTTCTTGACCTCCAAAGCCCTCCCTGCCTTCTAGAGGAGAGTATTAATATTTAGGGTTTTCTTTCCCCCCGCCCCTCACCATATGGGGAAAAGAATGTGCACAATTAGCTCTCATCGAATTTCAGTGTTAGATGGTTTAAAGGAAGCAGAGGTTTTCTGGAGCTTGCTTTTGTGGCATGGAAAAAGAGAAAGAAATAAAGAAAAAACAGAACTAAGGGCCAGTGAGATGTGAAGCTGTGATGATGAGTAAAATTTCTCTGGATGCGTCATGTCAGCAGCACAAACTGCTTTCATTCTCTGTGGTAGTTAATGGCCAATCTAGAGATTGTACTGCCATTTGCTGATAGAGCAGAGTTTAAAATATTTTATCATTAATGTGACAGGGAGTTGGATAAAGAAAATGAAGCGTGATTATAAAATGCTAATTATCGTTCTCAAGTGCATATTGGGCACTCGTGAATATTTGCAGCGTAATTTGCTTTATTTATTATTTCAGTTTGGTTATAAATGTTAATTCAATTGCAGATGGTATGTTGGCAATTTACAGAGCTATAAAGTTATTTGGAAATCCTAATATTTTCTACCAAAATGTTTCGTTAGTGATGGATGAGCTAAATGAAAAAGCCTCTGCTCTTTAGTGTTAAATACATTAATTGGCAAGTAGACGGTAGGGATTTCCAGATCCGAGCTGGCTATGTGAACTCCTCAAAGCAGGAGCAGACAGAATTTCTAATTTAGAATGGGAATTTTCTCCATGAGATGGGGTGGGAGAAAGAGGTCACTTTCCTTCCATCCTCATGTATCTTCAAAGCTGAAATTTTCTTCATGTTCTGGTTCATAGCACTAAAGAGACATGCTTGAAGCCTCATTATTTCCTGTGTGTTACGTCAATGGTTTCTCAGCCCCTGGTGTTGATAATTAGGGTGTATTTGTGTGTGTGCCTGTGTATGTTGTGTGATGTGCATGACGGGGGGGGAGGAAGAGAGAGAGAGAGAGAAAAAGAGAGGGAGAGAGAGAGGGAGAGAGAGAGAGGGAGAGAGAGACAGAGAGAAAGAGAGAGAGAGAGAGAGAGAGAGAGAGAGAGAGAGAGAGACCGAAGTATGTATCCTCATACCCCACTGATTACTTAAAAATACACATGAAAGTGAGGTCAGCTATTTCCAAACTACAGTCCATGGGCTTCCTTCTAGTCCACCACCTGTTTTTGTGCAGCTGAAAACTAACAGTAATTTTTACAGCTTAAAATGCTTGGGGAATTTTTTTTTTAAGTGAAAGCTTTTATGAAGTGTGAAAAATGCCTCAAGTTTAAATTCAGTCTTTAGGAATAAGTTTTCTTGGGACCCAGCCATTGGCATTCACGTGTGAGTGGTCTGCTGTGCTCTCCCTGGAGTGGCAGTGCTGTGTCCACGGCAGAGACTGGATGGTCTATAGCTTGAAACCAAGACATCGGGTCCTTTACAGAAGTTTGCCAGTCACGAAATTAGACCACTGAGGAGTCGTTTACAAAATGGAAGCCTTAATCTACGTAAAAATAAATTTTTTTTGGGGGGGGTACAAAACTTAGGAACCCATGAACACTTGCGAGAACCAAAAAGAGGTTCCAAACTCTTCTGCCTCTCCTCTTGCAAGGGCAGGATAGCTCAACAGGCGGAGCACATGCAGGGCATGCAAGAAGCACTGGTTTGACACCATATACCACATGGTTCCCTGAGCACCGCTGAGAGGACCCTCGAGCACGGGGCAGAGAGTAGCCCCTAGCTCAGGGAACAACCACCCTGAGCACTGCTGGGTGCGACCACCCGCCAGAACAAAAACAGCAATCAAAATCAAAACCCACCTCTTGGATTGGAGGAAATGCTCAAGAGGCTGAGCACAACCATAAGGCTTGGTTTGATCCCCAGCGCGCTGGTCCCTGAGCACCACAAAGAGAGACCTCTGAGCACAGAGCTGGTATACTGAGTTCTCCTGCACTGTGGGGCGTGGCCCTCAAACAGAAAACCAAGGACAGTAGATACAAGGGCCACGAGGATTGCCCCATAGCTGGAAGCCTGTGTCGTGAGCGGAGGGGAGAAGGCAGATAGAATAAAGAAGGGATCACTAAGAAAATGATGGCTGGAGGAACCAGTCGGGATGGGAGATGCATGCCGAAAGTAGATAATGGACCAAACATGATGACCTCTCAGTGTCTGTGTTGCAAGCCATAATGCCCAAAAGTAGAGAGAGAGTATCCAGAATATTGTCTGTCATGGAGGCAGGGGGAGGGTGGGAAAGAGGGGGTGTACTGAGAATATTGGTGGTGAGGAATGTGCACTGGTGGACGGATAGGTGTTTGATCATTGTGTGAGTGTAACCCAAACATGAGAACTTGTAACTATCTCACAGTGATTCAATAAAATTTAAAAAAAAGCCAGAAAAACAACAGCAATAGCAAAGCAACCAAAAGGAAAAAAAGGCCCCAAACGAAACACAATTCTTCTATTTAAGAAAGTTGGGGGAAAGGCTATAAATATGAATTTTAGCTTCTTTCTTCTGTGATGTTGTTAATCATTCAAAGGAGTGAGATTCTACCACTAATGTACACTAAATGTTCAAAACTTGTTTGTATCTCCCCTCCTCAACTCCCCTCCCCTTCTCCTGCAAGTAAGAATAAAAGTCAAGATTGTCTTCTTTAATTGTCAAATTAAAAGCATAAACTAAGCCACGTTCCTGGATCGTTCCCTCTGTGAGAACAATTAGGCATCGTCCGTGGAAGCACTGTACTAGCAGGAAATATGGCTACCTTAGAGAAGTCGTTTGGGAAAATGTCATTCCTTACTAAGAAATACTGTGCTTAATTAATTCTTGCTCCTAGGAGGTCAGCTCGGGGCACTCATTATGGCCTTAATTGGTGGCATAAATCCTGAGACCCCGGAGGAAAACCCATTGTGTGGTTAGTGGTCTCTGGCCCTTTGGGTGAGCATGCACTGGTGCCAACCCCATCTCCAAGAGTGACAGCTTCTGGGTTTGATGACTTCGAGTCTGGCCACACCGATATTAGGTTTAAAGGCCAATGTGCAATAAGAAAAGAAATGCAGTGACTTGTCCTGGTGTTTTGCATTAAACAGTGTGAGACACTCCACTACCTTCTGACTTGAAAAAATGTGTTTCTGTGAACTCCGGTTTTTCGTATTAAATTATATTCATTACACAGCCCATCTGGAGTCTCCTGCCAGGCCAAAAATCATCTTAGAGACATTAGCAAAAGGAAGTCAAATGTAATTTTTTTTAATTGTATACTTTTCATTTCCATTTATTTTTTCCCCTTTTATTGGAGAAACCAGATGGAAAGGAAGGCAGGAGCCTCTCCCTCACTCCGTTCCCTTCGGGAAGGGAGGCTGAGCCTTCCTGACTGCTGTTCCCCTCACACTTGGACTACAAGTGACGACAGGGCTGTCTAGATGCCGGGGATAATTGCGGGCAAGGTCAGGAGTTCACTCTGCGTTCACACTGACTGGGGAGGTGGGGTTGGGAGAGTTGGGTTGGTGATGAACTTGGTGCTGTCCCTGGAGGAAGTTGCCACAAATTCTGTTTGACAGCGTAGAAATGATCCACACAAATACCACTGAGGTTTCTCTTCACTTTTATGTCCTGTTGTTGACTTGGTTCTTTGATGGGGAGTTGTCTTTTGCTGGCTTTTGATTGAGGACTTATTGGGAGTATGTGATTGGATCCCTTTGCCGTGTGGTAGCTTACCAAATCCAAGACAGCCTGCAAAAGAGACAGAACAGAAGCTCACCCTGAGGATATGAGGAAGAAGTACTTCCTTGTTGGATACTTGGAAAGCTCAAACATCAGTGCTGGAAGGCAAGGAGATTATTGTAGATGTGTGACACGGTTAGAAGATGACGTGTGACAAGAATCTAAGTGATTGTTCAGGGTTCCAAAGTCAAAGGCAGATACACTAGCCTACAGCTCTATGTACTTAACTATTTCTCCCGTTGCACAGTCCTGCTCCAGCAGAAGTTTGGCAAAATGAGCCATTTCTTTAGGCAACCCTCCTCCTAGCCCTAACAGCAAATACTTTCTGAGTCCCAAGTGAAGTGCCGGCTTTGGTGCTAAGAATATAAAAGCTAAAGGGTTATGACAACTGTCCTTAAGCCTCATCAGAGCAACTCCTTAACCTTTGATACACTTGACCGTGAATAATTCTGGAGTCAGGGACATTGATCAAAAATCTGAGTAGAACTTTTTACTCCCCCAAATTTCACATCTAGCCTACTTAACTAAAAGCCATACTGGTAATATAAATAGTTACTTTCTACTTTGTTACATGTGTTCTGTACTGGATCCTTCCAGTAAAATAATCTAGAGAGAGGGAAATGTTAAGAAAATTATAAGGAAGAGAAAATACATCTGCAGTCCTGTGCTGTGTTGAATTAAACCAGAAGTTGACAATGATCTGTTTACAAGGAAGGCCATGTGTAAAGTGGACTCGGTTCAAACCGGTGTTGTTCTGGAGTTTATGAGAACTGGATTCTACCACTTATGTGTCTATTCACCCAAATGAATTCCTGTATTGCTGTACTCAGAAGGGAAATATCAAACACACACACACACACACACACACACTCACACACATGCACACAAACAGAGACACAGAAATATATTTTAATATATATTTTAATGTGTGGTATTATATGTGTATGTGTGTGTGCATTTGGTGTTTTCCAGGGCCACACTCATAGCTTCAAATAGGCAAAGCATGTGCAGTTCCATTGAGTCCTGGCCCTGGGAGGGATATTTTAAATTTAGATGGTGGTACCATACTTTGCAGGAATACACTGACATACCCAGGACCTGTGGGCATTTCTTGATCATAGTCTTGGGGAATTGAAGGGAGATAAGGGATTAAGGCTCATTTTGAACGTGCAGCCCAGAGCCCTTACGACTCATTGCCATCAGATTCCGGTCTCGTGATTGGCACTCTTGTGACCTAAATCTGTTTCTATCACTTTAAATATTGTCTTTGTATTAGGGCAAGGTAGTCCCATACAGCAAGAAATGATCTCATCTGATTTATATCATTTCTCAAGCTGGAGTCTTGGAGGACTAGGGAGGGGGTGCTAGGTGATCCCCACCCTGTGCGCATGTGTGAGTGCACACACACACACACACACACACACACACACACACACAGGCTGCCTTTGTGCACGGCTGGGGGCATGAGGTGTCTGCTGTTACCGACTCCGTTGGCTAAGAGCTTCTTGAAGGAACAAACTCTGTTCCACCCTCATTCATGTCTGACACAGTCAGGTCAGGGCCTACTTATAAATGTAAATAGCAACGCCAAGCTCTCCCTTCCTGAGTGTGCTAAAGCTATGCTCACGAGAGAGGGTTCCTTTGGCTTTAAATAATAGACTCCGTAGCATCTCTGTGGCTCAGCGTGTGATGTGGTTTCGCCTACCACTCTCCACTTTCAACAAAGCAGATAAGGTATCAACACAATTAAAAGTGAAAAATAATCTGTCTGCTTTGCCGGTAGTGAATGCTTACAGAACACACACTGATACAATAGATTTTAAATAATTTATGTCCGGCACTTTTTTTTTTTCAATCTGTAAATGAGGACACCTAATGCGGAGTGGCCAGCATGATACTCTATCCTTCTCCCATTAAGATAACAAGATGAGGGGCAATGATTCAGATCAGTATATTTTTGGAGCACAGGGTGGATAAAAATTAAAAATTAAAAGAGGTGATACTCTGAAAGACTTTGGGTAAGCAAGCTCATAAAAGCCATTTGGCAACCTGAAATTCCACATTAATTCAAAGCCTCCTTCCAAGGGGCTCCCCAAAGCCTGCTCCATTTTCTTGGCTGGACGAGAACCTGAATTTGGTGACGTTGCCTGGTGTTTTTCACAAGGTGCATCAGAATACTTAGTCCTGATGTGTCCCTTGCAGCAGAAGCTGAATCAAACATACTCTGGGTGATGCGTAAAAAATAAAAAATTAGAGGCCAAAGAGATAGTCCAGTAGGTAGGATGCTAGCCTACACAAAGCCTACCTGAATTCTATCTCCAGCACCCATCTGGTCCCTTAAGTACTATCAGGAGTGATCCCAGAGTGCAGAGCCAGGAATAAGTCATGAGCACCATTAGGTGTGGTCTAAAACCAATAAATAAGTAGCACAAAGCAAAGCAAAATGAAAAGCAAATGGTAGTTAATGCATGATGTCTCATGTTTTCCCCGCTCTAGATGCGTTTAATCACCAATGACCAGGAATGTGTGATTCACAGTTCTTTCCTAGCCCAGAACGGGTGGTGGGTTTAGTCTGGAAGCATTTATCCAACCGCTCTAACTCCCACTGCCAGTAGAGGAAACTCCCATTGGCAGTCTCAGGGACTCTGAAGTCCCTGAAGTCTTGGACAGTGCTGTCCCCGAGGAAACTGCTCAACCCTTTACAGAGATCCTGGTGGCTAAATATAGCTGGGTGTGGGGTTTGAGGAGCCCTGCTCATGCTTCTATGCCTGCCTGTGGTTATCTTCTAGTCATTCTTTTGAGAAAAGGGTGGATAGAATCCAGAGCTGCCCCAGGAAGGAAAGCCAAACATGTCCAAGGAATTTTTCAGTCCTCTATGGGCTAAGGAAAATAATTCCCAGGTTTCATACCCAGACTAATGCAGAAGACAGACTGAGGTAGCTCTTTTAGTGAGTTAAAAACAAACATACCCTACTAAGTTCTCTTCTTTGTGCTCTAGGAGAGCATAGGAAAGTAAGGGACTCCGTGGAAGGATCATCTAAAAAATGTAAAAAGGAGCTGGAATGCCCCCCCAAAGCACTCAGGTGAGCCTTGCTGGCTCCAGGGTACTAGAGGTGACACCTCGTCTTCTGGAATGGGGGTAATGGCAGGGATTGAGCCTAGTGACAAGGCCATCTCAGGCAGCAGAAAGCTTTCGGAAGCCAAATGGGAAATAGACAGTGAGGAAGGAAAAAATGTCATTTTGATACAGGAAATAGAAGAAAAACATACAGCTTTTCACTCAGAATAGATGAGTCTTCTGTCTAAAGCCAGCTATTTTGGAAAATGAAGCTAAGAGTTTAAAAATAAGGACTCTGTCTGGGAAAATAAAACAGGTCCCGCTACATCCATTAGGCTGCCTTTAATTGAAAACTGGAGAACAATCTAACTAATTGGCAGGTACTTTTATTACTGGGACTATTTTTTTCTTCCTCTCCAGTGTAATCCAAAGGCTGCTATTCTTTTTATCAACGAAAGTCAGGTATGAAATGGCAAAGTGGGGAAGTAACACTTAGAAAATTAATCGTATGTATTCTGCCAAATTCCCTCTTCCAGGATACATTCAAAAAGTACAAAAGGTGAAGTTCTCAACCCCCAGTAGCTCCAGCAGTGTGTTTTCCATGCACCGTGGTGTTTAGGTGGGAGCTGTAATGAGCTAATAGCAGGCAAGTTCATGTTGTTGAAAAGAACTCTACCTCTTGCATTGGGGACATATTTAGTTTCAGATCTTGGCACTGTGCTGACAAAACATAGCAACTTTAATTTTAAACGTCATGAAAGAGGAGCTATGGGTGAAATTGGAGCTTATTTCTTGCTAATTTGGAATAAGAAAGAAGGAAGGTCAAGATAAATCATGAACTTAGGAACTTAGTATTCTGTCTGAATTTATGGTAGGTAAGTCTCACTCTTAAAAAAAGTCACTTCCTTTTTTCCTTTTGTTTGTGAATCAATATAGCACTGTCATCCCGTTGTTCATCGATTTGTTCGAGCAGGCACCAGTATCATTTCCATTGTGAGACTTGTTGTTACTGTTATTGGCATATTGAATATGCCATGGGTAGCTTTCCAGGCTCTGCCATGCGGGCAGGATACTCTCGGTAGCTTGCCTGGCTTGGTATTTCCATACAATATTTAGAAAGCAAAATAATTTGCGGTGTTGTTTTTAATCATAAAAGTTGCACATGAAGACCAGAGATCAAGTACACACTTTGCATATGTGAGGCTCTGAGTTCAATCTCAGGTGCTGCAAAATAAAGTGAAATAAAATATAGGTTACTACATGCTGTAAATAGGATTAAGATTGTATTCGAAATAGGGTGGTGGGAAGGTATAATGGTGATAGGATTGTGGTTCGAGTATTAAATGTAATCAAATATTGTGAACAACTTTATAAAAATGAAACTAAATTTGAAAAAAAGACTCATTCAGGGCTTCAGTTTTTCACAAGACCACATGGGGTACACCTTGTCTGGATTGCCTGGGTTCATCCAGGAGGAGGCGACTAGATCCATCCACAACTCCAATGAGGTTTCCCAACATTAGCTCCCTTATCTTTTGAAAAAGGTTGAGCTTGTGAAAGAAGAAGCCCATTATTGGGTGCCAGACTAAAGATGGATCAGCAAAAAAATACCAAACAAACAAAAATAAAGCAACAACAACAAAAACGAAAAGAGGATTAAGTTTCTGCCTACAACATTCTCTCCTTAGAAAGAAAAACACTGTGGCCGGAGTGATAGTACAGTGGGTGGGCGTTTGCCTTACACACGGCCCACCTGGGTTCAATCCCTGGCATCCCATATGGTCCCCCGAGCACCTCAAGGAGTAATTCCAAAGTGCAGATCAGGAGTAACCCCTGAGCATTGCTGGGTGTGACCCCCCCCCAAAAAAAAAAGAAAAAAAAAAGAAAGTAAAACATAAAGATGGTCCGATGCAGGGTGAGCGTTAATGACAGATGAGGATTCAAAGGTGCCAGTGCTCTCAGGAGCTGTGTCTGGGAGTGTGAAAGGTGTGAGCCAAAGAGCACAGGGGAGGGGAAGGAAGGAAGGATGTCGTGTCACCAGTGGAAAGGCAAAAAGAGAAGGACTGTGCATGGATAAGCATGACCAGACAAAGAGTGTGTTCAGTAGACCAGCAGGCAGGCTCTAAGGCATGTTGTTGGGCCAAGCTTGTAGATGTGGGAATGTGCCAGTCCCTAGTCCTGGCTGGGTATTACTATGGCACTTCCATACGAATATCCTTTCAGAGAACTGGAACTGGCACAGTATGTTCTCAACAAATGGTTACAAAGAGTTTTGCACTGTCCAAAGTGGTGTTTGCAGGGATGGACAAGCCTAAAGTTACAGCTGGACTTCGCAAGACATGTAAATGGCTGGCTGCCTCCCCTTTGCTGCCTCCCCTTTACAGGTACTGCTTGTACCCTCCCTCTGTTACCCTTCCCCAACACACACACACACACACACACACACACACACACACACACACACACACACACACACACACAAACCCCTATGAGTTCTCTCTTTTCGCTTCAATTCAGGCTGTAGAAAAACAGGAGGGAAAACCCAGTGAGAAGATACTAGAATGGTTCTGCATATCAAACTCACTTAGGAAAAGCTCTAAGTTGTGAGCCGGCTTTTTTTTCTTTCTCTCTCTTTTATTTCCTTTCCCTTTATTTATTTATTTTTTTCTTTTCTGCTTTAAGTCCTCCTTAACATCATGAAACTGCACAAGTGTCACATGGTTTGCTGGTGTCTGTGAAAGGCTTTTGGATTACGTATGATGTGTTGCCCTGGAGTTGAACATTGTCTTCAGCCAGTGTGTTGTGACAGAGCTAAGTACCTGGCTTTGTTGATGGGGAAATGTTGCATACCAAACTTGTAAAAGAGATTTAAAAATTCATGCTCCTCCACAAAGCAGTGAAGTATTTGAGCATGTTTTGGCTCCGTCTCCTTCTGCTTACCTTTCATCCCCTCTCAGCACAGATGAGGATCTTTAATTTGGGTCCAGATGAGATTTAGTAATTAATGTGCAGCACAGCTGTGATCTGTGAACTCCTGGGCGGTGGCTGAAGAGCTATTTTGGTACATTTTCTCAGTAAAATAATTGAAATTTTAGGAATTTTGAATGTGTTGGCTTCTTGCCCTATTATATTTTGAGTAATCCTGATAATAAATCGGTAACTATGTGCTTCACCATGGAAGGGCATAAAATACCTGGCCCAAGTAATCGAGAAAACAGATGTCTTCAGTTGGTTTAAAGTCATTTCTCAAGACCATGGTTAGAGAAAGCTATGTGGATCCCAATGAAATCATCCATTTTAGGGTTTCCCGCCTATTTTACAGGTTTTCTCTCAACCATATCTCAACTCAAATTCTTGAGGAGAGGAGAAGTGGTCCCCAAGACACTGTACTTGTGATATTTAACCTGCTGCGCAGAAATTCTTTGGATAACAGATGAACACGTCAGCTCTTATTCTTCACCTTTTTTTTTCTAATTTGACCTTTCAGTGACTCCCGGATGGGGAATCAGAGATGCCTAAGAGGTGTATGAATGACTTTCTGGGAACCCTCCTGAAATTGCATCTAAGGGTGTTTGGGAAGAAAGCTTACTCTTTATGAAAAAGTTCTTTGTCCTCTCCCTGCAACTCCTAGGTTCCTCCAAAGTCCCCCATCATGGGAAATAAAGTCAAGGTATAGAATAGCAAGTATTCCCAAGCTGGTTCTCTTTTCGGGTTGTTAGGGCGTCATGGAGTTGTCCCTAAGGATCCTGAAAGAATTAGGGAAATAGCGGGGAAGGAATGTCTTTTGACTGTAATGGGTTTTCTTCATTTTGTCTGATCTATAACCTAGAGACTAGCCTTAATGTCAAGTAGTGGAGAAAGGAGTCTGTCTGTCCCAGACTTATGTCCTCATTCCCCAGGAGGACTAAGGTGGATGGTGGATGGTAGCTGAATAGCCCGGCTCCGGATGGCCTTATAGAGCCAGGACTGACCACTTAGAGGGTACAGTGCCTGGTGGGAATGCTTAAATTTCAAGACAACATAACCACAGAGCAAGCAAGCCAAGTGCTTCCAAGTACCGGACTCTGTGTGGCCGCACAGGGCACATGCTCCCGAGAATCAACTTTGCTTAGAACAGGTTCCTTCACTTTTCAAAAACAGCCTGTTGAGCTGGGAGTGTTTGTTTGCCTGCACAACACGATCCCCACCTCCAGATCTTATTTTGAGAATATTGGCAGCAAACCATTCACACTTGGCATTCTACCAGTTAGAGTGAGGTTGTATTAATCAGACCTATGTGATAGCTCTGCTCTTAAAACACATCTATATTTTCTTATCCAAGGTCATGTTTTGGAAACACCACAAGAAAGACGTTTTCCATGTAAATGAAAAGACACTTTATTCATCCCAATCATTTCTCCTGTCTGTGGGTTTCCAGTTCATATTGCCTCGTAGCATTTCTTCCCTGTTCCTCTGAAGTCTAAAATAAAGAACACTGTGAACAGAATGCATTGGCTCCATGCCCTTCCTGGGACATTGAAAACTTTGGAAGTTTTGACCTTGATCTCTGATGTTACGAGTTCGGGTTCTCAGTTTAGAACATGGGCTGCCTTTTCATTAATAGTCCCAGGGAGTTTTAATTAATTGGGGATCAAGAGGATTAAGAGCCTTGGCCTCTGGGGTTGAGTTCTCAGGAGTTCCTGGCATAATCATAATCTTCTAGAAAAAGAATTCCCACAGAGGGCCTGTGTTTTTGGGTTTTGCTTAGGGGGGGAGGGGGAGAGGGGAGGCTATACCTGATGGTGCTCAGGGGTTGCTCCTGGCCCATGCGCAGTGCTGGGGATGGAGCCTGGGATGACCGCATGCAGGACAATTTCCTTAACAAGCTCTCCAGCCCATTTTGTTTTGTTTCCTTTTTGGTTTTGTTTATTTATTCTGGAGCTTTGGGGACGCCACACCTGGTGGTGCTCAGGGAAGTCCATAGTATTGCCAGGGATCAAACCACATTTGACCCCATGCAAGGCAATTCTCGGCCCTGTCCCGTGTGTTAAACCCCAGAGGTGCTTTTTCGCCGAGGCTGCAATCATTTCCATCCTTCCGGGCAACTGCCAGCCGAAAGGGCTTGTTTTTCTCATCTGGACAGGGGACAGTGTGCCTAAGAAGCTTCTGGCCCAGTGGAGTTGGAAGGAGACAATGAGAAAGTCCCGTCCATTTCCCAGGGGAAAGTCTTGCCCCCTACTAGGCAGAAGGTGCAGTGGGGAAGCCAGAGCCTGTAAAGCCAGCGGCCACACTTGGCTCCTGTCACTCACTCCCATGACAATATTCCCGACAGTAATACCTTATGCTGGAGAGGTTTTGTTTTGTTTTGTTTTTGAGTCACACCTGGCGATGCACAGGGGTTACGCCTGGCTCTGCATTCAGAAATTACTCGTGGCGGTGCTCAGGGGACCATATGGGATGCTGGGAATCGAACCCGGGTCAGCTGCGTGCAAGGCAAACGCCCTACCCGCTGTGCTATTGCTCCAGCCCCTGGAGAGGTTATTTTACAACAAGTAAATAAATAAACAAACAAATTACACTCAGCCTCCTTCCCTGGGTTCAAGTCCACTTTCTTGTGCAGAGTAGGCATCTTTGTTTTCTGTCTCCTGGCCTCGCGTGGCCTCCTCCCTCACCTGACTTATTCCGCATTTCCTCCACCGCATCCATCTGCAGCCTCATGCTTTGAAGGAAACTCTCTTTGTCATCAAAATAGGAGGCTGTTTTTCTACTTTCTCCCTCCCTCTCACCATTGTCTCTCAGTGGGGTGAAAAGGTCTTCACTTTTTCTCTTCTGATCTCCCCAGCCCCCCTCCTGCTATTAATAACTTTTCCGACATTGTCACACAGAGATTTCCACTTGCTCTGGAGGGTGTTTTTTGTTTGTTTAAGGCAACGTGTTTCCTGGTCTGAAAAGCCGCATTTCCCAAAGTAGCTGTGATGGGATTATTCCACGCTCACCTCCACTGGCCGAGGCCCTCGTCTTTCTGCCAGTGGGAATTGTGCTGAGTGCTGGCTTGAGCTGGGGGGCGGGGGGCGCTGGCCAGGGAGAGGGGCCATCTGGGTCCACCAGCTGACTACTTTTTGCTGGGGGGTGGGGTTGGAGTCTTTTCCATTTTTAGTGACAGAGGAAAAAATGACTAAGGGACACTTCCCACTTTCTCTTCTTTCATTCTGGAAGGAGAAGCAATCCTTTTGGAACTTTTCATGGGCTAGAAATGAACTGCAACAGCCCAATGCAAACAGATACGCTTTCCCTCTCTGCTTTTGGGGTGAATTTCTTCTGACCCATGACTTTTTTCTGATCCTTAGGGTGCCAAGTTGCCTGGAGGGGGGTGGTGGGAATAAGTTTTTTACTTAACACCTTTCCTTGGACATGTCTGATGTGTTACACGCATGTTAAGCCTGATGGCAAAGGCTCACAGGCTGGAAAACCACTTCCATCAAAACCCCCTGTGACTTCTCCACTTTACCATTAAATATGAGTCAGTGAATGTGCTTTTTCCAAAGCCAGGTTCTTGGGCTCTATCCCTGCCCAGATCTGAGGTTAGGGCATTGAGTTTTAGATACTTACATTGATATTCAGTACTCAGTCTCTTTTATTCTGTGTTAGATAAATACATGATGAAATCAGTGATTCGCCTTCATGAAAAATCTTAGCCGACTTTAATTCTGCTCCTAACCCTCTCCTGAATACAAAAGTAAGTGCTTCCCTAGCAAATGCCTGACATTGACCCCTCCCTCTCCCTCACTCTCTTCCTCTCCCCTTCCCCTCCCCCTTCCCCTCTTCCCTTTTCCTTCCCTCCCTTCCCCTCCTCCTCTCCTCTCCTCTCCTCTCCTCTCCTCTCCTCTCCTCTCCTCTCCTCTCCTCTCCTCTCCTCTCCTCTCCTCTCCTCTCCTCTCCTCTCCTCTCCTCTCCTCTCCTCTCCTCTCCTCTCCTCTCCTCTCCTCTCCTCTCCTCTCCTCTTCCCTCCTCTTCTCTCCCCTCCCCTCCTTCCCCTCCCATCCCATTCCCTCCCCTCCCCTCCCCTCCTTTCCCCTCCCCTTCCCACCCCTTCCTTCCCCTCCCCTCCCTTCCCTTCCCCTCCCCTCCCCTCCTCCTCTCCCCTCTGCTCTCCCAAGATAAAGACCTACTGTTCAGTTCCTACCCCTTCATTAGAACTACATCACTGCCATTTCCCCTCTAGCTCCTATGCATTTTATGCTCCTTATATTTTGTGCACAAGGCACTATACTGGCCACTTTTATTCTTTCGCTTCCATTAAAATGTATAGCCCAATGCTTAGTAACATGTGCCACAAAGTATTCACTTGGCTTATCATTCCTGGTATAAAAAACATAGAGCAGAGACCATGCCTTATTTGAGTATGGCATCAGAGAGCCAACCGTGACCAACCCAGTGAGTTGGTATGGACTGAATGAACATTCATGTAAGCAGAGGGGTGCCCTTTGAAATTAAGAGGTCACCCACCCACAATAATATGTTTTGCTAAGATAATATTCCATCTTTTTCAGAACACAAAATCTATATTGGAAATTGTCCTGAAGAAAGCTTTAGGAAAAAGTTGTTCATTAGTACCAAAAGTTACCAGTCACTCTGAACTTGCTAAGTTACCGGTCACTTTGTACTTGCTAGGTTCATCATCATCTATATAATATATCTGATTAAATAGATAGGTAGGTAGATAGATAGATGGATAGATGATAGATAGATTGATGGATGGATAGATAGATAGATAGATAGATAGTAGATATCAAAGCTTACTCCTTACCCTGTGTCAGGGATCACTCCTGATAGGGCTCAGTCGGCCTTTTGGAGTTCTGGGCATGGAACCCTAATAGGTCAAGTCAAAGCCAATGCTCTACCCACTGTTCTATCTGTCAGTCCTTATCCTAATATTTTAATACTTTATATATATTTCCTAACTGAGCACATTTAGTCTAATCTCATAAAGTGGGGACTGGAGTGATAGCACAGTGGGTAGGGGCTTGCTTTGCATGCAGCAGACCCGGGCTCGATTCCTCCATCCCTCTCAGAGAGCCTGGCAAGCTACCGAGAATATCCCGCCCACACAGCAGAGCCTGGCAAGCTACCCGTGGCGTATTCGATATGCCAAAAGTAGTAACAGCAAGTCTCACAATGGAGATGTTACTGGTGCCTGTTTGAGAAAATCGATGAACAGTGGGGCAACAGTGCTACAGACAGTTCTACAGTGCTATATATCAAGAAATAGATTTGAGGAAACTAATCATGATTCACCAAGGAAAGTTCTAACTGACTGACCTAATTAAAGTGCAAATGAGTGGATTTTGCACTAACTTTGGAGAAATCTGGTTGCTCACTGTCTTAAAGACAGATAATATCCTTGAGGAATGCATTGCAATTTAGAAATATTTTATATATTAAGATATCAAGTATCTAGGACTATTACTCTGGCTCACTTATCTTACATACTCAATCAATTAATTAATTAGTTGCTGTATGTGTCAGGATCTGCCCCAGCCCTGGAAATGTTCGGTAGCTATGTCCCAATACATTTTTATTAATTGTTGGAATTTTAAAATACTTTCCCATCAGTTTTTTACTATCCTTTGCCTTGAGTTTTTCTGTCCTCCTGCCCAAGTCTGTTGTTTTGATTTCAGGTAGACATGGTAAGTGCTGCTCTCCTCAGGTCATTCGACCTGCCCTCTCTGTTTCTGGTGAGTTGGCTTCCATGCCCATCCTTCTCCTTTGTCAGGGCAGCTTGGATCCCAGCTAAGAAGGCAATTTACTTGGTAGTGGCATCATGGCACCCCGACATGGTGTGGCTCCCTGAGGTGAGGCCGGATCCATTGCTCATCTACTGACACTCTCCCATGTTGTCCATGTCACTGCTACAGTGGGCAGGATTGTTCCGTCTTCTAAATAGCACCTTTGAATCAGTGCTATATAAAGGAAAATTGAAACACCAGGTTTGCCTGGGAAAGGAAGCATTCATTTGTATTTGGATCAGCCAGAGAAAGCTTCCGGGATAAGACACATCCTGAAGGAGGTTCTGGGTTTACTGGGGAAAGGATGTCTCAGGAAAGAGCGAGCTGTGGTGTTAGCACTCCTACTTTAAGTCACCTCAGACATCTGCTGGAGGTTGCTCACAGAGGCCTTGGGAGGGTGGCAGATCAAGTCGAAAATACAGGAAGAGCCTTCTGGAAGTCCTCTTGTTGCCTTTTAAGCTGGACGATAGACCCAGGGAAGGTCACTTTTGCCCAGATAAAGGGAAGGTCTCTCCTTTCGTGGTTCTCAAATACCACCTCCTCTCTGCCCGTTTTCTTGGCCAACAGAAATTCCCTCATCCTCACACATCTCTCTACTTGTCACTCTCTGATGTGATGATGCCCAGAGAGTGACAAGTGGGGTAACAGGAAGCTATTTCTGGGGGTAAAATATGGTGGAAAAATCTACAAAGCCACTCCCTTGGGGTTGAGAAAGAACTTAGGTCCTTGAGGTAATGCCTTGCACAGGCAGCTGCAACTCCCACTCCAGTGCTCTTCCTTCCACTATGTCCTCCTGCTCCTCCACAGGCCCCAAGTCTTCTTTCTGGACCAGCTCAGCTTTGTGTTCCCTTCCCCCCCAACTGTGTCCCCCAAATGTGTCAGGCAATATGGGGGTCCATGCTGTGCCAGGGATTAGTCCTGGACTTCCGCATGCAAAATGTTTGCTCAAGCCTAAGTGGTCTTGACCTGGCCCTGAGCTCAGTGCTCCAAAAGCACGTGTTTTTACTGAGGGTAAGTTTGGGATTACACTTTTATCTCTCAGCAAGGAAGTGTCCCAGCGCTAGCTGCAGCAGATACAGGATGTTCTAGCTTCTTGAATGTTGTAGCTTCTTGAATCCCATAATGAGAAACATGTTTATTTCTCTGGAGGCTTCAAAAAACAAGTCTCAAGTCAATGCCAGTTTCGCTCTCACACTTCCTTACTCCCTTTTGAGCAAGGTCAGAGGCAAGGATGGGCTCCGACCTCGTGAAGAGCCAGTAGCCAGTGGGAGTGGAATGACATCTGACAGGGGTTTTGTTTGATATTCTTTCTACTAATATTACAAGTGCCCTTTAATATGGACAGTTGGTGCTCATTTTCCAATTAAGCCAGTGATGAAAGGGTTCCATTTTAGATGATGTTAAAAGTGAAGGTAAGAGTCAAACTAAAGAAAAACATTAAATAAAATGTCGGTGGCCGGGAGCCAGAGTGCCACTCAGGCACCCATTAGAGTCTCATCGTGGTGGTCTACCAGGTGGCCAGGTTTATACAGAAACTCAGAATCTCTTCTGGGGAGAAGAAGGATTTGTACCACGCAGACCTCTTTTGGGCCTCTGAGGACAATTTTGTTTACTCAACTCCTGTATAAAAATACCTCACAGCATATATTTTAGTCAGCAAGTATTCTACCATGGTGGAAATGATTTACTGAAACTTAGACCTTCTCCTGAAATCCAGCCAAAACTCTGATTTGGAAAACCAAGAAGTCCTATTTAGTTTCTGCCATCATTGTTACAGAACCTCACTGACTGGATAATTAGTGACATATAAAGTTCCTTAATTCTCTCTTGTTCTGTTCCTCTGGGCATCAAGACACTGTTTGTCTTTCCTCCATGTTCACCCAGGAAAAAAAATGTGTTAAACCGAATATTTGAGTTTAAATAAATGGAGGTCACCTTTTTCCATCCATCACTGGTTTCCCGTGTGCAGGAAAGACAGTCTTTTCCATCGTGTTCCTGATTCTTGGCAAGAAAGCAATGGCATTTCTGTAAATTGAGTTTGTACCTCTGGCAGCCAGAAGTGTTCTGTAGGTTTTTTTTTTTTTTCAGGGAAAGAGATGTTTTGAGGTGACCACATTGCACAGATTCTGTTTGAGTTTTGGATTATTTGCAGCCTGTTATTTTACATCCTGGACAGATTTGTAGCTTCAGAGGTACAAAAATAAACTGTTTTCTTGGAAAATGTGTCTGTGTGTGTAGAATGTGATGGGTGTTATAACTGTAAATAAGATTTCCAGGCATCAACAGTTGAATTCACGCCAGTTTTTTTTGTGTGTTTAAATATTAAGTTGCCCATGTAAATATCCTAAACAATTGTGTCACATGAGCTTAATTTACTAATAGGCTTTAGCGTTGAATGTTTGTATCTCTGACTTCTACAGTGTTAAGGTAGTGGAACCCCCTTAACAGGGAAAGTGGAACTTAGCTGGTGAACTTACTCGCTGTTTGCCACACTGGACGGTACATTTCTTATGATCAAAAGAACTGTTTCTAATGTAGGTAAAGGGCACATCACAATTGGTAGATAAAAACTACTTGCTTTTAATCTTCATTGCAGCAGATAATAAGGATTTGGTTGGTAAGTTAGAAAGGAGAAAAGACAGCAGGTATGTCATACTGTTCATCCACCATACATCTTTGTGTTTAACAAGTGTGACTCAATGGACTGTTGTCTCAAATAAGTAGGAAGACAAAGAGAAGGTGGAGACCCTGTCCATAGTGTCAGTTTCCCTTCATGAGTGTTTCATAAAAGGACAAATTGCTCCTTGTCTCAAAATGAAAAGTCACAAGCAATAACTCTCAGACATTCAGTAAATATCCAGTGATAAGCAATATTGACTTAGTTAACTCATCATTGAGTAGAAAGTGGGATGACAAAGCTGGTTCGAAGGATGTCTGGGTGGGAAGGTAGGGTAGATAGATGATATAGATGATAGAAGGAAAAAACCATCCTATAATGAGGCTTCAAAGTTGGATAAAAGTGGATAATGCCCTACCAAGCAATAAAACAATAATCTTTGGCTATATTTCAACCAGGCAGAAATCCTTTGCACCTTTACTAGACAAATATTATTTGTAATATTCCCATCTTCAATGGTCTACAGAGTCTTGATGCAATCAATAGTAAATAGTAAGTCATACGAAGGTACATTTCCTAAGTGCATTAGATAAGTGGTAGGTGGGCTTGTCCATCAATAATCTAACACAGCATTGCCCACTAGAATCTCCTGCAATGATGAAGATTTTCTGGGTAGGTGTAGTCACTCCTCATATGCAGCTCTTCAGCACTTGAAATATGACCAGATGAAACTGGTGTAACAACTCATAAACTTGATTTTTAATTTGACATAGTTTTTCGGTTTAAGTTGCCTTATGTGCTTATGGGCCACTGTATTGGACAGCCCATTTCTACTGTGTCATTGGATGGACATTCATTTCTCTCTGCTTCATTTCACTCTGGGATTGCAACAGGAGATAAATATATAAAATAATTCAGAAAAGGTTCATTGGGAAAGAACTGATTCCTGCATGAACCACACAATTTCTTTTGCAAATGTGATGCCTCTTCTATTGGATTTCTTCATAGAGCACTCACCTGAAATGATTCCGACCAGCCAGGAAGCAACTTACAAAGCTAAGTCTGTTTGGAAAGAACCCAATTCTACATTATGTTTCCCAAGTGAATCAGCTTGGTATTAATTTTCTTTAGTAAGATAATTACAGTCGTGTCTAGTTTTGATTAAGGGGGGCTTTCTGGCTTGCCACAATGGGAGAGTTGACTATTAATATTTCAGAAAGATTTCAAGGCTTAAAGAAGTTTGCTTTTCTGTTGCCATCACTTCATTACTCAGGACGAGCAATGAATGCACTGATAAGGTTAGCTTTGATTTCTCAAGAAGTCCAATTGTCTTACTCAGTTCTCCCTTCTTCTTTCTGACTTGCAGGGTTTTTTCCGCAGAAGTATTCAGAAGAACATGATTTACACTTGTCATCGAGATAAGAACTGTGTTATTAATAAAGTCACCAGGAATCGATGCCAGTACTGTCGACTCCAGAAGTGCTTTGAAGTGGGAATGTCCAAAGAATGTAAGTGGAGGCTCAAAATTTTTTTCTTCCCCTTTGCCTTATCTATAAATATGATGTACTCAGCTTCCAAAATCAAGCCGTGGAGCATGTCAGCATATGGAATTCAGACGTGACACTAATGATAGACTGCCACGGGTAGGTGTAAACAGACATGACATGAAAATAGAATAACTGTGGGGATTTTCAGATAAACCTTGAGTGGCAAGTTGGTGAAAAGGCAGGAGGAATGGGGTGCCATGGATGGCAGAGTTGTTACTATTCTTCAGGCCTTTCAGAGCTGGTCCTCACTCGAGCACATCAAAGAGCTGCGGGCTGTCTTCCTTTCCCGATCTTGACAACAGCAACAAAGAGTTTTGTCTGGACTGTGGGTAATAAAATAAGACAGGAGACTGAATGGTAACAGTATCATAATTTTTCCATTTTCTTTTTTTGGTTTTTTTTTTTTTTGGTATTTTTGGTGGGGGGTGGTGCACACCCAGCAGTGCTTAGAGCTTACTCCTGACTCTGTGCTCAGGGATCACTCCCGGTGGAGCTCAGAGGACCATATGAGGTGCTGGGGATCTAATCCAGGTCAGCTGCGGCATGCAAGGAAACCTCCCTACTCACTGTACCATCACTCTGGCCCCCACATAATCTTTTCTTTCTTTTTTTTTTTAAGAGAGAGAGCATAAAAATTTTGTGATGAGAGAGATATGTAAGATTTGTCATGCTGGCATTTTTCCATACTAGATTTAGCTTTTTCTGGCTTAGAACCACCCTCTTCTCTAAGTAATTATGTAATTTATAAGGGTTAAAGAGACATTTTTAGGAAGCTAAAAAGTAATTTTTCTAGGACTGCAGATGTGGCCCGGTGGAAGAGCACTGGCCTTTGATGTGTGAGGCTCTGGGTTCGATTCCCAGCACTACATGGTCCCCTCAGCAAACCTCACCGCCTCCCCTGAGCACCATGCTTTGGGTATGGCCCCCATCCACAATAAACTAAAATTACTGGTATGTTTGCATTCAAAAATGGAGGATTTGGGAAGGAAGTCTTAATACAGGTAAAGCAGACACACCCAAATAATATCACTATGAGCATTCTCTTTGGTGCTTTTAAATATAGGCATGAAGGAGGTGACAGGTGGAAGGCTTAGTTCGGGCTGGCTAAAGGCAGACCTAGGACTCTGTGCCTCGGTCACTCTTGTCGCTTCCTCCTATCACTTGCAGATGTGGGAGAGCAAACTCAGGGCAGCCCTGGGCTGAGGCAGTGACATGGCACTCTGAAAATGCTGGAGGAATGGCCACTGTTTTTTCAAATTGGGGGCAAAAAGCTACCTCAGCCGTGGCCTCACAGTGGGGTCTGCACTCCAGATTGTCGGTCAAGGGCTTTGGGAAAAGTGACCCCAGGCAAAGGGTCTTTGCACTGAGGGTGCTTCGCTGAGGCAAGCCTGCTGCTGCTGGGAGCTGCCACAGAGGATTTTTCTTGGTTCCCTGTCTAGATCCATCTTCACCAGTTGATTTTGCGTATTTAGTATTACTGTTGTGTTTTTATGGTGCTGGAGATCAAACCCAAGGGCTCAGCTGCTGAGTTCCATCCCAGCTCTGTGTCAGGGTGGTGGTTGCTTTCCTACCCCGTGGGCACTGTGAACGGAGGAGTGGAAGGACAGACAGAAATCAGGCCTGAACTGGCATCAGGGCAAGACTAAACCAACCAACACCAACCTTCTGACTCCATCAGTTTGTTCTCCTCGCTGCGCAGGGCTGTCAAGGCAACTGGGAACGGGGTCTTGTTCGCGTTTAGGGTCCCTGGTATGCTGTAATGGACTGGTTCATCAGACCGGGGGAGCAGCCAGCTTGACCCCTCCCTTCTGGACAGTTGAGTCCTCCGATGATGGATGAATGGATCACATCTCAGCCAGTGCCCTCTGATCTCTGAAAAGCGGAGAGCTATTGAATTACTTAAAATCATGAATGTGCAGGTAGAAAGCTCATGTTCGCTCTGCTCAGGCCCCAAGCCTTCCCATTGAAGAAAAGCGTCTTGTTAACGTCAGACAGCCAGGTAGTGTGTGTGTGTGTGTGTGTGTGTGTGTGTGTGTGTGTGTGTGTGTGTGTGTAAGTGAGACCCCTTCCATTCCCATGGCCCAGGGGGCTCACCTCAGGCTCTGGGGTGGGATCTGGTGTTTTGTAGCATGGGTGGCACCCTGCTATTCTGTGGGAGAATTTCAGTCCAGGCTGAAATGATCAATGAGTCAGACAGATGGGGACTCAGGGGACATCAGTACTTTTGTTTTTATTTTGTGTGGGATGGAGACCCATTTCCTGCTTACGTTACTTAAAACCCATATCCTGCTGCTCCGTAAAAACTGGCAGCTTGGTTGGCAATTAAGAAAAATAATGTTTACACCCACAGGAAAACTCTAGTTCCAACCCTCAAGGAACTTATCACTTTAATTAGATTTAAAAATATAGAAATGCGAAGAAAATGGGATCATTATGCCCAAGTATACAACGTAAATATATTTTCTGGAGAAGGAAAATTAAGGGGAAGAAATGAACACTTGGGATATAGGGGTTGATGGTTTAAATAGGATATTTTTAAAGTTGAAACAGAAGGAAGCAGGAAAATAGGCGAATCAGTAACCAATTATACCACAGTATACAACTGAAATGAACCCAAGAATAATAGAGACTCATAGAATGCTAGAACTGAAAAGGGATCTTGGAGATTGATTTTCACTTACCTCTCTCATTTGACATATAAGTACACTTGGGCCCAGAAAGACGAAACGGTTTTTCCCAGTGATCCTTGGTTGGCTAAGGGCATGGTGAAGATTACAGTGCCAGTCGTCACCTCTCCTTGCCATGCTTTTCTCTTTAATGCCAGGATTGACAAGGTTTCCCTTTGCATCTAGCGACATGTCATTTCCTTTCTTTCTTAAGTCAATTTTTTTTCTTTTAAAATTTTTTGATTAAATCATAGTGAGATACACAGGATCAAAGTTGTTTATAATTGGGTTTTAGTTATCCCTTCACCAATGTACATTTCCCACCACCAATGTCCTCAGTTTGCGTCCTGCCCCTCCACCCCCAGCCTCTATGGCAGGCACTTCTCTGTCTGTCTGTCTATCTGTCTCTGAGTAAGTGTGTGTGTGTGTGTGTGTGTGTGTGTCTGTCTGTCTGTCTGTCTGTCTGTCTGTCTGTCTGTCTCTCTTTCCTTTTGGACCTTATGGCTGGCAATATAGATACTGAAAGGTTGTATCCCTTTACCTGCTTTCAATGCTCAGTGCCTGTCCAAAGTGATCATTTCTAACTATTATCATACTGGTTCCTTCTCTTTTCTAACTGCACTTTGCCCCACACACACTTGTGGCAAGCTTCTGACCTTTTCTTTTATTTCTGTCATGGCTCTTGGAGGAAAGTGTTTTTTTTTTAAAGTTACATATTTTTAAAGATGTATATATGCGTATACATGTGTACATATATATACACACACATATACATGTATATCAGAATGTGTACTAAACATTGCCGAGTAACACGGCTGGAGCCATGGTCTTTATTTGCAGGACATTGGTCTCCTTTGCCTCTTATAGCTATGTTTTGCTGTTAGTTTCATTGGGAACATTTTCTTCATGGCCACCAACAGCTCCTGGCCCATCGTCTACCCAATCACTACCCTAGTGTCCCAGGACCTATTATCATCCATCTGACTTGGGTCCTGTGTCTTTCTCTGAGCTTATTATTTTGACCAGGACATACCTGCCATGACTAGGAACTGCTCGAGAGACTGTGCAGTTCCTGAAGCCCAGAACTTCAGTCCGTGCCATTAAACGGTTTAGGGCAAGGGTGTGGTGGGAAGCGTTAATCAATGAGGAAGAAGAAAGACAGAAAGCAAGTCCTACTTTTTATGTCTGCCATACTCCCATCCCATAATGCTGTTCTAAAACATTCGTCTTTTTCTTTTAATGTCAGTGTTGTGAGGGGAAATTAAGAATTATAGGAATAACTAACAGACGGTGTTTTCCAGGTGCCAAGTATTGTATTATTCACTGTTCATACTCATTCCTTCTGATTTCCACAACAGTTCAGAGATAAGCTAGTGATAATCCCTCCCCTTCCCTTCTTTTGGGCATGTGTGGAAGCTGTAGCACAGAGAGATTAATGAACTTTTTCAAGGTAACACAGTAAAAAAGCAGAACTGGGATTTGGGCCTGCATAATTTGACTGTAAAGTCTGTGCTTAAACGGTATGCTATAAAAAGGAGGTTTTAAGATGGAGTTTTCCTTCTGATGCAGCTTTATTGCTGGTGGTTAATAAAACAATAACCACACTCTTTGCTCTCTATTAGAGGTGTGCCCCCTAGAAAATCATGTGCAAATTTAATTTTTATAGATCGAATTTGGTTTTAAATGTATATGGGGATTTACTAGTAAAGGAAAACTTTAGTGTGGCTCAGGAGAGAAGCGTGATTATTTCTTCATTTTCCTGTTTTGTAAATGCTGGTGGGTAGATGTTATATTTTCCAAGGGCTTTATACAACGAGAGGAGCCTCTTTTGCAGAGGAAGAGCTATTTGTCAGGGCATGGAATTTGAAAGCGGCAATAGAGTAAAAAAAAAAAAAATCGATTTTCAGCAGCATTCTAAAAGTGGTACAAAAATTTATGAAGAACTTGGGAAGGAGGCAAAGGAAGCAAAATGACTCAAAGTTGAACAATGAACCTCCTCTGGAGGCTGGGGTGGTGGCGGAGGCTGGTGACAGTGGCAGCAGCGGAAAGAGCATGGCAAACCCCTCCGAAAATAAAAACCAAGAGATGAAAGGAGAGACGAGACAGGAAGACAGAAAGTGTGTGTGTGTGGTGTGTGTGTGTTGTGAAAGAGGGGCCCGGAGAAGCTTCTGGTGCATGCCGACAGCCCATGGTCCATGAGGCGGAAGAAAGTGCACCCCATCCCTGCTCAGAGACGGAAGATAAAATACACAAAAATCAAAGCAAAAAAAAAAAAAAAAAACAACCCCACGCTTGTGTCCGTTGAGGAGTGTCTAATGGTGAAGAATCAAGTTCAAATCCTGAGTCCAGCACACGTTTTTTCAAAAGGGCAAATTGAAACTATCTGAGGGTTGATGGGACAGGGGATTTTTGTCTCTGAGACTTGATCTTATTTGGCACCAGAGCACCAAGGCAACCATAGAAAATATGTGAGCACGTGTCTGTTCCAAAAAACCTTCATTAGCAAAAGCGAGTCCAGGGCTGGTCTGGCTCAAAGACTGTGGTTTGTTGGCTTCTGCTTGAAGCGGTTCTCTCGGTGGCCAGGGAGTCCACTCACAGCTGCTTTGAGGTCCTCTCCAGCTCTCCTCCCATCTCCACCTGCCCTTCTCTGCCAATAGATGTATCAGCTTGCAGCCCCTTTGGGCCAGCCTGGCTGACCAGCCCTGCCTTTCTGAGCTCGGACAAAGATTGTGTCCGGAAATCTGACTTCCACCTCCATCTCCTTTGAGTTGATCCTCAGTAGCTCCTGAAATGTCACTTTCTCTTTGAAGCTCCACATCCTTCCCACCCCAGATTCTAAGAAACTGTAGGTAGGGCTGCACATTCTTCCCACCACCGCAATCCCATTGTGCATTATGATCCCATATCGCTCCCGGAGCCACAAACTTTATTGTCGTAGCAGATCGCTGCCTGCCCCGGTGAGACTCCCTGGCTGCTTCTGCACTCCTTCAAGGCAGGCTACATACAGGATTTGTCACCCGAGGGCTGAGCACGATGCTAAGCTCCATGTAATTCAATTGTTTGACTGTTTAAATGTGGCTGTCTCCATTGACAGCCAAAGCCAGCCTCTCTCTCTTGCTTATGGAAAATTTGGGTGTGTGTCTCTGTAATTCTGTCTTGTACTTAATCTGCCCTGGGCCCAGAACAAGTTATTCAACTTCTTTAGCACTGTGTTTTCTACCTGGCTAAGAGGAATATGAGCATTGTCTGACAGTCTGGGCAGGATGTGAGAACTGATGCTTTTAATCCTGTTTGGACAACAGTGCTTCTCTAATCTGTTCCCGCTTGCCAGCTCCCTCCCCCTGGAAGACATTAGATCTTCTTGTGTGTTTGCTGGAGAACACGGGTGGCGTTCAACATGCAGCTTGTGTAACCGTGTGGGGGCAAAAGCTCAGAGGAGCAAGGGAGGGGATTTGGAGCTCACTTTTAGAAAAGTTGGGTCCATAACCTTGGTGCATCGATACAATAAAGAAAGGTTATAGGAAGGGATCAGGAGGCTGAAAGGGAAATGGAAGAGAAGTATTTGGCCTGGCTGCTGCTGCATGATCTGCTGAAAATAAAGAACCGGGAGTTCTTCCCGTTTGCTTTGGTTCCCATGGGCCTCTGGCACCCCACCCCCTACCGTGGGTCAGTAACTAAGACACATTGGAAGGTGCCAAGAGTGGCTCTGAAGTGACCCCCTTCACCTAAACCCAATGATTCCCTCTCCCCTGTCTTCTCTTTCTTTTCTTTCTGATAACCACTGGCCATTAGTTTATGCATGAGCCTCTTCATATTGCTCTCCAAGTTTATGTTGAAGTGGCTTATGCTTTTGCGTGGTGGGAGAGCATGGTTTGGTTTTGTCTGAGAACAGTTCACCATCTTTCCCCTCCCCCCCATGGCGGTTTGATGTGTGTATTTGCAGAATAGAGCGATTGAATAATCTTTGAATTTAAGAGTCCCTAAGCAGTCGTTGACATCTTCTCATTTGGGGCATATTGAGCTTAAAAACAGATTTTTATAAAGTCTCTAAATTCCGATTTATACTTTAGACATGAAAGTCCCCCGGGGTCGATTGGATGCAATCAATGGGCTTTATGCGGACACTTGGATACTTCCAGGAGAAATTGTCTTTATTCTGTGCTTCTCTCATTTCCCCTTTAGTGTTAAACTTACATTAAAACAAACCTTTTGGATTAAAGGCAGTTAACCTCAGTTAAAATCACTTTTGTTGGTGCACAAATTATATTGATGTGCTCATTGGTTCTACGGCTAGATTTTACTGGCTTCATAATAAGGAAATTCATATTGTACATTGCCCTGTGTACTTGGAAAATTACATAAAAATCATCATCAGGGTACCTAATGCCTTTCTAATTTTAGTTTATTTCTTCATTTGTTCCCATGTTACATCCTCGCCTGTTCCTAGGTCTCCATGGGTCACTGGGATCATTTTATCTTCAGCACTGAGAAACAGCGTCCCTCTTCCTTCTCTTCCATCCAAAAGGCCCCCCTCCTCCTCCGCCCACCCCCCCCCCAACAAAGACTCGACCATATTTTCTCATCTACCACTCTCAGGGGAGCTGGGAAATGAAAATTAACTACCCCTTTCCACTTGTCAATTGTTAATGTTTTCACCGCATCTACAAACAAACAACAAAAAGCCAGTTCCTGGGGGCATGACATCACTCTGTCACTGGGGCTGTAGAGAATATGCTAGAATTCTTCCAGCTTTCCTACCAAAGTTGCCCCTGCAGCATGCCTCCTGGCTAGGAGACACACACAGCACATTCTCACCTAAGCATTAGGGGAACAAAACTGAGCAGAAGGAGAGAGGGGAGGGGGTGAGGGCTTTGACTGCGGCCCTCCCCTGGAGCCCCTCCTGCTATTTCCCATTGGGTAAGATGTGTGACTTTGCTTCCCAGGTGACCAAAGCTGAGAGCCGATCACAGTTGTCTGGATGGCTGGTTCCTTGCCTTAAAGCAGGATTTCTCAGCAGACCCCTTCCAGTCCTATGGCCCCTCTGCCCCCTACTTCGTACTGTGACACCCCCACCCCCCAGCAATTTTCACCTGAATTCACCCCCCCCCCCTTTAGAATATCCTGAGGACCCTCTCAGAACCATTGCATTAGATTTCATGAGGACAGCACAGCTAGTACCTGGCTCGGCACACAGTAGGTGCTCAATAAACAGCAGCTGTTTTCTCCCTCCCTCCCCTAGTGCTGCCAAAGCTCTCTTCTGTGCTATTCCTGCCACCACAGCTGTCTTTTATTTTTATCACACCACCCCTGATCCTTCTTCAGGAGCAAAGTACAGGGTGGCAGTTCTATTTGTTTGGACTTGTTTGTAACACCACAGACTAGATGCACAGCCTCCAGTCTTAGGTCACAGCTTTAAACGGAGCGCTCACAGCAGAGTTTCTAAAATAAATATCTACCTCCCTTGGCCACTGGAAACCGGGAGGCAGATGGCTCATTTTCCCAGAGATGTGGGGACATGTGTAATCAGAGAACGGGAGGGGATCCCGATATCATGGAATCCAACTCCATGGGGCAAAACGAACTGGGGTGTCAGAAAGGAGATGCCTGGTTCCCTTCTTGCATCTGTCAGCTCCAGGCAAGGTCACTGAGGTTTCCCAAGCAGTGCCACCCCTGAGTGAGTCCCCCCCGGGAAGCAGTGTGCCCCTCTAGGAAGCTTCCTTTCTGCCTCTGATTGGAACCTTGCACCTCTCCTCTTCCTTCATTTCACCTTGTGACCTGACTTTTCCCTGAAGCCATCATCATCCTGCCCCACCCCACCTTCCCCCCCCGAAACACCTCACTAAGGGCCTCTTCAGCAGTACAATTTTTGCTCTCCACCAAAGGGAAAGGGAACTGGGAAGGACATAAATGATCACCTGGTAGTTGGTGTCAAGACCTGGACTCATCCTCTGTGGGGACAGGAGAGGAATAGTGTTTGGTTCCTGGATGTCCAAGGATCCAGAGAGAAAGCCTGCTTAAGGCTTAAACCTGGGGTCCTGGGTTTACAATACTTCCTGCTGTGCGTTGCTTCCCTGTCAACTCAGCTCTGTGCGCATTTAACGCTGTCAACCTCATGGTCACCATCTTCTGAGGAGCAACCCGGTGGCACTACAGTATAAAATCTATACTCAAAAGGCAGCCTGGGTTTCTGGCCCCGCCCCCTGCCCCGCCCCCCCTTACTTAGCTCTGTGTGATGTGGGACACGTTACTTAGCATCTCTGTGCCTCAGGTTCATTGTCTGCTACATGGAGAAAATAATCGTCCTTCCCTCAGAGGACCGCTGGGAGGTATAAGTTAATGCCAGCAGGCAGGCACTAACGCTAAGCTGACTGTTAGCGCTTGTGGCTCTTCCATGGTAATCACCCAGTCTGGCCCCTAAGGAGTGGCCTGTCTGATGCCCAGTATGGTCCTCACCGATTGTGGGGGCAGCTAATGTCCCTTCCGGCCCAGTGAGCCCTTGGCTCAAAACAAGAGGTACTCTTAAATTTGACAGTTGTCCTTGGGGGCTTAGGCCGAACACCCACAAAACAAAGTGTCAGTTCTGAACCAGCTGGCTCCACGTTGGGATTTGTGGCCCTTTGTCACTGACAGAATCAGCTCCAAGTGTCTCAGTGTGGGCAGAGCCCTCCCAGCTGCTTCGCCTGCCCCAGCCCACCCAGCAGGACAGTTTCTTGTCACATCCCCAAAATGACCCCTGTTGGCCTCCACTGGTTCTACTAGTTCTTCATACACATCATTTGATTCAGCTTTAGGGAGTGTTTGCTGTCTTCGGAGCTTGTGATACCTCTCAACTCTTTCAGCTCACACTTCAAAACACCTCCCTCCTGAAGTCACACACAGATACACGTGCACGCGCACACACGCGCACACACATACACACACCCCTCTAACAGCGGTGCAGATGGCTCACATCTCTACCTTGTGACATATTAGTGGCACCTTTACTGGGTGACTTTCAAAATCAAACTTATTTTCCTTCAAAATCAAATTTGTGTTTTGAATTCATATGATAGTGTAATGTGTGTGTGTGTGTGTGTGAGAGAGAGAGAGAGAGAGAGAGAGAGAGAGAGATAGACAGCCAGACAGAAAAATACAGAGTGAGAAGAGAGTGACAGACTTTCACTGGTATAAACAGCATCCATGTGTACTCTCACTCTCCTCTCTCTCTCTCTCTCTCTCTCTCTCTCTCTCTCTTTCACACACACAAACACACAAATTTGTGTTTTGAGTTCAGGTAATAGTATAATAGTCCCTGTTTGTGTGTATCTGTGTGTGTACACATGTGTGTGGGGAGGAGGACTGAGAGTATACATGGATGTTGTCTACACCAAGCAAAGTCTCTCTAACCCCCCCCCCCCAACACACACATACACAATAGTTGGGCAGTCGTTGAGTCTCATGTCACATTCTTATTTGAATCCTCAGCAGTAAGCCCCTTGCCTTATACTTAATAGATCTCTCTGGAATGCATTGAGGACAAGGTATTTGAGAAGTAAAGATTCTGAATCAAGGGCTTTCATCTGATCTTTCCAAGAGTGAGCCACTCTTGATTTGATTACATCCTGTTGAGATGATGAGCCTGCTCTTCCCTTTCCTGGGTTGCCTCCTTCCCCACACGGTGCCAGAGGAATACTAACGAGCACCACACCCCTTTGAGGAGTCTCCGGCTAGCTTGTTCCATGATGGATGAACCCAGATAGAACTAGTCAATAGGTCCCGACAGAGAAGATTTCCCCCCTCTCCAAACTGCATGCACCTACCCAAAATACTGCATTGAATCCGTAATTTGTTTTGTCCCACTAAAAAAGAAAACAGCACTAATGAAACTCCGGTGCTCTGAAGGTTTCAAGACAGGTGGCAATTTCAGGGAGGGAGCAAGGAAGAAACCAAATATCAGCCCTGAAGGAAAGGAAGCATCTCACATTCTAGGCTGGAAATATTCTGTTTTCATCTTGAGCTATTTTTCACTCTGCTTTAAATAGACATTGATAAAACCTCAGTGCCCAAAGACAATCCCCAGCACAGAGAGTTGGCTGAATAAATATGCAAGTGCTTCTAAAATAGCTGGCAGAGAGCCCTTTGTTTGGAAACAAATGTCTCAGTGAAAACAGCAACCCGAATTTCTCCCTCCCCCCTGTGTTCTGGGGCTATGAGCACGGCCCTTTAAGTACCTTCTCCCAGTGACAGCAATTCTCTGGAGAGCTGCAACGTAAATTGCTCCATAAATCCATGCATAGAGTCGGGGCTGGAATGTCCTCTTCCTGAAGTGGTGTCGAGCACTTCAACCCCTCTCTTCCGCCTCTGCCATTGCAAAATATTAACCATCATAGTTAGGTTCATTTGCCCATCCTTTTCTTTGCACAGCTGGAAAACAAAAACTGGAGCAATTATCCAACAAGTAAGGTGCACGGAGGTCTTTTACTAGGACTGGGACCCAGAAGAGCAAACACCCTCTTTCCCCAAGAGAAGGAATACTCTGTCCCAAAGATACACTCAACTGTTCCAGCGCTTCATTTTGCCAATAGAAAACACCTCCATGATTTTGCAAGATTTCAGATTGTTTTGTTTTCCAAATGAGTGTGGAACAGAAGTCTTCTATTTTGATGTAAAGGGGGAAAATTCTACTTTTTAATTTTCCCCTTTTTGGCGGGGGCAGATATTTAATACTGTCACTTGACCAAGCCTATAAACAGTTATTTGGATTCAGCAACATTTTTTAAATCTTAAAACAGAACTTAGACATTTCAGGAGTATTTCAAAATGAACCTGCTTAGGAGCAAGTCATGATAGGGCCAGTTCCAAATAAAAGATCCGGGTTGACACAGAAGTCCTGACCTCGCACCAGGCTGTCTTCACTGGGGCAACTCAGAGGGGAGTGAGTTGAGTTTCCCTCCCTGTTCTAGCAGAACTCTGGCGGCCGAAAACCTCCAGAACCCAACGGCACAGCCATGCCCAAGGCCACTCTCCACAGGCTCAAACTGCAGAAAAAAACAGGTATGCAGGACCCATGAAGGAGATCTCCAAGCTTGCTTCGAAATGGACTGGGACTCCTCCCCCCAACTCCTCAGTTTTCCAGTAGCTTGGGAGTCACACCCACAAACTGCCCCTGACACCATATAATCTCATCAATGGCCAAGATCCAGAAACTGAAATTAAGCTCCCGGAAGAGAGCGACATAGAAAGTCCTGGAGCACGTGACCTCTTATACTCTAGCCTGTTGATGTACCAAAAGTAGTACACGTTTATTTGGATTTAACACATATGTTTGTAATCTCTTATACAAAGTCTTAAATGGCTCCAGGATGAAATACAACAATCGTCACACACTTTCCTCTTATGGTGGTGGGAAGGTGCATGGTGGTGGGATTGATGTTTGAATATTATCTGTAAGGAACTATTGTGAACAACTTTATAAAAATTAAATTAAATTTAAAAAAAAGGAAAAAAAGGCTTGTTTGCCTGTAGAAAACCCTGTTGACCCTGGGAATTTAATGAGGATGGGAAGAAAATCAAGGGCAGCTACAACCAGTGAAGGAATCCCACTTGATGTCCTGGGAGCGTCCAGGACAAAACACTTGAGCACTTTTAACTTGAATGGAAACTTGGCCGTGGTGCTCTTTGAACTTGGAGTGCTGAGACAGCCGAAAGCGTGCAGATTCGGAATGTTCTCCCCACCTTCCACCCCTGGACTGTGGCTCAGGAAATTCTTTCAGAAAGAGACACCTCAGGACATCCTCCTGCCTTCTGGGGCTGAGCAAACCCTTGGGAATGACTTTCCTTGCACTCCTCAGGATGAAGCAATGTGAAGCCTCATTTGGTCTTTACCAAAAGAGCCTAGTCCTGGCTTCGTGATCCTGATGAACAGAATTGTGTCCATGACAAAGTGTGCGGTTTCATGACGGGCATTAAAAGGGGCCACAACCCCAAGTGTTGACAAGATTGGAAGCAGCTGGTGCGGCTGATGGCAGTGTGAGTCTAGCCAAAAAATTCAAAAACTGTTAGATGGTACCGTACCATCTGATGCTAAATATACCTATTCTCTCTGGAGTAATTCTTCTCCTTCAGAGAAACGGAAAGGGAAGGAGAGAAGCAAAGAATATTCACAGCAGCTTTATTCAGCCCAAATGTGGCAACCACACCTTTGTTCCTCAGCCCCACAATGTGCAACAAACTGTGACGTGTTGGAACGATGGCATATGCCGAGCAGTAACAAAGGGACCCGCTGCCGCTAAACGCCCCAGCAGGAGTGAATCTCGGAGGCCCACTGTTGAATAAAAGAACTCTGAATCAAAAAGAACTTTCTCTGTGACTCCATTTTCATAAAGATGAAAAGTGAGCCAAAGTCACTGTGCGCGAGAGGTGAGCGTGAGGCCTGTTCTCAGGAAGGAGTCGTTTGACCCTCGAGAGCACCCAAGGTGCAAGGCCAGGCAGGCCTTGGGAAAATCACTTAGGTATCTGTACCGCGTCAAGCCATGCGTGTGTTTCTTCTTCCAAAGGAAAAGACAAATGGCTTGAAATGGGAAGTCCTGTGGGAGAGGACACTGCTTGCTGTCCTTCCTGTTCTTCTGGAGGCTACGAAGCAGAGTGAGAGGTGGCATTTCCTCTTATTAGGAAACTCCCCCCATTGCACCGATTCACGTCCCTTCAGGAAGCGTGGGACTCTGCCTCTTCCTTTGCCTCTGCGCGCTGGAAGCCTGTTCCCTTGCCGTGCAGCATGCTTCAGGAGATGGGATGTTATCCCTGATTTACTCAGTTCTCTGAGGATGGTTATGTAACACCTGTAATCGCATCAACCCACCCAAGGAGCTTTTCCCTTCGGTGCCATGCACTGCGAATTAATAGCCCATGGATCCATTTACAGCTTGTTGTGTGGTAGAAAACTATTCCGGCTATCAAATAATAAACAGCTAAAAAAAAAATACCACCAAGAATTGTTTTTTGAAGCCTGTTAGATTATCAGGAGTATCAGTAGCAAATTCTTCTCTGTGGCCTGTGGTGTATACTGGTATCAGAATGGGATTTGGGAACCTATATGAAGTCTAGTTTCATAGTTAGTTTGTGCTCCCTATCTTCCCTACTTTAAAAGATACACAAAAACCGAGACATCTTTTCGTTTGTGACTCAATCTCTAAAAGCAAATAGGACTTTGAATTCGTAAGTGATCAATTTGAGACTAATTCTGAGAAATTCAGAAAGAAGTTTTAGCTGGTAGCATGGACAGCGTATAGTTTTTTCTGTCATCGTAATATTTTCTCTATTTGAGGCTATTTAATTTTATTAACTTTATGTCTTTTAAAATTACCAAGTACATTGACTTGTTTTTATTTTTATTTCTTTTGTTAGTTTGGGGGCTGCACTGGCTGTGCTCAGGGCTTACTCCTGGCTTGGCTTGGAGCATCTTGGTTAATGGGGATCAAATCTGGGGGTTGGCTGTGTCCAAGGGAAGCATCCTACTTGCTGTACCGTCTGTATGTCCCCATTTTATTTTTAATATGAAATGGGTTTATTTCATTTTTATTTGGGGGGAAGCTCACAACAGTGGGCTAAAATCTAAATCAAAATTTAGATTTTACTAAATTTACTAAATACACATCATAACCATCATATATAAGACATCATATCTCATTGTCATTTAGGAGTTTTCACATTTGGGAACACATGGCTATGCTCTGGGCCTACTCCTTGCTATGTGCTCAGGGATTACTCCTGGCAGTGCTTGGGGACCATATGTAGTGCTGGGAATCGAACCTTACAGGATCTCGTGCAGTGCAAACGCTCTACCTACTGTACTGTATCTCTAACCCTGAGTGTTCTTATGACTTTCTACCTCTTTTTTATTTATTTCATTTATCTGTAATAAATTAACATATATTTACATTTGAAAAGAAATCCATAAAAATGGCAAATTCTTTCCTAGTACCACATCGAGGAATATGAGCAGTTTATTCAGAATCTAAAATTTAGATATTAACACACAGAAGTACTGGTTAGTGGGATATAATATTAAAAATTTGAATTAGGATATTGGAATTTCACTTTAAACTCACCTTAAATAATGTAAATTGGTTATTTTTACAAAAAGGTAAATATAAACTCCAACTCTTGTAAAATATGCATTCTCTTCTTCTTCTTTTTTTTTTTTTTTTTTTGCTTTTTGGGTCACACCCAGAGATGATCAGGGGTTACTCCTGGCTTTACACTCAGGAATCACTCCTGGCAGTGCTCAGGGGACCATATGGGATGCTGGGAATTGAACCCGGGTCAGCCACACACAAGGCAAACGTCTTATCCGCTGTCCTATTGCTCCAGCCCAAATATGCATTCTCTTTCCAGAGTTGTATTTTTAATATTTCATACTTCTCTTCCAGTAGAGCAAAATAGTTTTTATTGAAAGAAATTTACAGTGATGTGAGGGAAGAAAAAAAGAGAGAGATCACAGGCTTATCCACATATTTATATTTAAATAGATGTATGCCTGCTCGAGCAAGTCGATGAGCAAAGGGATGACAGTGATAGAGTGGTCTTCAAATAATGCAACAGGTGGTCACTAATGAATTGTTTCTAAAAGTTCCACAAAAATATTACAACGCGATGGCTAGGAAAAAAATATAACCCCAAAGTGTATAATGGATTAGAATAGATATTTCACCTATTTAGATATGCAGTTGGTCAAGAAATGATGTTCAGCACCTTTAGTCATCAAGGAAGTGAAAGTAAAATGAGATAATGCCTCACACCTACCTCAAAAAGATGGATGTGGAGCAGGGAGATAGGTCATAGAGCACATGCTTTGCCTTGCATCCTAGTGGCCCAGGTTTGATCCATGGCTCCACTGAATCCCCGGCACTGCTGGGAAGTAACTCCAAGCAGGAAGAGGAGCTGGGAGTAGCCCTTAAATACAGCCAGGAATGCCCCCACCCTCAACAATACACACAAAAATAGATGCAAAGAAAATGTGAATATCTGTAGCAATTTGAAACTTCCATGGCCAATGGGAAGGTAAAATGGCATTTTTAAAGAAGTTTCCAAAGTTCCTCAAAAAGCTAACCTTGAAGTTGCTATATCACCCATCTATTCGACTTTCATGTGAATGATCAAGTGAAATGGAAACTGTGTCTACCCAAGTACTGGTCAGAAATGTTGATAGCGTTATTCTACTTAATAGTCAAAAAAAAAGAACCAGTTGTCTGTTCTCAGGGACAAGAACTGAGTGTTGAAAGTAGGTAAAGGGATATACATGATAACCTTTTGATACATGTATTGCAAACCATAATGCCCAAGGGGGCTGTAGTGGAGAAAGAGAGAAAGACAGACAGACAAACAGAGACAGAGAAACAGACAAAGAGACAGAGACAGAGAGGAAAAAGAAATGTGCCTGCCATAGAAGTGGGGGCGAGGCCAGGCAGCAGGGAAACCAGGGGCTGTGGTGGTAGGAAATGTACACTGATGAAGAGATAGGTGTTGGAACATTGTATGACTGAAACCCAACCACGAACAACTTTTTAACTGTATATCTCACAGTGATTCAATAAAAAATAAATAAATATTAGAAATGGAACCATATGTTCATTCATCGATGAACACAAAAACAAAGTAGTATATCCAAATGATGAACTATTAGTCACAAAAGAAATGAAATATTGATACATGGTCCATCATGGATTGCCCTTGAAAATATTATGCCCAATGAAAGAAACCACACATTAGAGGTTACCTGTCATGAGAACCCACTTCTGAAACTGTCCAGGAGAAACAAACCCAGAAAGCACTTTGGAAATCTCCCGAGCCTAGATTATTAGGGGATTGGTATTGGGTTGCTAATAGATTGCATCTTAGGGTGATGTTTTTCACAACTTGGCAAATTTGTGAAAAGGATGAACTTTATAGCATGTGAATTGTAATTAAAACAATAACCAAGGAATTATAAAAATGTTCAGTTAAATGACCAAAGAGAAAACAGGAGCATGAATTCAGGTTCTGATGAATGCAATGAGGTGGCTGTATCCTAAACAAAGGCAACGCACCATTTAATTCTGGGTTTACTGGTCGAGCAAAACTGGGCAGAGTCATGGCGACCACATGATGAAAACAGCCTCATTGTTCGGAAGAATCACAGATTTTCCAGATGCAAATGCTTGAGATGAATGAGTCCCCTGGGTTCCTTAATGACTGGGAGATGTCATTTAGGATTTTTCATTGCTCTTCCTAAGACATCCCTCCATGTAGCTAAATCTCATTTGTTTTCCAAATTGGAATAAAAAGGGCAGAGGAAAGCAAGGCCAGTGTTTTTGACCCCAGAAGAAATAACTCTGGACTTGACATTCAACGAAGCTCAATAAAGTTTGTCCCCTAAAATAAAGAATTCACTCTTCTCTGTATTGCATTGAAAACTTCATCGTTTAAAGCTTCCTCTAAAGATGCATTTCTATTTGGTTTTCCTTTTAAGGAAAAGGGCAGTTATACTTTAGAACATTTTTCTCCTGCATTAAGATGTGATTTACATATTTTCTGAGAGGTTCCCAAACTTCCGTGGCCTACCACCTTCTTTTCAGAAACAAAATTAATTAGCGTCTACTGCCCCCCAGAAATCTACCTTTAAATCTACCTTTAAACAAAAGGCACCTGCTTACTACTTCCCCTGGAATTGTTCTAATGCCCCCGACCAACCTAATACTGAGATCAGTCTAACACACTTTGGGAATCACTGGGACCTTCAGTACTATTAAATATGTTTTCGTAACTGTATGAATCTTCAGTTCATCTTTCAAGTCAAGATGTTAGGAAAAGATGTATGGGGACCTTATAGCAATGGAATGTTCTGTAGCTTGAGTGGGGTGATAGTGATTATGCCTTATAAGATAGTATTCTGATATCTGTGGGCAGAGTTCAGAACTGGTACACTTCATACATTGGGAATCACACAGTTTGCCTTCATATATATTCTGCTTTCTTCTATTCATCATTGTAATTGTAGGATATTTTTCCATATTATATTGATTCAATCCTTATTTTAAAGATAGCATTTTGTTTCATTTAACAAGTATTGAATTTTCACCCTATCAGACATTTGAATTGTTTCCGGTTTGGGGAATCGATTATGTATGTTTGTATTATGCATAAAAATGCCACGAATATCCTTGTATATGCTTTGTGAGGGACATAGACACATGTTTCTCTTGGGTAGATGCTAAGAGTGTAACTACGAGGTCATAAGAACATGCATATTGGATTTCTTTAAAAGATCAGTTTTCCAAAACAATTTAACCTACCATTTTATGTTCCTTCAGTAGTAAAAAGAAGGTTAATTCTTAGATTGGTCGTGTTAGAACTTTGGTTTTCCTGATTGTCTAACAATTAGAATAAGTAACTCTGGATATTGATAGCACTTTAGGTAGAAATTGTTGAGGGAAAAGATTCAATACTACTTTGCAAGTGGGAAGAATATACATTTAGAGATCTCGATATCTGAGAACAATATCCACATCTACCTGAATTTCATAGACATTTCATAGAATTTCACAGAGACTTAATTCTATGAACCATATCTGACTGGCTTTCTGTTCTTATCAATAAAATGTTATTGGGGCACAATCTTGCACAATCACTTCCCAACTACTCACCCGCAGAGTTGAGTAGTTGCCACTGAGGCCACAGAGCAAAACCTATGCACTCTTTGACCCTTCACCAAAGCATCTTACCAGCTTCTGCCCTAATCCACTCATTCTCTTTTCCATTTTCTGATTCATACAAACACTGGTTAATAACTGAGAGTTTAATTCCATGCCTCATGTGTGCAATTTGTAACGACAGCCTTCATTTCTCTCCAGGTCATACAACCTTCTCAACGGTTATGCGCCTTACTCCCTTGCCATGATACTTGAGTGGAAACCACACCTAACTTCAGCTTTGAGACAAAAATTTATGAAGTCATTCTCTCCTAGTTCTACCCCCAAATCCTATCATTTTAGGTGCAGGAAAAATGAAAGATCTTTGTACTGAAAGCTAAGGAAGAGAGAGAGAGCCAGAGAGAGAGCCAGAGACAGAGAGACAGAGACAGAGAGAGACCGAGAGAGATAAAGAGACAGAGAGAGACAAAGAGATAGAGACAGAGAGAGACACCGAGAGAGACAGAGATACAGGCAGAGAGAGACGTACAGAAAGAGACAGAGAGAGACAGAGACCGTCAGAGAGAGACAGAGAGACAAAGACAGAAAGAGACAGAGAGAGACAGAGACAGAAAGATAAAGAAAGAGACAGAGAGATAGAGAACAGAGAGAGATAGAGAGATAGAGACAGAGAGAGACAGAGAGACAGAGAGAGACTCTCCAGTTCAGTCCACTACACAACATGGTCCCCCTGAGCTCTGCCCCTCCTCATCACAGACCCAGGAGTTACCTCCCAGAGCACAGGGCTGGAAACAGTCTCTGAATACAGAACCATAAGTCGTCCCTGAGCGCTGATGGTGTGACCTGGACCACATCCCCCCTTCCCCCCAGAAAACAAAACAAAACAGAGATGCAGCTAACTATAAGGCGATGCAATTTTTTGAAAATGCACAGATGGGAACTTAAACATGTATTTGATAACCCTTTTCAGATCAAATGAGTAGTAGCTGTGACTACATGAACTTGTTATTCTTCTCTATAAATTACCTCTGAGAGCTGTTCTAGAAGAAGAGAAATATGTGAGCCCTGGCCTCAGAGTTGGAACAGGAAACACCCAGGATAACTTATGGTATTTCACTTCTTTGTCTAAATAACTCCTGCATTTTATTAAACCTCACATATTTTGTAGTTGATCTTGAACAAAATGTGGCTTGATCTGCAAGAGTCCTCTAACACATGGATTGTCTTGTAAGCAGACAGTGTCAACTTACAGTATCAATATCAACACAGTACCACCAGTGCGCCTTCTCTTCCTTGTGATTTTCATAGTAATATTTTATTTTCTTTAGCTTACTTCATTTTAAGAATATAGCATGTAATCCATATGGTATACCAGATATGTGTTAATTGACTGTTTATCTTCTCAATAAGGTTCTGCTGCACAACCAGCTATTACGTTTTTGTGGAGTCAGAAGTTGTTCTTGAGGGTTGAGGAGATGGATCAAAGCCCTGAGTGCCTGCTTTGCATGTGGGAGGGCCAGGTTTGATCTCTGGCACTGCATATTCCACCAGAGCACCACCCAGCACAAGGAGCAAGCCTCCCCCCCAAAAAAAAAGTTAATGCTTGAAATTTTACTCTACCTGGGGTCATCCCCCCTAATAGTCAGGTTGTTTTTAAGTGCTAGCTGTGAATACTTTGTATGTATACTAATCCTGAGCATAGCTTCTCAGGGTTTCTTTTTGTTGGCCTGAAGGGTACAAAGAAAGCTTTGTCTAGCTCACCGCCTGTGAGATAAAGAATAAAGCAATCTACATCACTCACAACTTCCCACGTGGGTGATTCTGAGGTGATGTCCAGGAAAGAGGTATTCCCTATGCATTTTGGGCTCAACAGAACCTCTCCGACCCACTTTTTAAATTTTGCCCAAGTGAAAGACACAACCACCTTCCTTTGAGTTCCCTTCTAGCATCTAATTATATGAAAACGGGGGTGCGCCAAACATCTCACATCCAAACTTGTCACAGAAGTGGCTGCTTCGAGGGTGAACACATACAGGTACTTTGCTGTGGCGGGGAGCTGACAGCTTTTTCTAAGTTGCTCCTGGTGCTCCTGACAGTTTCCTGAATGGAGGGGGAGGGGGGATGAGATTCACTGAGGCTTGGGTTCTGCTGGAACCGGAAACGGAGTGGAGACCTGTGTGATGCCATGGGTACATTCTCTTTAGATCAATGTAATGCAGTCTGATTAAAAAAAAAATTTAAAAAGCAAATAAAAGAAAGCTCAAAAACACTCCACTGAGAATCCTGAAGGTGGGGCCTTGGGTCTAAGCATGACCCTAGCTGGCTGGGTGGCCGTGCGCCAGCCACTTAACTTCTGTAGGTATCATAAAAAAAGGGTGTTGAGGCAATGATTGGTAGGATCCCTTCCAGACATCACGGGATCTGAGACAATAGACTGTAACATCCCTTTAATTAGAGTCGGTAAGACCTCTTCATTGAAAATCATGTTTGCTTCCAGGACACAATTACAGTGAAACCTAATTCATACTGTGCTCTGCTCCTAATAAAGTAGACAGAGAGTTGTTAAGTGGTTTTGGAACATAATGATGTGCCAAGATTGACTTTTCTCACTGCTTTTTCTTCCTATGTCACCTTTTAATGTGGGGAATCTCTGAATATTCCTGTCACAGCATGCTATAAAAGAGTATTTCCATTTTAGCTGTGAAATGCCCAAGACACAAAGAGGTTAATTACCTTGCCCAGGAGACCAGATATAACAAAATACTTCAAGCAGAAGTGGTCAAGAGGAGGAGGAGTTTGCTTGGCATGGGAGATAGGAGGGGCAAAGTTGTAATTATGCATGGTGCAATTTCTAAGGCATCTAGCATGAACATGGATATTTAATAGCCCTTAGGAGGATATGTACCTGCTCTTTTCCTTGCCACTAAACTATAGTTAGGAGGGGAGAAACTACCTGAATGGTTATAAACAAGCCCTCAGGAAGCCTGAGAGCTGAATATATCTCTCTGAGTAGATGACCTATAGCCCCACCCCCATGCCCTATGTCTCAAGCAAAACTCACTTGCCCCAGGCTTCCCATCCTTGACATGAAACCTCTCTTCACTTAGCGTACAGTTTTCTTTATAAGAATAGAAGTTCCGGGGTTGGAGCAATAGGACAGCAGGTAGGGCATTTGCTTTGCACACAGCTGACCCAGGTTCCATTCCCAACATCCCGTATGGTTCCCCGGGCACCGCCAGGAGCCAAGAGTAATTCCTGAGTGCAAAGCCAGGAGTAACCCCTGTGCATCGCTGGATGTGATCCAAAAAGAAAAATAAGAAGAAGAAGAAGAAGAAGTTCCTCAGAAGAAAGATGGCAGATGGTATCACAATTTGATGTGGGCTCCTGTAGGAGAGTGAGTACATTTGGAGGAAGCAAGGAAGGAGAGGTTGGAGAGTAATTGGGGTGAGGGCAGGATTAAAGATAAAGAATGTTGGGAAAGTCTGTCCACCAGACACAAAATTCAGGAAGCACATCCTGAGTGAGAAGTCTGCTGGTCCTTACAAAGAACCATATCTTCATCCCTAAGGCGCCTCTGTCCGGTCCTTCTTGCCCAAGCTCGTAGGGCGCCCTGAGATATATTTAGGTGTTATTTCATTATATTGTGGTCCTAGATTTTTGGACCCAGATCTGATTGCAAAGCTGGAGATCCAGTCCAGATAGTCTCCAAATCCCAGGCAGGAGATGGTCACAGTAGGCCCTAGTTCAGGAACAAATGGATCCAAGTTACATGCTCTTGAACTTGTCTGGTGCAGACTAGAAAGTTCTCTTGGACCTCAGAACTCGGATTTTGCACAGTGAAACAGTTGTTGAAAGATTTTCTCAAAAAAAAAAGAAAGGGAAAAGAAGAAACAAGTGCTGAAGAGTTAATGGTATCATGATTATTGAGCATATCACTGGTTTTCAGTAAGTTCTGCTGACATAATCAAAAGTATTATGACTACTGATTAGGGGTATCGTAGGCAGTGTTCAGGGGAACCCGAGGTCACTCTGGGACCGGATGAGTCCAAACCCAGAGCAGCAATGTCATGCTTCTAAGCCCAGTGGTGCTGGAAGCCAGCACGACTGTCCTTGGGTCACGCAACTCTGGTATGGAACTCAGGCCAAGCCTGCACTTGATCCCTTTGCGTTGTCTTCCTGGTTATGGAAGCATCATCTTTTAACTGAGTATGGCCCCACTGACCCCAAAAAAGAAGTAAAGAAATAGCACAAGTTGAAGATTGTTTCTCCAGAGTGGATGGTTCCCTAGCCTTGTTCTTACTTGACTTCTGCCTCTTTGGAAGATAATCCTATGTGAATAGGGAGACTATTTTTCAGATCCAGGAGAAGACAGGACAGGTATAAAGAGATGTGGGGCCCGTTTCTTGTAAAATGAATGATTGTTTTATTACATGAGCAAATAACTTCCAGGTAGCAAGAGCTTAGCAATTATCTGTGATGCAAGCAAGGAAAATACTGAAAATAACTTTTAATGACTCAGGACTAGGAAGATTTATAGATCGAGATAACTATGCCAATGTCAGTGGCTAAGAATGGCTGTGGCAGAAATAGAATTTGGGGGCCCAAAGAGAAAAATGCCCATCCCCATTTTTAAACCATACGTTCTGCTCTTGGAGAGTGTTTTCACCAGCTGAGCTGAATAAACTACAAATTCGAAGCATCCAGAAGCCAGGGACTGGGTCGACTCCATGCTCTGCATACAATTCCCTGAAAGACTGCTTCACAAACTCAGTTTTGCATGAAAATAAATGAGAAAGTAGCTTACATATCACTTTCCTCTGAATAAAAAGCAGCCCTTTATAAACACGTACAGAATTTAAAATGGGAAAGAATAATTATAAAACTTCTGCAGGGATTTTTTTTTTACAAGCTCTATTTCTCTTGTCCAGGACCTGTTAGTCACATGGCATACATTTTAAAACTGCCATTTTTAGCAAAAAAGAAGTCCAGAAAGAGGAGAAAAAAAGTGGTGTTTCCTTGACCAGATAGAATTCAAAAACTGCTTTTTTAAAAGTTGTAGCATTTCATCCTGTGGGCAATGCCTAAGGCTGGTGCTCGGTTCATTTCTGTGGGGTTTCACTGCAGTGCCCTCAATATAGAGTCAGTTGTTCAATGCAGTGAGGTGGGAATCTGTGTAAAATGTACAGGGAATTCTGGGGGTGCATAAGAATCATTTTGAAGTCAGCGTAAAATGGAACAGTGCCTTTCTCTCCATAGACTCTGTCATCAGTGCACACCTGCTTTCCAGGCACTTGGAGCTTGTAGTTGTCTGACAGTTCTAATGGAGTCAGAATGACATGCAACAAAAACAGTGTGACCTACTTTTGTTACCCAGGATAAATAGTCATTTGGAACTAACTTCTTGAAAAATGAGATTGAACAAATGGGTAAAGTGCATTACTCATTTCAAAGGTCTCTTCAGCCAGGCTGCTGGTCAGAAATACAGAAGATCAAAGGATAATTTAATTCTTTTTCAGAAGGAATTAAAACTGATTTTAAAAGTACCAGTAATCTTGTTCTTACCACCATCTTCCCCATCTTGGTTGAGCTAACCAGGAGACCCTGAAGTAAGAGAGTGCAAATATGTTTTATCTCAGAGAAGTAAGGGTTAAAAGCCCAGTCCTACAATCTGTCTCTGTCTCTGTCTCTGTCTATCTGTCTCTCCCTCCCTCCCTCCCTTTCTCTCTCTCTCCCTCCCTCACTCTCTCTCTCTCTCTCTCTCTCTTTCTCTCTCCACATTTTTGAAACAAAAAAGTCTGTATGGCTTTTGGAATATAATAAAAGATTGTATTTTATACAAAAGGTTTTCAATTTTCACCTTATTCCCCAGTCTTATAAAGTGTTCTGATACCACTCTTCAAAAACTCTACATATGTGTGGTGTTAAACAGATGGGAAGATCACTCAAAAATCCTTCTAACCTGAAAATACAATTCCTAGGACCCTGTTTGTCTAGGGGTGAAACATAGAACATCACATGGTAACAGTCAAGGTCTTGTGTCCTTTGGAGGAGTCCGGTGGAGCAGAAGGGAGGGGTAGGGCTACAGGCTACAGTAGTGTGGAATGAAAAGGATCAGGGTGCAGGTAGGAAGGTAAAGGTAGGTGTTTATCCGAATCACTTAGTTCTTATTCTCAACAGCAATCTCCTATGGGTCAGAAAATTTTCCTTTATTGTCTTTTAGGCCCCTCGGTAAATATAATTTTTTAGGCCTTTTAACCCTCAGTAAATACAGTTTCTTTCTCAGGCATTTATGGGTTCACTTACTTATTCATGTATTTCCTGAGTAGTTAGCATTTGTTTTTTCAGCTCCGAGTACTCATAGTGTCCTTACCTACCGGTTCTAGGTATTGAGAATGGGCACTGGAGAAAGTCTTTGATGTCAGTACGTTTCTGTACAGGGTGGGAGATGGTCATCACTGCTTATCACTGGAGTGGCCAAACTGGTTACCAGTGCATATAGCTACTGAGCACTTGAAATATAAAGACAAAGCAGAGCAGTTGGGGGTCTGTGATAGGTTACCTAATAAACAAAGATTATGACAGATCTGTCTGGTAAGGTCATCTTTGGGCAGGGCTGTAAAGGAAATGAGAGAGTAAGCCATGTGGAGCTAAGGAAAAGTGTGTCCAGGTAAAGGCCTGGCAAGCGTGAAACTCTTTGCTCTGTGCTTGAGAGTCAACCTGGGGATAATCTATCGTGCTCTTGGAACTTCATTCTTCAGGTCTAATTAGATGTCAAAGTAGGAAGAAAAAAAACCACCAAAAAACCCCCACAAATATGTAAGAAACCAAGCTATGATAGAAATTAATTTGGGAAAGACTTTTAGGGTTGCCTGAGAGACCTCCTGAGAAGCCACTGATTATCCACAATGAAGGGAGACATCATCACAGGCTGTGAGAGCAGCGGGATGAGAAGGCCCTGGCGCTTATGTCTAGTGTCTCCCAGGAATCTAGAAAGATTATTTGGAACTGGCAGAGCGAGTGAGGAGAGAAGTGATCCAACGTATCATCAGAGATGAAGCCAAAAGCTTTTCTGTAGCAACTTGTAGAAGTTAAATTTCTTTCAGTGTGATCACAGGTAAGTGATAAACAGGGTTTGTAAAGTGGGTGAAACCCTCCCAGGGGGTGGAGGGTCCAGAAAGATCCAGAGGTGGTGGCTGTGATGGCTTAGGGTCCACTTTCGGGGTGTGTAGGGGCTGGAGTGATAGCACAACGAGTAGGGCTTTTGCTTGCATGCGGCCGACCCTGGTTTGATTCCTCCATCCTTCTCACAGAGCTCGGGCAAGCTACTGAGAGTATCTTGCCTGCACGGCAGAGCCTGGCAAGCTACCTGTGGCGTATTCGATATGCCAAAAACAGTAACGACAAGTCTCACAATGCAGACGGCCAGGAGTAAGCCCTGAGCACCACCTGATGTGGCCCCAGAAAACAAACCAAAAAAGTAAAAGAAAAAGTAACATGGTGAAATTTAAGCAAGTCAGGAGGGGTTTCCCTCCCTCAGGTTGGTGCCTTCATGATTCTTCACTCACCATTTTCCTGATAGAGCTCTGCTGCTAAAGGTATTCCATAATTCACCAGTGACCTTGCCAGAAGACTGCATTTGTGGTTAACCATGTAACTGTGTAGGTGGTTATGAATGTAATTACCTGGGAGCAGAGGAGTGGAGAGCCAGCTTTTGTGGAGACTTGCACTGTATTAGGCAGGGTGAGGCTGAAAAACAAATTTTTTTTAATAGCAACTTCAGGTAATCCTTAAGTTAGTCCTGTGAGGTTGACACCATCCAGGTACAGATGTAAAACCTAAAGCCTAGAAAAGTCAGGTCATTGTTTGAGATCCTAATAATTTAGTGACAGGAATGGGCCCCCTCAGTAACCCAGGTGAGCTGTTGACAGTTTCCTATGTCTATTCTACCTGGTTTGGACAACTCTCCACATTCTGGTTTCCATGGTCATAAAGTGGCCATAATTTTGTACTTCAAGCTTATACTTATGATGCTCTAGCATCATTGTTTAATGACCTTCCCAGGGCCTGCTCTGCTGTAAACACAGTGGCGGATCCTCTCTGATTCCACTTCCTCTTCAGGGAGACCTGTGTGGAGGCCTTTGAGAAGGAGAAGCACTCAAAAGGGTGCAAAAGTCTTTGTATGTTTCAGGTAAATCAATTTTCTTTCAGAGAGAAGTCAAGAAAGCCAGGCTTTGAAGTTGGTCATCTATGGATTCAATTTCAACTCTAAACGGTTAGTGAGTTAGGCTTCCTTCTGTGTGGGATGGGGCTCAGCAGACTTCCATAGTATGTTTTGAGAGGATTCACTTATACAGGAAGTCCAGAACCTTCTAATGGATCTCAAACAATGACCTGACTTCACAAGATGAGTGAAACAAAGAGCAACTGTTATAGCAAGATACCCATGTCTGAAGGGTTTTTAGAAGGCTTTTTAAAGGGCAATAAATATCTTGGTATTCCTCTAACAAACCTAAATTTGACAATTTCCCCTTAAATAATAAAAACTGATTGTAGGTTGTCATTTTTTTTTTTTTTTTTGCTTTTTGGGTCACACCCAGCGATGCTCAGGGGTTACTCCTGGCTCTGCACTCAGGAATTACTCCTGGCGGTGCTTGGGGGACCATATGGGATGCCGGGGATCAAACCTGGGTCGACCGCGTGCAAGGCAAACGCCCTACCCGCTGTGCTATCGCTCCGGCCCCTAGGTTGTCATTTTTACCTTCACAGAACTTAAGACAAAAAACCCCAATGAGTTCACTGTGTAAGCCTCAAGAAAACTTTTCTCTCATACCACTGTCCCCCGACCCCCCGCCTGCCAGATTTTTTTGCTTTTTTTGGGGGGGGTATTAAAATTTTTTTGGACATCTTATTCGAAAGCATAATGACTCTGACTTTTGCTCCAGCTACAAGATTCCTCACAAAGGCAGGCAGGAGGCCTGAGTGTGAGGTGCCGCTCAGATTGAGCCAATGTCAGGAAGAGTGTGCCAAACACGGAGGGTTGACTAATTGGCAATGTTTAAGGTGTTGGCACGAAGAGAAAGCAAAGTAAAGAGGCTGGTAGATTTTGAGGAAGGAAGAAACACTTGACGCCAAGCACTGAGTTTCTTAAAGAAAGAGCCAAGCCAACATGGCGTTCAAGGGAGTTTGTCAAACTGTTTTTGACATGGTCCATTAAATCCCTGAAGGAGAACAAGCCCAGGTTTCCAGCACTGGCTTCAGCCAAGTTGGACCACAGGAATATGAATGGAAGCCTGGGTGCACCTTCTTGAGCCCACACAACTCCATGTACCATGTGACCTGTTGCCTCATTGTTGTGTACCAAGGGGGCTGTATCAGGAGGACTTCTACTGTGAGTCACGTACTATGTTATATCCACCTCTCCTCTGGTATTAAGCTGAGGTAACTCATCCACCTTACTGTTTCTCTCTTTCATGCTTTGTTTCCTCCAGGGAAGAAATAAAGGATGAGTCGGGGGGTGGGGGGTGTAGAGGGAGGGGGTGCTTATTTTCTGCCTTCTGAGGGGCTTCCTTTCATGTAGGTCATCATAGTCCAATTGGTAGATCCAGTTAGAAAATCCTCTTTGGGGACCAAAATGATGGTGCAGTGCATAGAGCAGTTGCCTAGTATGTGGCTGACCCAGGTTTGATCTCTAGTGCCCCATATGGTCCCCAAGCATGGCCAGGAGTAATTCCTGAGCACAGAGCCAGGAGTAATACCTAGAATCACCAGGTGTGCCCCCTCCCCCCCAAAAAAAATATTTCTCTTTTCCTTTCCTCCTCTCAAGAACTTCAGATAGAAGTATCTGCCCTTTCTCTGGGATTTTCTTATTCCCCGTGATGGGGAAGTGAAAATAGGCAACCTTGTGGAAGAGAAAAATTCCTGTATTCATACATTTCCAAAAGGTCACTTTCAGTAGAGTAAGAAGTTACTCTCTAGAATAAAATAATATGACCACTTCCAGAATTGGGCCTGTACCTTTAATTTTTATTGCTATTGGGCAACATGGGTCACATAGTGTTAATGTTTATACTTTAGGCATACAGTGTGACTGAACACACCCTCCACTGAGCAGCATGGTATGAAAATGTCTCCTTTCTTCTTAAATCAGCAGGATAGAGACGCACCTCAACAAGACTCCTTCCAAGCATCTGATCTCCTAAGAGTCTAACTACTTTCAAGTTAGAATTTCTGCCCTTCACATTCCTTCATTCTCTCCTACTTTCTCTTGGTCATAGTGGCATATCTTAAAAAAAGATGTTCAATTGTGGCTCTCCCCATCTAAAAGTTGGAATCTCCAAGACAGTGAGATGAAAAATAATTGGAATATTATCCACATCTAGTGGGAGGATCAGTGACTTAAGACTTTTGAAAAATGACTTTGTATTACTTGGTAAAGTGAAAGATTCATATGTAACCAAGAAATTCTAAAGTCAGATATGTAGATAGCTAGATAGATATACACAGATCCTTTACTGGTTGAGGTCTATGTAGATATTGTGTTGTTTTTTTTTTCTTTTGTAGGAAAAAAATATACAGAATTAGCATTTCTATTCAAAATAGCAAAATGCTGGAAACAATTTCAGTTACAACAGCAGTGAAATTTAGAAATAAATTTGAGTAGTACAATACCATACAACAATAGTAAAGAACACTGCTGTATTTTGGGCTTTATACTAACATAGGATAAGTCACAGAAAATTTTTTTATTTATATAAATTTCAGAACAGTTTCAAAACATTTTAAAACCACCTTTTCCTTATGAATAGAAATGTGGTCAAATTAGAAAGAAGATCAAGGAAATGAGAGACCCAAAATTTAGGATAAAGTTACTTCTGAAGGATGAGGAAATAAGAAGAGAATAGAGAGGAATACTCAGAATACCTTCAGGGAAGATGTGGTGTACTATGGGCCAGAGGATAATACAGTAGATAGGGCACTTGTCTTGCCCATGGACAACCCAGATTCAATCCCCAGGACCCCCTACAGTCTCCCAAGCCACACCAGGAATAGTTCCTGAATGCAGAGCCACGAGTAAGTCCTGAACATGCTGCTTGTGGCCCAAAACACCAAAACAAAATGAAAGTATGTAACAGATTAGCAATAAAATACGTGTATTGATCCCCATGACCACCACCACCACACATAAACATGTGATGGAATTTGTGTGTGTTGTCATAGAACGGCTCTATGGATTATCTTAGTGTTGTTCGAATGACTATGCAGTTGTCAAAACCCAAATAATTAATTATCTACCCAAAGGGTGAATTTTGTAGTATGCGAATGGTAACTCAGCTGGAGAAAGCATTTGATACAGGGAAAGGAGGGTTGGCACACTCGTGTATGCTTATATTGTGATTTAAAAACTCTCATGTAATTTTTCCTTTATATATTTTTTAGCGTACTCATAAAGCAGTTTTTGGGGCCCACACTGGGGACTGAAGCGATAGCACAGTGGGGATGGTGTTTGTCCCTCACGCTGCTGACCCAGGTTCAATTTCCAGCATCCCTTATTATCCCCTGATCACCGCCAGAAGTAATTCCTGAGTGCCTGAGCCAGGAGTAACCCCTGTGCATCGCCGGGTGTGACCTCCACCCCCCCCACACACAAAAAAAACGCTCACACTGGTTAACCTTTAGTCCCTTCTTGTCATGACCCAGCTCTCCTCTCTAACCTCCCAACCCTCCCTGGTGAATCCACTTCCCCATGGCGGCTGCTACTGCTCCTCTCCCAGCGTGGCAGTTACCTGGGGGAGCTTCATCTCCTTGAGACTGAAAGATGCTTCTGTGTGACCTCCCCAGTGCATCTCCCAATTCTAGCACATGGTCTGGTATGTAATAGGATTTCAGAGACAGGTGTGTGTGATTCGATCCTGGATCCAGATCCAGGCATTTGCTTTTGACTCTAGGAAGAAAAGTAAGAAAAGAAATGGGGTAAAAGCTGGGAGGGCAGGTGGTGGCTCAGGGGTGGAGCACATGCCTTGTATGTATGAGGACCAGGTTTCAATCCTCAGAAACACACACACACACACACACGAAAAACAGAAAAGGATAAAGGGCAAAAAAGTTTATGTGGTGACATTTATTTCTAACATACGAATTTATAGAGCCTGTTTGTTTCATCTGACTAGGATATGAAATTTCCAGAAATTAATGATTTTATTTCACTCTTTGGTTTTTGGGTAACGTCCCACTGGACTCGGGGTTACTCCTGGCTCTGTGCTCAAGGCTTACACCTGGAGGAGCCTTGGGAACCATATGCAGTGCTGGGGATCGAATCTACATCCTTTGCATTTATACCCACTCTCTCTCCAGTCTACAAATCAGTGACTTGAACACAGCACAGGTCTATTTTCTTCTGTTGCTGGAGGCCCGAGGTCCAGGATGGGCTTCACTGAGCTGAAGGGGAGAAGCTGGCAGGGCTGTGTTCCCTTCTGCTAGTGAGGGCTCTCGATCCTAGAGGTTGTACACATTCTTTGATGTATGGCTCTTTCCATCTCCAAATCTGACTGTGGCTGGTTGTTCTTTCTCACATTTCGTCACTATGATTGTAACACTTCCAACACCCCTTTCCCCCTGCCCACAAAACTGAATATATTCACACATGACGGAAATGTGATGGTAGATACCTTTGGGAATGTGATTCTGTCCACCTCTTAAAAAGCATGATTGAAATCACCGGCTGAAATTCAAGAGAATGACAGCCTGTGGCAAATGTCCATCTGGATTCCAGGTTTCTACTAGACTTCTTAGTTTGTGCCTTCAAGAAGCAGATTCTGAAATAGACAAAATGAAAAACAAGATTGTTTTTATTTTTTTTTTGTTTTGGAGAATCCTTAGAAATACTGGCGGGAAGTAGGGAGAGATAAGGGAAGATAGTCAATACAGAGAATGTTCTCAAAATAGCCTGTGTGCAAGTGGGAGTATCCTCAGAGCTGACGTCCAGCAGGCAGTAGTGTTTAGTCAGGAGCCCCTGGGATGGGGTGGAGGCACTTCATTCTCAAGACCTGTGGCCCAGCTGTATTCTAAGACCAGAGAAATTCTCCAGACCAAGTGATACAAGTGTTGGCCGTTGGAAATCGGGTTAGAGACACTGCACATATCAAGGCTGAGGCAGATACATGTGTGCCACCAGAAATGTCTGTTTGGGGGACCTACATTGAAATTTGAACATCTGAGTGTAGTCAAAGGATATAACTAAATGGACTCCTTTAAGGATTGTTGAGAAACTTTCCAACTTGTTTTCTGAGTCTACAGAGAAGGCTTAAGGCTTTTTACAACCAAGCCCTGCCCTAGCCTCTAAAGCCAGAGGCACAATTCCCCCCTCCCCCCATTTTCTGTGTTTGAGAAAAAGAAAAGTTGCAGATACTTTTCTTATTTTTTAATTAAATCGGTATGAGATACAGACTTATAAAGCTATTCGTGGTTGGGTTTCAGTCATACAATGTTCCAACACCACTCATCACCAGTGTTCATTTCCCACCACCAATGTCCCCAGTTTCCCTCCCCTCTATCCTCTATCACAGGCACTTTTCTTCTCTCTCTCTCTCTCTCTCTCTCTCTCTCTCTCTCTCTCTCTCCTCCATCATTTCCTCTCCCCCTCCCCCCATATTGGGCATTATGGTTTACAATACTAAGAGGTCATCATGCTTGCTCCCTCACACACTTTCATCATGCAGTTCTTGTCCAGAGCGATCATTTCCAACTCTGTCATAGTGATCCCTTCTCTATCCCTACTGCCTTCTCCCCCAGCGCATGAGGTAGGTTTTCAGTCATAAACCAATCCTCCTGGCCCTTGTTTGTACTGTCCTTGGGTATTAGTCTCATATTATTTTTTAAAATATACCACAACTGAGTCCAATAATTCTATGTCTGTTCTTCTCCTTCTGATTCATTTTACTCATCATGATACTCTCCATGTCATCCATTCATAAGTGAATTTCATAACTTCAATTTTCCTAACAGCTACATAGTACTCCATTGTGTAGATGTACCATAGTTTCTTTATCCAGTCCTCTGTTCTTGGGCGTTTGGGTTGTTTCCAGATTCTGGCGATTGTGAATAGTGCTGCAATGAGTATAGAAGTGCAGATGACATTTCTGCTGTGTGCTTTTGGGCCTCCAGGGTTTATTCCCATAAGTGGGTATGGAAGTTCGATTTCTAGCTTTTTGACAATTACTCATATTGTTTCCCAAAATGGCAAGATGCTGATACTTTAAGGAGAAGAAAGAGAACTACTCCTTCCACCTACAAGTGATAAAAATTATATTTCAGAAATCTTTTGCATCCAGGTCAGGCTATGAGAGGGCCCAAGAAAAGCTCCACTTAATTTCCCTTAGGGTCTTTGCTGAAGGGACAGACAAGAACAAAAATCTGGGTTTACTTTTTTATTTTTATTTTTTGGTAAAAATAGTGTTTCCACCCCTAAAATGTAAAAAGCTACGACATCCAGGATTTTTGGTCTTAATTCATTTCAACACAGGCAGGGAAATGAGAATAGGGAGGAAAGCTTTAGGGCTGCTTATTTTTAATGAAATGTTTAAGGCTGGAATAATGGTTCTATATAGATTTTGACATAATTTATTCTATTTTGTGTCAATTTGCCTGAAGAGTGTAATGTTAGGGGGCGGGAGACCTGCAAAGGGCTCTCACCAAGTCTTGGATTATAATTTACATCTAGGAAGTCTACATATTCCATAATTATGCTGTGCTATGAATTAGTAGAGTAATATTCAATATCTCCAAACCCCTTATTATGGCTTCTCATGTGAAATATGTTTCCAATATACATTTATTCAGCAGTGCTTAAACATGGCAAGTCATAAACACATGCTTTTTAAATCATGTGGCTACATTTTCTTCCTGCTTAAATGTAAGATCAGATGTTATTAACAGCAGAGGGGAGGAAAACAAGGAGAGAGAGGGGCTGTTAAAAAACAAATAGCATTTTTTATTTTAAAAGAAATGTCTCCTATTTATGATACTGTTTCCCCAAAGCGAAAGAGAAAAAGTACTCAGAGGCTTTTGGTAGTTTCTCTGGTGACAATTTATTTTATTTTTGTAGCACTTTGCCTCTCAAGAGCAATACATGTTTGAAACCTGCCCTATATTATGTGAATATGCTTGACCAACTGATTTGGTTAGCAAATGCTCACTGGCTGAGATCCAAAAGGAGAGCTAAAGATACAGCACCTGGATTATTAACATGATTCAAATGCCTGCAACCTTGAAGAGACTTCCTGTGACTGAGTGCAGTGAGAATTTAGCTTTATTCTTTATGGAGCTAAGCTACTGAGCCAGAAATGGACCTAGCTACTGAGCTGTAACATAAAGAAATTCCTCCCAGGGAATGCAGAGCAGCATTTGGGGAAAAAGAGGAATAGTTCTCCAGGATGGTTAAAGTTCACCTTAGAGTCTAGCCACTTTGTACCCAGCACCCATAGCCTGCTTAACTCCTATACCTGCAATTTCAGCATTCTGACAGCAGGTGGCAGGCAGCACTGAGCCCTGTAGTTAGACTTCTCTGGGATTTTTCAATGCAGCTGATGAATGGGAAGGTACTGAGGAATTGAGAGAGAATTTTGTAAAAGAGAAAATGCTTTACAAAAAGAGTACTGTCACTGTCATCCCGTTGCTCACCGATTTGTTTGAGCGGGAACCAGCAACGTCTCTCATTGAGAGACTTATTGTTACTGTTTTTGGCATATCCAATACGCACAGGTAGCTTGCCAGGCTCTGCCGTGTGGGCTCCATACTCTCGGTAGCTTGCCGGGAGGGGCAGAGGAATCGAACACGGGTCGGCCGCGTGAAAGGCGAATGCCCAACCGCTGTGCTATCGCTCCAGCCCACAAAAAAGGTAACACTTGCTAAAAACACTGCAGACTATCCGCTTTTTATTTGATCCATTTGCTGCAAAGGTCATGTCAATGTACACTAATAAAAATTGTATTTTATATTGAAAATAATTATATTAATTTTATTGAGGGAACAGATCATGTTTACATAAACTTAGTATGCCCTTATGTTCAAGTTCAGCAGTTGTAACAAGGTCTGTGAAAATGTTACGTTTTTCTAACCTCAAAAAAATCCTACATAGGAAGAGGAGAAATAGTGGGTAAGATGCTTACCTAGCACATGGCCAATCTGGGTTCAATTTCTAGCACCACATATGGTTCTCAGAGCATCACCAGGAGTGACTCCTGACTGCAGAACCAGGAGTAGGTATGCCCTAAGCACCTAGCTTCCTCCAAAAAAAGAAAAAGAAAAAAAGAAGAAACCCCATATATAAAAATAAGCATATTATTATCAGGAAATGATAAACTGTGAAATATTAAAATTGTAATAAAATAAGTCTAAAGCATTAAGATAATGAGCCAAAAATAATGTTTAAATACTTTCCTATCTCATGGCTTGTTATTGATAAGGAGATGAAACTGCTAATAATTTTGTATCTTGGGCTTTTGCTTTTCCATAGGTAATATAAGTATGGAAATTTAGGATAATGTTTAGATGTGTTTTATTTGTGGAAGAGAGGAGAGTTCGTACTTTATATGCCAGAGAGTAAAATGTTTACATTGTAAATGTTCTATTAAAGTTTCCACTTTATTGCTTTAATATGTTCAGTCATTGGCAGAAATGGTAAAATGATTTGATGAAAGAAGGAAAAAGTTTCCCCACGGGACTCTAATAGAGTTTAAATGAATGAAGAAAGCCAACCAGAAACTTTAAGTTAAAGCAGGGACTGTCATAGTTAAAAGTTATTAAGTTATATAATTGAAAGCATGGTTTTAAGAAATATGAACTCGTAGGCAAAATTAAACGCCTTATTTTCTTATCCCTTAACTCTTCCAAATCTTCAATTAAGTGCTCGTTTTCTCTTGTGGGAATGAGTAACTCCCAATGAACTCCCAGAGCTTTTCCAGGACTGCGTTCACAGGAGTGATGTTAAACTCCCCACCCCCAACCCCGACCCCTGCCCGTCTTCCCTGTATCCCCGTGGAACAAGCCCTTTCCCTGTGTGCCATTTCAAGAAAGCCTCCGATTGCTGTGCTCAGCTGGATTCTGACGTTTCATCGTGTTGGGTTGAATTTCTTTTCATAACCAGTCTTCAGAAAGCAGCAAGATTATGAGCACAGTTTAGAATCAATCCACAGGAGTGAGAAATCGGGTACCACCATTTGTGGCTAAAAAGGGGGGGAAAAATCCACCTCACGCAAATAACAGCATTTGTAAAAGCACAGTAATAATCGCTCCTGTCTCGAGGGTAGAGAAAAGAGGGGAGGAACCTGTGATCCTGGTGCTCAGAGGTGCTGCCATGCTAGCGACATACACGTCGGTAAGCGCTGTGGTCGTGGGTCTTTGAGAACCTTTTCTGAAATCTGAGGAATACTCCGCATTCTACTTCCTTGACGGCCCAAGTTAAAGCAGAGAAAGGCTCATGGGAATGTCCATTGGTACCTGGCGTGTACACACACTGTCAGTGTCCTGCCTCCGAGGTTCCCAGCAGAACCTGCCTTGATGCAAGCACACCATTTGTTCCACACTCTCACCTGGATGCAGACATTTTCTTGCCAGGAGCCGTTTTTTTTTTTTTTTTTTTTTTTTAGAGAAAACACTATGAGGACCCTCGGAACCACATTTCAAGTCAGTTTGTTGTTGTTGTTGTTGTTGTTGTTGTTGTTGTAATACGAAGTATTCTGGCATAGTGACTTCAGGATTATCACCTAAAAGTTGATCATCTGGGGGCTGGAGTGATAGCACAGCGGGTAGGGCATTTGCCTTGCACAAGGCTGGCCCGGGTTCGATTCCCAGCATCCCATATGGTCCCCTGAGCACCGCCGGGGTAATTCCTGAGCACAGAGCCAGGAGTGACCCCTGTGCATCGCTGGGTTTGACCCCCTCCCCCCCCCCACACACACAAAAGGTGATCATCTGTATAAAGAAGCAGGCAAAAGCAGGGTAAGTCAGTGCATTGAAAATCCCCAACAGTTCTGCTTCTGCTTCTGGGGTAGGGTGAGAGTGCTCCCTTAGCCCCATCAATACTCCTCCTTAGAAAGGCCCAGCTATGTTATCTGAATTCTAAGCCATGCTGGGTTTACCTGGTAGTAACATGAGTGAAATGATCCAAAGATTGATGTGGCTGAGGAAGAAACCAAATGAAGCAGGTAGCTTTTGTTGTGTCAGTGATATGAGATGGGGGGTGACAAGAACCAGACTTGAGGATCACAGTGGAACAGAAGAGGCAAGGGATTGGGCTTGGCTTTAACTCAGTCTTTAGCTGGGTCAGCTGAATGTTCCATTGGTTACGTTATTTTGTGAGGTTTTATGTCAATAGCTCTAGAACTTGTCTTTATTTTTCATTTATTTATGGATATATGTTGGATGGGGCCAGTGGTCACTCAGTTGGGGTGATGTCAGAGGACAGTATTGTCTGGTGTTCGGGAACACAATCTAGTTTTAGTTTTAGACTTCACCACCCTGACTTCATAAGCTGGAAGAGGGCAAATCACCTCTCAATGCCTCAGTATCCTTAACTCTAAAATGGGAGAGGATTGGAATTCCTACTCCATCCAGTTGCTGCACAAGTGAAAAAATGTGTTAATAAAAGTATCATCCATAAATGTTACCCAAGGCAAAGAGGATTTTGAACATGATGGGAATGAACCCAGCCCCATCCTCAGTGCCATGGCCCACTAAATATTCCCACTTACCAGTTCTTTCAGCATTCAGATTATCTTTGGTAGAACCCCAGGGTTTCACTTGATTTGGACTCAACAGTTTTTTTGGTGTCAGCTTTGGGGGGGGGGGAAACTACTAAAACCAGAAATAATTTCATGTTTTTTCCAAAAATCACCGAGCTGATTTGTGACAAAGGCAAGGCTAGAAACGATGGTGTATCAAATTCCACGCTGTTGTGCTGTAATTCCTATTGGAGAATGAAGGGCATTGCCAAAGAAGAGTTAGCAGGTTTGGCTTCTTCAAGGCTTCCAGTGGAAGTTAGAGTATGCCAGTTCAGTTCAAACACATAATCAATTTATAGCAAAGCTCATGGGATGGGGCAGGGGTGTGGGGAAAGGATTTTGGAGGAGAGAGTGGGCAGAACGCAGTTCAAATATTCGGAGAAGGGGGAGGGTGTTTCAAGTTTTACCATCTCTGGGAAAGTTGGAATATAACTTAACATTGGTGGTCTCAAAAACAAAGAATTTGTTTATCTCTGGGCCTTGGTGTATAAGAGAATTTAGTTTGGCACAACTAAAAGGAGTTTAAGTGCAATGAAAAATTAAATACAGATGTGTTGCTGTCCTGAGCAAATGCAACTGGGTATTTCTGAAAAAATAGTAAACAGTGTCTCAGAAATTCACTGGAAAAGAGAACCAAGGTATGAGGTTGGTGAGATCAGTGATAGGGAGTTTTATCAGAGTTGTCTGGGATGGGGAGGGTATTACCATGAAAGAGGAATTTTAAAAACTCTAATTTTTTTAAAAAAAGAAAGAAAGTTGGGGAGTTTTCTGGTGAAATTTTGCATTGAGAAAGAAAAGAAACCCACTTTGTTTTACACAAGATGGCGGATCCAGTTCAGAGAAATTGAGTAAGAGACAAAATTCCCAGAATCACAAGAAAGGCTAGTCAAATTTTCCCCCCTGGGGAGCACTGAGCTAATATCTCTGACTTGAGGGATCGCACTGCAGGTTGCTGTGGGGGGGGCGGTGGCTGTTGCAGTTGGAAGTTGGAAGGGGTGACTTGGAACTGCGTTGAGAAAAGACCCCAAACCCTCAGGGACCGAGGAGTTGAAAGTGTGGTTTGGCCTTGCAGGAAAGAAGAGAGGTTGGTCAGGAGGGGCTTGCTCACAGAAAAGCGACTGAAAACAAGAAGCATCTGGAAGGGGCCATTTAAATGCTTTAAACTCATGCCAAGCTAATTGAGTAATGTGAGCGTATGTTCTCGTAAATTATTTTAACTGTATATAGTTCTTCCCCTGAGGTTGCCTTACCCTGCAGTTTAAGATCGGTTGTGTGTTTGAATAGGCTCTGAGTGGGCTGTAGCTCTGTGTGTGTGCGTGTGTGCATATGTGTGTGGGGGGGTGTGCATGTGTGGTTTGTGGATTGTAGTCGACCTTCTCTGGTCCATGCAGCTGATTTTCACAACACATTATTTTACACAGCAGATTTTGTAATTCCCCAATTGCAGATGTAGACACTGAGGCTCTTGCAGGGCAATTTATCTCTTTTTTTTTTTTTTAGAAATTCTTTAGAGATGACCCCTCATATTTATATATATATATATATATATATATTTATTTATATATATATATTTTAATCAATTGAGAGCCAGAGAGATAGCTCAGTGGATTCTGGTTGGCAATGCTGGAGGTTTGGGTTCAGTCTCCATGACTCTGCATGACCCTCCAAGCACCACTGGGAGTGACCCTCTGAGCTCTAAACCTACATCACTTAAACACAGAAACCCGTGTGGCATGAGAGCACCTGTGTTGATTGCACATTTCTGACTTTTCTCAGCAGGAGGATCTAATCTATCTATCCAGCCGTGAATAGTGATGCTATTTGGCTTTATGAAGCCCTTGTTCAAAGTCTGAAGCAAAACCTTTCGGTTTATCCAGTGGTGGAGGAAAGTTTCAACTAATCAAAATCAAGAATCTTGCTATTCTTCACCCAGGACCTCCCCCCAGACTTGTTCTTCTACCCATTTGTTCTGAAGATCTCAGCCTGCCTAATTTTTTTTCTCCATGGAAGTCAGGAAATTTAGGTCAGTTTATCCAGTAGAAAGCGTTATTTTATTGAGTTAACTCCCCGCAAACTGTTGCCTCTTTGCTTTATAGAAACAAAGTCTCTTGTGTCTGGGGCATTTTTCTCTGAAAGTTTTTAGAGACTTCCAAGTAATCACTTCGCTTTAACATCAACAATGAAAACATTCTTTTTTAAAAGAAATGGTGTTTCCCAGTAACAGTGTCTGTCTTTTTGACCTGTTTTGTGGGACACTAAATCAACTCAGCCTTTTCAGTTGTGAAAGGTCATTATATAAAATTGCCAAAGCCACTACATCAGTGTCCAGAAAGGTTGAGACACACCTGACAGAATGGGAGGCAGAGGCCCACTTCATAATTGTGGATTTTTCTTCTTATTCCAGTAATTTGACTCGATAAATATAATTAAGCCCAACTGACTGTCAAAAATGAAAGGGACACTCTTGGAAACTGAACTTCGTTTTAAATTCTATCTTTGCATCAGGACTTCAAATATCTTCTACTGGTAACTTCTCAAGTCTAAACATTTTAGCAATGCTATTTTATGTAGTACTTATAGAGATTTTTAGGATAGAAAAACTCCAGGTCTGGTCTATGGACCAAGATGGTCGGTAAATTGTTACCAGACTCTATAGGCAGAATTGAGAGTAGCCATTTAGAAACTTGTAACAATTTATTAATTGTTGCAATATTTAAACAGCATTCATTCTCTCTAGCAATTCACTTCTATTGTATGCTATCTCTCTGTGTTAACTTCTCAGAGTATTTGCTGGGCAAGGAATGGTGGGAAAAACCAGAATCCTGGTTCTTTGGCATAAATAGTTTGAGAAAAACTATCACGGATGCATTCATCATCTTAGTTAGTGCTGCCTCCAGCTTTGGAGGGGATTGGGGATTGTGTTTTAAGCCCCATTGTACAGAAAGATACACCAGAGCTCAAAGAGCTAAAAATAACTGGCCCAACCTGTGTGTGGTGCAATCTCGAGCTTTAGCTGAATGAAACCAGCTTTTTCCAAGATCTAGAACTTAGATAATGACAGACAAGTTCCAGCTCATCTGCCAGGACCTTGCCAGGATTTTGCTTTTTGTACAGTTGACCTTGAATGATCTATGAAGAGATCATCTTTGATGACATTTGAGTTTTCCTAGTTCATAAGATCAGTTGGACCTCAACAAATTGACTAAATTGCCCGGGGGTGGGGGAGTTGTGCCACATCCAAGGGTCCTCGGATCTTATCCTGGCTCTGTGCTCTGTGCTCCCTTGGCAGTGCTATTTGCAAAAAGGGGCCTATTTGCCATGCTGGGGATCAAACCACCATCCACTCACACAGTAAGTGCCGTAACCCTTGTACTCTCTCCCTGACCTCTCGTACTCCTTAAAGAGATAGAGAGCGTGAGAGATAGTCCAATGGGCTGGAACACCTGGTTTGCACTCTGGAGATTTGGGTTCAATCTCCAGTTCTTCATGTTGCTCCAAGCACCACTAGAAATGACCCCTAACTACAGAATCAGGAATACCCCTGAGCACCATTAGGGTGTGACCTAAAAACAAAGTATGAAGCAGTTGAAAGATCCTAATTATTTAGAAGCTTAAGATTTGTTGGAGATGCTGGGGTGGGGGAGTGGGGGGGTGGGCAACGACCCTGTCATTGACCTGTAAAGGGAATAAATAGCTTGCATGGGGGTATTGGGGAGGAACAAATCACTTGAACCAGTTTCCATTTGGGTGCCTCTCAGGGGCTATTAGAAAGTCCTTCCTCAACTCAACCCCAGGTCATCTCTCTTACCTGTGGGCCAGGATCTACCTCCCTAAGATGCTGAGAAAGAAAATCCCAATATTTGAACCAATATGAGGTGCTGTGGACTCCCATGATTCCTCCCCCTCAGTGTGAGCCCAGTACCTGCCCGTGGATTCTCCAGTGCTTCCTGTGTGGTCTGACTTCAGTACCCCACCCATAATCCCACTCTCCCAGCCCACTCATCCTTCTCTGTAATTCATGGATGACCATCCTCAATCAAATCCACCCAAAATGGACCAGGCGTCCCACATATTCCCTCTATCCAGAATAGAAGAAGAAAGATCAACCCCTCCACAATGCCTCCAGACTATTTCTCAAAGTGTACCCACACTACTTATTTCTAAAACTGAAAATCAGTTTTAGATCTTCTGCAATCACAGATTGTGACTATTGCAATCACATTATAAAGCAAGTCTTTAAACTATCCATATTTGCACCTGACTGGTCACTGTATTTATGGGCCCACTAGTTTATCCTGCGAGTTCTTCCTCCTCTTTATATCCACCAAACATCTATCGGGGCAACCTGTGCAATTCTATACTATTAGTCTCAAGGTTGTCATCCTATAGTTTATTTTGAGAAGAAATCATGCTCTGTAGAGGGAAATTCATTTAGGCCTTTTCATCTTTCCAGTTCATTTGATCTGGAGCCTCCGTGTTGGGGTTATCAGCAGCTCCAAGATCCACACCCTCCTTAGCCTATTAACTAGCTCCCAGGTACCTGCTCTAGATTCTAAGTTTATCACCAGCATCTTCTCCTCGGCACATAGGTTTAGTGGCCCCCTCATGCTTCTTCCCTTTAAGAGCCTCTCGTGAAGGTTCTCTTTGCAGACCGCCATGACATCTGTTTCCATAACATGCAGATGTGCTTCTGATTATTTTCTCCAGTCTCCCAAGGCAGAGGACCACACTGGATATCTTTTGTGGGTTGCCCCGGCAGCCCGAGGTAGGCGGGAGATCATTAGCATTATTGTTTCCCATGTACTAATTAGCATGTATGACTTCTGTAATTATGAAATGGAATGATAGAAAAGATTAAAGCGAGAAGGAAGACTTGGTTCCTCCTCGCTTGTTGGCGGAAATTCAGTTCATTCTGGAACCTTCCCCTTCAGTGGCCGCCTGACTTAGTCATGACTCACTCACTTCCTAACCCTTGCATTCTGGCCTCTTTCCCAACCACTCCGAGGAGGAAAATAAAATGCTTTTTTTCCAAGTTTACTAATGACCTAATTCAGGGGTCAGCAAGCTACTGCCCAGGGGCCAAATCCAGTGGCTTATCTGTTTTTGTAAATAAAGTCTTATTGAAGCACAGCCGTGCCCATTTCTTTATGCTGATTACCTGTGGCAACTGCCCCAAGAGAACCACAAAATCAAATGAATAGCTGGGACAGGGATGGGATGGCCCGCAAAGCTGGAAATATTCACTCCCTGTTGCATTTACTTAAAAAAAAAAAAAGTTTGCTGAGTTGTTTGCTGAGTTACTAAATCACTGACCCAGCCTCTCTGGTGCTCTCAATCCCTTCCCACCTCTCCCTCATTTCTTAGCCCTTTCGGTTCTGGGCGTTTCTCATTCCTGGGAAGTTCTTCCTTCCCTCTCTGACAGGCAGTCCTCAGTTTTCTACCCTCATGTCTCTGACCGCCCTTTCCTGCCTTTCATTCGGGCCCTTTACATCACCTGAAAATGAAAGGGTTCAGATTTGTGTGACTTTGTTTGTGTCTGACTCCCCCGTGCCTCGAGCTATGCCCAGCACACATGTTTTGTGAATAGGCGCATCCCTCTCACTCCATCTGGAGAGAAAGTTTCATCCCAGCACATCTTCTTTACCACCTTGTAGAACAGCCGACATGGACTTGAGTGGAGGCAACTGAACACAGGGACATCCTCGGGAAGGGGCTGAGCTTAGCATTTACACAGCCAGGACCCCCGGGGCTTTCAGAAACTGCTATGCATGTCTCTGACTCCACACGCATGTTCCCACTCTGACCTGCTCTGGTTCTGTGTATGATGCATGAAAGTCAAGCTTCTTCTGCAAATCTCCTCGGCCCCTGCAAATTTGGTCCCATCTCCCAGAACACACAAAGGCCCATTTCTGAGACCTAGTGAGGGGAGATGGCAAAGCAAAAGTGGAACAGACTAGGACGTCATCCACTGCTTCTCCTCCCCCTTCCTTCTAAGGCTTAGAGACCCTTCTGTGCCTGCCATCTCTGTGCTAGCGAAGTGATCTGCCACCGATTGTGTAAAGGTGACTATTTTTCCCTCCAGGCTTTTCATGGCTGACGTGCTGTCAAATAAATCGCCACGTAATGGGCTAGGGAAGGAGGAAAGGAGAAAAGAAAGCTAAACATAACTTATACCTTTCATTACTAAGGTTAGTATTGGCAAAGAGGTTTCATTTTTAGTGCCGCTGCTGATCAATTAGTTGTGGTTGCGGGGAGCTGCTGGGATTCCTGGTTGAGAAGGGTTCTGAGGCTGTGTGTAGGTTCAGTGAGAAAAAGGGCTATAATCAGTGAGTGTTGTCTCCTGAGGATGTGAAAGAGAGAAGTTGGGACGTAACGGCCATCTTTTTTCATCTCTTAGGATATTAAAATAATGTCTACAAAGATTTGTTTGTTTGGGGGCCATAGCCAGTGGTTTCAGGTTTTACTCCTTTCAGAGTGCTCAGGGAATCACTTTTGATGGACTCTGGGGACCATAAGAGTTTCCTAGTATAAGACAAACACCCTTACCTAACTGTTGTCCTGCTGCCCTGCCTCCTACAAAACTTTATGAAGGGTGATTTGGGGCCATACCCAGCAGTTCTCAGAGCCTATTCCTGCCTCTTGTGCTCAGAAGTGACACCAGCGGTGCTCAGGGGACACTGTGTGATGCCACGGTATCATACCTTAGCCCCTGTACTGTCACTCTGACCATGACAAAAGCTTTTTTTAAAACTGGAACTCCAGACTCATACCTTAGCAGGCACCATCTTGCTTTTGACTGCATTTTTAAAGCCTCTGCCTTATTCGAACTACAGCACTTAGTCTTTTGTCCCTGTAACAAAAGTTTCTCTGAATCAGAACAGAGAAAATTCATAATACCTAAAATGTGTGTAGTCTTTGACTATTTACAGGTAACCTTTAAATGGAATAAAATGCATGCATTAAGATGTAGGCCTAAAATGCCAAAGCAGATGGTTTGGTGTTGGCGTCCTGAAGAAGGTAGTACTGTAGCACTGCAGTCCTGTTGTTCATTGATTTGCTCCAGCGGGCACCAATAAGGTCTCCATTGTGAGACTTGTTGTTACTGTTTTTAGCATATCAAATACACCACGGGTAGCTTGCCAGGCTCTGCCGTGTGGGCAGGATGAAGAAGGTAGTTCTTGGAAAAGCCTTCCCTGGTACAGGGTGAGACCTCGCTTCTTCCAAGTCAGATACTCACTTTTGACATAGGCTGTGACCAAATAGAGAGTCAAGATAGGACTTTTCTGAGGGTCACATTGGATTCTCTGCAGAGCAACACAAAGGAAAGCTTTTAGCCTGACTCAGCCCAGTCCATTCATCCATCCCATCATTTGCTGCTGGCCTCCACTGTGCCATATGACATCCTTGGCAAAGTGGAGAACACAACAATCCCGGCTTCATAAGGACAGCTTTCAAGGGAAGGAGACAGGTAGTACATAAAGTCTTGACTGAGTTAATTTGTGACGAGTACTAGTGAGAACAGTAAAAGCAAGCAGGGGCAAAGTGCAGGTGTGGAGTGTTGGCGTCGTGGTGTCTGTTGCTTTGCAGCACGCAGCCCGTGAAAGGAAAACCTCACTGCATGCGTGGTTGGAGGAGACCTGGGTGACTGTTGAAGAGAAGAAAGGGCTCTCTGAAGGTCAGGGAGTTTGGGCACTGAGGCCCCCAATTCTCAGGGCAAAGAGGCCAGCAGAGCTGGAACAGAGTAAGTCAAAAGGAAGGAAGGTGGAGACAGAAGTCAGGGATGTAATAACATGAGAGGAAACAGAGATGCGATTAAAATCATTTTTATTTCTGAGCATAAAAAAAATAATTCAAGGGGGAATTTGGACTGTCTTCCCTCTGGTTGTAAACATAATCTTTAGAGACCCATCAAACACCATCATCCATTCTAAGCTGATGACTATGATCTGAAGAGACCAAATGCCTCTCTGTGTCCATGGAGTTTGCCAATAATGACAATAATATGATAACAAGACTGTCTGTTTTAATTCTGAGCTATTTCTGGTTCTCCTGGTTTCTGCAGTTTTTTTCCATATCTCTTTTGCTTAGATGATTTCTTTACTTTTATCTTCCCCATGCCCCCTGACATAGAATTTTCTGGGAGTACATATCAGTCAGAGATTGTCTGATCATAAGCAACAGAAACCAATTTGGCCAGCTTAAACAGAGTCCATTCCAACCGTGCTCAGGATACAGTGATGCAGGTTGCTCCTTCAAGGAGCAGAAGTAGTTTGGAAAGAGTCTGGTGCTTTGTGGCTCTGAGTGACTGGCAAGGAAGCTGCCTTTGGATAGGCTGGCTAGAATATTACCTTTAAAAAGACTGACCGTGGGCAGCAGAGCTTGCATAGCGGCTAAAGTCCATGCCTTGCATGCAGCCAACCCGGTTTCTGTCCTTGACTTCACATGTAATCCTCTGAACACCACCAGGGGTCACTACAGAGCACAAAATGAGGAATAGTTCCTGAGCACTGGGGAGCAGAGGGAAAGGGGATATGGAGTCAACCTCTTCCTGCCCCCTAATAAAGAGTGACCTGCCAGGCATTTATTTCCTCTTTACGGTTCTCAGTCCCTGGAGAAGGCAGAGACTGGCACCTGGACCCCTGACTGTGCAAAAGGAAGAAGTGACATTGAGCCTTTGTGTCCTCTAAAATAAATGAAAGATGCAGGTGCCTGGATTTCCGTCTGACCAAAACGATCCCCAGTGGGACAGGTTCAATTTCCTCAAAGGAAATTTGGATAATGGTTAGGAGGAGGAATAAATACAAGAAAACTAACTCATGCCCCCCTCTGGATGCAGTCAAGAGTCTTTTGTTTCTATTATTAGATTGAGAAGTGCTGTTCTGTTCAGTTGATTCATCGAGGAATGACCCAGGACAGGCAAAACTTAGCCACATTTCCAAGCGTGATGTAAGGCTCTGCGGCTATGTGTGCTGGCAGGTCTGCAAGGTCCTGTGAACACCTGGCATTTCCCTGGATATATCTGCAAAGACCCACATGACATTTCCTGGCCTTTCTTGGGTACTTCTTGAGAACTGTGCCACATACTTTCCAATATTTCTTGGAGACCGGGCCTCCTCCAAATGCCTCCTCCAATTGCCTCCTCCAATTGCCAGTAGCCCCTCCTGGCAATTTTCAGGCCAACCGGGTAGATTTTTAGGTGAGGACCCCTAGATGCATTGCTCTTTAGGCCCTGAAATGCCAAGGTTCACCAGGGCTATCCTAGTCGTGCTTGAAGAACCCCCAGGGATACACCCTACTGCACCTAGTGATGTTCAAGGGACCATATGGTGCCGGAGAATGAATCAGGGCCAGCCACAAGCAAGGCACCACCTTTAGCCCTGTGCTATCTCCTCATCCTTCCATCTTTTTTCAACAGCCTCTGTGAGTTTTATACTACTGCCCAGTTTGCAAATAAGGGTCAGAGACAAGGGAAGGTAAATGGCCACTGATGTTCACATGTCTGATTCCTAAGACTGTGTACTTAGTCTCTCATTTGGGTTATTATTTATATGCACTGGTGTATCTCAGCCATTGGGGGGTGGTGATTTTGTGCCCCGGAAGCACTAATAATTAATGTCTGTGGGCATTTTTGCTTCTTACAATTTGGGGCAAAAGCTCAACCGCTGTGCATCGCTCCAGCCCATAACAATAAGTCTCTCAATGAGAGACGTTACTGGTGCCCACTCGAACAAATCGATGAGCAACGGGATGACAGTGACAGTGACAATTTGGGGAGGTGCCACTGACTTCTAGTAGGTAGAGGCCAGGGACGCTGCTAAATCTTCTACCATGCACAAGAAAGACCCCACAATGAAGGATCATCTGGCCCCAAAAGGGCCACGACCGAGAAACCCTGATGCAGATACACATAGGCGCGTGGCTTTTGACCACGTAAAATGAGCCAGGTGCTTTGGGTCTGGCACAGGCTTGAACTCATTCTTAGAAGGTGAAGCCTACTGCGAGAGGGAAGCAGCTGCTAAGACTTTTTTAATTAATTGAGTTGCCAGGAAGGAAATCTTTCCCCAAATCCCAATGCCCCCAGCAACCACCCTACCTGGCTTCTCCTCTTTCTTGCAGTCCATCTTTGAAAGAAGGCTGAAAGGTCAGCGAGTGTGCTCGAGCAATGAAACTGATTAAACCCCATGCGTGGGGATAGGCTCTCTGTGAGCGTCTCAATAACTCTGTGTGGAGGGGCAGCCTGGCAAATCCACTCCCTCTGGGTAGGGGCTGTTTACAGAGCAAGAACTGAGGTTGGCCAAAGGGGTCGTGGTTGTCCTATAATCTGATTATGTTGCTATATCCGACCATTGGCCATCTGTGGCCCATTGGGGAACTATTAAGGCAGCAGCACTGACCTAAGTGAGAAAGATGAGAGCAATGTTCCTTGGAACGATGGATTGACCAGAGGGATGGTGTAATAGCCCTGTTAACAGGGGGTTAGCAGATGGGTCGTTCTGATGGAAGTGAAACTCATCTGCTCCCCACAAAGGTGAGTGAGATTAGAAACACAAAAATAACCCTCATCTGGAAAATATAGGCCAGGGTCTATGAAGGAGAGCAGACCCCAAATCTATGGCATATAGGCCCAGATTTGATATTTACATCATAGGCCCAGGTTTGATATTTACATCTGTCTGTGATTTGACCGGGTATTTCAAAAGCTTTAGCAATTTTTTCTTGAAAGCAATTTTAAAGCAGTGATTTTTAATTTATGCAAGGGTAATATATGAAGATGTTCACTGTAGTACTATATACATTGGCATGTAATTGGTAATACCAAAGGATAGCAAGGAAGGAATGCATATGTTAATCTATACCATGGAAAAAATCATTAGGCAGCCAATGAAAGCAATTTTTTTCATGACCTGAGGAAAAGGCCACAAAATTAAGCTTAGTTGAAAAACAAGACAAAATTGTTGTATATGGTCTATGTTAAAATGGACATGCAGTCATAAAAAAAGAGAATGAAGTTAAAATGTTAGCAGGGCTTATATCTACGTGATGGTGTATTTTTTCTTTGCAAATTTTATTGTTTTGCCAATCAATGGCAGTGGTTTAGAAACTATATTTTTTAGTTTTGCTTTGTGGGGGGCAGGGGGCCGCACTCAACTTGATGTTCAGAGGCTACTCATGTCTCTGTGTTTGGGGGTCATTTCCAGTGGTGCTCAGGGTACAATGCAGCACCAGGAATTGAATCAAGGCCTTCGCCGTGTAAAGCCTACATCTAGCCCATTGAGTTATCTCTCCACTCACAAATGATACTGTTTTGGTTTCTCTTTCCAACAAAAATAGCTTTTGGATAGGGGTGACACCTAGCAATTCTCAGGGCTGACTCCTGGCTTTGTGTGTAGAGATCATTCCTGGCAGGGCTCAGGGAACCATGTGGGATGCTGGGGATTGAACCCTGGTCCCCCATGCACATGGCAAGTGCCCTGCCCACTGTACTGTCTCTCTGGCTTCCCAGAGTAGCTTTTCTCTGACACTACTACAGTTTTCAGATTATATGGAGAAATGAATTATCTAAAACATAGCTCAGCAGCTTCAGCTCAAAGCAGTTGTTGGTAGGTGGAGGTAGGTAAGGTCATCTCCTGCCTGATACCCCTGGTCACAAGTCCCATGCCATAGACTGGAATTGGAAAAGATTAATGGCAGCATAACGTTCCTTCCTCTGGGTATGGATGTGCTCATGTATCAGCACATTCATATGGAAACCCCGAACTTCACCTCTGAGTCAAAGTTTGCCCACCCTCTCAGGAGCAGAGTGGACACCCTCTCTGGACACCCAAAGGCCTCTCCCCAGGCAGAGCTTCCTACTGGGAGCTTCTGCTGTGGAGAGCAGACCCGTGTGCTCCTCCCATAAGCAGGCTGGCAGAGAGATTGAGAGAGAGAGAGAGACAGAGACAGAGACAGAGACAGAGAGAGAGCGCCCAAAGGACTTCACCCCGGATCCTAGTAGCGTCCCTTAGACTTACCAAGACAAGTCCCTGCTTCTTTGGTGGGAATGGGGAGAGGAGCGGAGATGCCCTCCTTCCTTCAGCAGTGCTATCCTACTGAAAGACCTGCATTTGAGAAGCGAATGCCCGGGAAGAGGACGGGCTTCTTCCATTGGGACGTCAGTGGGCAATTAATGTCCACTTGTTTGTTAGTCATCTTCCCCCCATTCTCCTCCCACTGGCAGAAGAATATACACATCTTACCAGACCAATATCCACATTTACCAATCTAGGAGGCCACACTGAATTAGTAGATAGCCATTCCTATTTTTGTCAACCAAATGAATTCCCTACAGAATATAGGATTGGTTCAATAAGAGTTCCATGAATGTAATTTCCTTAGCCATCCTTATTTACCTTGTGCACATTTGAATTTACTCAGAGGTCCCCAAGCTGATTGGATTCAATCACCTCAGTTGGAGTTGATTGTTTATTGATGAAGGAATGAGTGAATGAAAGGATGGAAGAAAAGAAGGAAGGAAAGGGTAGTGGCTAGATGAATAGAAAGAAAAAAGGGTATGTAAACAGTCATTTTTTTCTTTCTGAAAAGATATGAAGGGAGTCATGTTTTTACATAAGCATGTCTTTTCCTGTTTTTTCCTCAGGTGAAATAAAAATTCACTATAAAAATTCTTCATTTCTGTTGGAAGAAAGTAAAAAGCTATGTTATGATTTAAATAGCATACTTTATCAGTTTGAGCTGGAAGATGAAAAATGGGTGGTTTTCTAGTTGAATGACGTAAATCTGTGGGGTCCCTTCCCCTCCCCCCATGAAATATATAGTTATTGCTGTGATTCATTTGGATTTTTTTTTAAATGGACTATGGTTTGCAGTGGATGAAGTAATTGGAGTGAGGGCATCTCCCCAGAGACAGAATCAATCACCGTTGTAGTAGATGGTGACATTTTAGAAAGAAACTCCGAGGAAAATGTCATTCTTAAAAAATTAGATTTAAACACACTGGCTCCAGATTGATTTTTATTACACTCAAATGGATACCCTGATTGATTATCAGTCTTACAAATGTTTAGCACATTTCTCACTTCTCTAATAATCAGAATAATCTAATTTTCAATGTCATTTAATGTACTCTATTCAAGGTTATAATAGATCATAGTTCTAATAAAACACAGCAATTATGTAATGAATAATACAGGAGCACCGGCATTCAGATTTCCTTGATTTTAAGACAGTGCCCAGGGAAAGTCTTAGATAAGCCCCTTCCTTGAAATGTGATGTACATTCCAATTCTTTGATTCTGTGGCATAGGGTATTTCTTTTCTTGCTGATACTGTGAATGGAACTTTACCAGACTCCACACTGCACCCTCCCCCCACTCCCCGAAAGAAAATTCTTGGGAAGAAACAAGAAACAGCAAGGTTTGAATCCTTTTAATATATGTCATCAGCACACCTGGAGAAAAGTAATGGGTTGCCAAGTTATTTATTGAGTTTTTCTAGTAATTGCTGCTTTCTCCCCACTCTTGATATACATCCTCTGGAGAAATGCCATATTTTATTTCTAAATATTTTTCCAATATCCGTTGTAGCAGCAATAGGCATTAAGGATTTTTCAGGGGAAGCCACAGGATGTCTAATTTTAAGGAGGTTTTTGACTCTATATTTAGAGCCTAATACCTGACTGTGTTTACTCTTTTTTTTTTTCCCAAGAAGCCTGACTCACTTTGGGGACTTGGTTGTGCTTTTTTGATATTTGGAGCTTCTAAGAAATTTCCGTCATGTCGAAATCTAGGTTAGCAATTATGAATTCCTCTATTATGACTTGCACTCAGTTTGATGATCCGGTATGGAGGAAATGGCATCCAGACGTGGTAGGCCAAACCCCAGCAGTAGCACTTCAGGGGGTTCCCTTTTATGCGGTGCTCTTTGCTGCGAAGCAGCTGGGCCCAGCAGGCAGAACAAAGGAGACGAAGACTATCAGACCTCAGCACATTCAGAGCGTCTAAGGAGGGGCCTGACGCAGGAGGTTCAGTCCTAACATTGGTCCTGAATATGGAGCTGACCACAGGAAAATTTCCAATCTGAAGGTTCCATAAGATCGCCACAGACGATAAGGTTGGGCTGGTGCAAACGATACCATGCAAGAGATGAGCATCGAATCCTGATTCAAAATTTTCCACGTCTATAGACTGAGAAAGATCAGAGCTGTTTCTGATGGCCCGCATCTTGCCATAAACCAAATCAGGGCAGTGGGTAGGATAATCCTAATCTGGTGTACTTGGGACTAAGTACAAAGGTCACATGTGTGACAATGTTCCTTTTTTTTTTTTTTTTTTTATTCACTGAACACTTCACCTGAAGTACAGAAAGCAGGTTGACCTGAGATATGACCCAAAGAACTAGAAACTGAGGGGGCTAAGGGAGCCAGAGGCAGGTAGGGCCCTGGACAGTGGTGAAGGGACCATGAAACACTGGTAGATGGATTGGTGTAGCAACACCACCTTTCTAAGTACCAACTGCAATACTACTGTGCTCTGTGAGACCTCAGTAAAACATGAAATAATATTCACATTTTCATAAAAGTTTGACTATGGTGGCATGAGATGATCAAACTGTCTACCACAGGACATGACTGAACACATTGAACAGAAGGAGAAAACCAGGTGTCAGGAAGAAGAAATTTTTTCCAAACTGTTTAAGGAGCCATAAGCAAAAACGGAAGTCATGGAGTTTGCCACCATTTATTGAGTGGCGGAGTTTTCACTCGCACTCTGATTGTGACTATTCATCTAGGACCATGGCAAGTAACACTGAGAGAGACAAAATACGTTGCTCAAACTTACATATGTATTGAACTGCACAAGTGACAACAGCATGTCAATTCCTGCCACACCCAGAGGTGAGCCACCAGTGGTGTTCCATGGCGGTAGTTGGGGACATCAGTGTGTTTAAAGCCACTCTTAGGATCACCATGAGCAGGTCATTGCAGTAGGGATCACTTGTATTGTGCCATCTTTGACATTCTACAGAGACCAATTCATGATGATCACTAAGGTTCCTTCCAGTGGTAAAACCTGGAAGGTCTCCATTCAGGACACATGTTCAGAATCAGTTCCTGGAATTTAGAAACATCCCAAGCCAAAGGAGTGAGTGCTCTCATTAAAGCTGTCTACACTATGGATAGTGGCAGTTCTTGAGGCTGGCTTATTATCCTGGATTTTGAGTGTGTGGTGTGGCTGTGTGTCCATGTATGTGTGTGTGTGTGTGCGTGCATGCATGGAGAGGGGTTGAAAAGGAATTTCCCAAGATATTATGAGAAAAATGATCCTTTGAGCTGATAGGGACAGAATTTTACTATAGATGAGAAGGACGAACTTTAAGTGATATTCTTATATGGTAAGCACCGAAGGATGTCTGGGCAGTTCACAGGATTTGTATGAGAACCACAGAGAATGGAAGGATAAATTTTTGGAAGTAAACAGTTTGCTTTAGCATGAACTGTCAGCAGGTATCTTCCAGGTGCTGCTTGGGGCACTCATAGTACCACTCCCAGAGATATTCTGCCACCCGTGCCAGATGGTACAAAGCCAAGACCCAAAGATGCAGTGCCTCTCGAGCTCTCTGGTTCTAGGAACTGCCAGGGGGTGATGAGATGTCAGAAATCAAACCGTGTTCATGAAATCCATGAGCTTCTTGCTCTGTGCTATTTCCCTGGCTCAGACTATGAGCACTATTTTCCGTTTCCTTTATATTGCATTCCATTTGGTCCTACATTTCACACATGGGCGGGTGAAAAGCACCATTCTGTAAAGCACCATTCAGAGAGAGAGTGGACGTAAGCATCAGTGTGTAGACTGAGTGCAGCTGGGTAGATGGATCGGATAAGGAGGAGGAGGGAGGTTTTCCTTTCTCACTGGAGCAAAGGCCCCGGGCAGCATCGAAGGAGGAGTCAGGTAGGGTGGCGGAGAACCCGTTAGAAGAGGACCTAGGGGAGGTGCCACAAAATGTCCAGAGTGCTGAATACACATGCCTGATGCTTGGGAGAAAGTTCTGAGCTGGCCTCGGGAATGTTAGCCTCCGGGGTATATGTATGAAAGATAAGAAATAGAGGAAAGAAGACAAAGGATGAGCCAGAATCAGGGCACCCATTAAATGAGATGTCAGGGGACTTCAAGTTGTAGCATCTCAAGTTGAATGTTTCTTAGCTTTTCTCAGTAATCAGAGAGTCAATAATTATTCTTGAAGAGGATAAACCCAGTCCACACCCCCCACCGTCCTCTTTTTAAAAGTGGGTTCGTTTGGGGCCAGAGCCAGAGTGCAGCGGGCAAAGCAATTGCCTTGCACACGGCCGACCTGGGTTTAATCTCCAGCATCCCATAGGGTCCCCAAGTGCCATCAGCATTAATTTACAAAATGCAGAGCCAGGAGTAACCCCTGAGCATTGCCGGGTATGATCCAGACATTTTTTTTTCTAGAAAAAGGTTAGTTCCAGGCATTTTTTTAATAATCATGTTTGTAATTCTTGTCATTTTGAAAAACCTTCTATATCCTGTAAAAACAGTGTGACTCACTGGCATGTCCCAGTTTTTAAATAAATGTAGTCATCAGAGACAATCCTGGGATAAGCGGGGGGAAGGGAGGAGCTGATGAGCATTTTAGGGGACCCCTCAGCAGGAAGAGGCAGCAGAAACAGCCCGTGTTTGCCCAGGGCAGGTTCTAGAGCTGACCAGTCATTGTGCAATTTCCTGAATTCCGTCAAAAGGTTATGGAGCGAGTGTGGGAATAGGCTGACCAGAGACTTGGGTGGAATTAAGAAGGAAAATATTATTCGTGTTCATCGGTCGTCTTCGGCCAAACTTAACTGCTTGCACATACGCCCTGTGTTTCCCGAGGTAATGAAAATGGCTGGGTGAGAAGCATCGGATGCCAAGGGCTGGGGGCTGAAGGTGCAGTTCTGGTTGAAAGGGACTCTACTGTTAAGTGGGAGGGGCTTGGCAAAGAGGAGAACTTCACAACTTGGCGTCGCTGTTGGTTCTGGATGTTCTAGGACAGAGGTCAGTTCTCACCCAGGACCTCTCTCCCTACCCAAAGCTACATGGGAGGAATAATACCACTCACTAAGGCAAAAATCAGGGGGCGGGAGGTAAGGTACTTGGCTCTCACATGGCTGGTCCTAGTTCTGTTCCCCAGAACCACGTGGGTTTTTTGCCAGGTGCTACCCAATTCCTCTCCCCAAATAAAATAAGTAAGGTTTGATAAAAAGTTCCAAAAGAAAGATGTTGGAAATCATCACAGACGAAAGCATTTGATGTCTAGGGTTTGCTTCAAATAAATTAGGTGGGGAGGGCAGTGTGGGACGGCAGAGGAAATAAGGTTGGCCATAAATTGATAATTGTGCCGGGTGTTGAGTGTGGAAGCTGTTATACTATTTTCTCTACTTTCATTATGGTTGAAATTTTCCATAATAGGTATGTTTGAATGTAAATACATATTTTTCAGATGTCAGGATAGGAAAAATTAATAACATACCCCTTAAGGTATGAGTTTGAGTGTTGAAGCCTTAAAATGAAAACCAGATTGCCTACAAAGGAAGACCTGTAACATATAGTATAATTCGTTTGGTGAATTTTGTGAACTGCCTGAAAAGTTGAAGTGCTTACATTTTTTATAAATTAGGTCTAGGAAGAGGAAATCTTTCTGCCATCTTTTGCATTTTGCTTTTTCAGCAAAGTCTTGACTCAGTGAAACCAACTGAATGGCTGTTGTAGGTGTCTCTGGACTCATACTTCCCCTTCAGTGGACAGCAGCCTTTCATGGGGGTATGGTCTGTACCCCAGTTGCTAACTATCCTTTTCGGTCTCACTCAGGGACTGAGAAGGGGCAGCAGATAACTGTTCCTGAGAGAATTTCCAGAATCTTTGCATCTTTCCTCATCATCTGTGTGAACTTGACCTCGCTAGCTAAGAGGTTTCCTTTTGGTCTAATCTTCCAAGAGTACCAGGGATGGGGCTGGAGTGATAGCACAGTGGGTAAGGCGTTTGTCTTGCACGTGGCCGACCTGGGTTCAATTCCCAGCATCCCATATGGTCCCCTGAGCACCGCCAGGAGTGATTCCTGAGTGCAGAACCAGGAGTAACCACTGTGCATCGCTGAGTGTGACCCCCCCCCCCCCGAAAAAAAGCTTACCAGGCAATGCACTGACTTTGGAGCAACTCTGAACACTTAATAAAGAAAAACTTTATAATTTTGGAGAGTTCTTGCCCTCCCCTCCCAAAAAAATAACCTGAGGTATTGTTTCATAAGATTTTGGAGTTGGGGCGAGAGAGATAGTACAATGGGTAAGGCTCATGCCTCACATATTGCCTTCTCGGGTTCGATCCCTCATACCACATATTGTCCTTGAACACAGAGCCTTTACCCTTGACAGTTGTCTGCCCTCAGAAGGCATTCACCTTTGAAGTATTATCAGTCATCCTAGCAGCGTGGCGGGTTTGTAGGCGGGCCTTCATTTCCAGGCTTGTAAGCAAGCAAACCTCTCCCCAGAGCTTCTCCAGGACACTTTTCCAATGCCAGGCCCAGACCTCAGGACTCCGTGTTCCCAAGAGCTTTGCTCATGCTTTCCCCTCAGTTCCAGATGTTCTGCTCCTGCTTATCAGCACCTCAGCGCAGATGTTCCCCACCTTCTCTCGTCAGGGCAGAAGCTCCTGTCAGGCCTCTCTGCTCTGTGGTGCCCTGTTGTCAGGGTGGAGCGGTGTGTGGAAGTTGAGGGGAGGAGTGTGTAGCCACCTCTAGGGCAGGGTCTAGAGACCAGGTCACCGCAGGACATGCCAGAGAAGGGGAAGGAGAGTCCTTGGAGAGAGCGGAGTGGAGGTGACAGTATAGTTGGGAAGAGAGGGCAATCAACACCTACTTCTGAGAACTCAAATGAACCAGAAACAAATACTGGGAGTAGCGTGTATGTTTTGTGGGTAACTATGCTCTCTTCCCTAACTTGGGCTAAAAAGCTTCCAAAACAAAGACAGTTCTTGGGCTGGAGAGATAGCACAGAGGGTAGGGCGTTTGCCTTGCACGCGGCCGACCCGGGTTCAAATCCCAGCATCCCATATGGTCCCCTGAGCACCGCCAGGGGTAATTCCTGAGTGCAGAGCCAGGAGTAACCCCTGTGCATCGCCAGGTGTGACCCAAAAAGCAAAAAAAAAAAAACAAAAAACAAAGACAGTTCTTAGAGGACAGGGCAGAAACTGTTCCTTGGGGCCAAACTCCATGTTGCTGATTCTGACAAAAAACAAAAAACAAAAAAACAAAACAACATACTCTATCCTTCTTCTGTGAGCCTGCCTTCCATTGTCCTGGGTGGCGCCATAGGACATACATACACACACACACACACACACACACACACACACACACACACACACACACTCACATTTTCACACACACACAGACTCTTTCATTCTCTCTCATTCTCTCACACACTCACTCATGCTCACACTCTCACAAACACATATTCATGCACATGCTCCCGCACACTCCTATTCTCTCCCACACGCTTGCACGTGTTTACACATTTACTCATACACGCTCACACACATGCTCACTCAGACACACTGTCGGGCCTCCGCGACCTGCGCCATTTGCTCGCCAGCATTTTCCCAGAGACAACGCCCCCGTCCCACACTGGAGGCAGCTCCACGCGAAACCGCACCGGCTTCCTGTTCGTCAGCATCTCTGGCAGCTGTCACCGTGCCAGGCCTGGCTGGGCACAAATTCCCTATAAATATCGCTGTGAAATGATTGACTGGATGAAGGAGTAAATTACCAAATGCTTCTCCAGCTGTTCTCTTTAATTTAGTAGAAGCTTGCCCTCCCGGTACACCTCCCCCATCTTTGTCAGCTTTTCTGCCCCAAGGTCCACCTGGCTGGTGCCCTCAGCAATCTCCTCAGAGGCCCCCCCTCACAAAGAAGCCTTTCCACCCAGCGACCTCACAAGCCTTGGGGACACACACTTTCCTCACACATGATGCTGTTTGTCTTTATTTCTTGCCTGCCTTCCCCACCAAGAAAGTAGACCTCAAGAAACACAGCGTATTGTTTTCTTCACGGTCCCACCCCTGGCATCCGCGACAGTGCTTGGCACGTCCTGGGTGCTCGCGTGTTTGTATTAAACAAGATCTGTGTCTCAGCTAATGATCACATTCAGAGTTGACTGCCCACAGCCAGAACTTCTTTGTTTGTGTGTCCTGTTGTTTATTTTGGAGGTGTGCTGTCTTCGCAGAGATCCCAAAGTCGACCTTGTACTGTCTCTCCCCCCAGGAAATGACTGGGAAGTAAATAGATGTCCAGTTGATGTCCTGGGGCACTTGGCGCATCTTTCCTCTCTCTCCCTCTCCCTCTCCCTCTCTCTCTCTCTCTCTCTCTCTCTCTCTCTCTCTCTCTCTCTCTCTCTCTCTCTCTCTCTCTTTCTCCCTCCCTCCCCCCTCCCCTGTGTCCCCCAGCCTGACCCTCCCCTGAAAGGCATGAGCAGTATTTTGGATCGAAAGAACAGAAAAGCACATTCTGGGGTGTGGGTGTGAGCCTTAGAGGAAGGACAGAGGAAGGGCAGGGGGAAGTGAGCTGTGCAGATCTGGCAGGAACATTCTGGGCTGGCTTTTGGACTTCTTGCATTTGTTGGGGGGGGGGGGCTCCTTTAACCAAAGCATTCCCAGGAATGGGAACCCAGTTCTCTGTGAATGTCAAGCAACCAAGTATGTGGCTGGGAGCTATGCAGAGAGTGGCGAAGACGGCTTTATTTCTTTCCCAGATGACTCTCCAGAGAAATAAAGACCTGAGAATTAACGTTCTGTAGGCCAGAAAGAGGGTTTTTGTGAGCTAAATAGCATTCTAGCTATCCTTCACAGGCGAAGGCAATTTGGGATGATCTATTTATATTGAGAAACTGATAAGTTCACTCCGGGGAAGGCTGAGCTGCCTCCAGTTCTGGCCAGCTCTTCTCCTGCTGAGATTGACTTGGGGACTGTGGCTTATTTCTGCTGTTTCATGTTTAACATTTTCCTGCAGTCACACATGTGGCCTGAGAGTAACCTCTCGATGGAATTCAGGACAGCTCAGGCCAAGTAGAAAAATTCCTAATTACAGTCCCTCATTACATTCTTGTATACTAATCTTTTGCAAAAGTGAGCCATTTTAAGCATTTTTTTTATAGGAGCAGGATAGGAAAGGAGGAGAAAGGGAAAAAGGAAGGAAGGAGGGAAAGAGAGAGGGCAGGAGGGAAGAAGGAAAACAAGGAAGGAAGGGGGCCTAAGAGTAAAGGAAAGGAAAAACAGATTGAATTGGGTTGGAATCCTGGTGCAATCAATGAGTGTTTTTGAGAAACTTAGGCTCCATTGACCTCTATTTTCTCCTGTGCATCAGGAGAATAATAGTAACATCTCCTACTATTGCTGTGCGGATTAAATGGAATGATATGTGGGGGTGGTTTAGCACAGCAGTGAGAATCCCACCCCAAGGTGTGTGGAGAGGGGGGAGGTATTGGTAAATGTGAGGATGTTTTCTGCTAATGCCACACTGTACTGGTCGCTAAGGGACTTTTGAGAGCTCAGGTTCAGTCACTGGCCCATGGCAGTAGGTGATCATGAAGCTGAATTTCCGCAGGGTTGGAGTTTCTCCCCTCATTGCATTGCAAGAACAAGAAACTCAGTATTTTCTTATAGAAAATTCCTAATATCCAATGCTGAGATATCATAATGCTTCATCCTGTGAGTTTGCTTCATGGCTTTGAAACTATGAAAACACATGTCCTCCATGTACTTTCTTACATGGAACTGTCAGGAGGTTTTGGGTTTGGATTTGGATTTGGCTTTGTTTTTGTTTTTTGTTTGGGGGACCACACCCAGCAGTGTTTGGGGGCTTCCACTTGACTCTGTGCTCAGAATCACTCCAGGAAATGCATGGAGGACCATGCGTGATGCTGAGGATTGAACTCGGTTGGCCATATGTAAAGTAGCCTTCCCCCCTCCCTGAACTAACTCTCCAGGGATCTTTCAAGTACACTAGGTAGAAGTTCCCTCCTGTGCCCACTATTTCAGCATCAACATGGTCTCCCCTTTGCTTTCCTACTACCTCAGGTCTGTGCCTGACACCCAGAGCCAAAAGTCACAGCTCAGTCACTCTGAAGAATGAATAAATCAATGTCAGATTGCAGGTATCTAAGTCTAGTTCACAATAAGTTGATTATTAATCGTTAAGAGCTGAAAAAAAACCACCAGGGAGCTTAAGGGCTCGGCCATGTTTCCCATGGCGATGGTTATTATAGACAGACTTTCTCCAAGCATCCAGCCCATCCCCAAGGCGTCAGTAGCACTAAGCTCAGAGAACCAGCTGTACCTTCTGGAATCTGGGTTCCTGGACTGCCTGCGGCAGCTCCTCTATCACCATTCCCTCAGCCTTGTCCAAACTGGAAACCAGCTTGTCACCTTTTACCCTAGTCCTTCCTGAGTTCAGATATTGCCCTGTTCTCACTTGGTTCTTCCAGTCAAGACCAAGTAAGAATGAGTCATCCCTTTACATCCCCAAATGATCCTACAACCCAAATCTCCTTGGGAAAGCTCACTGGATTCTGCAAGGAGTCAGGACTGGGGTAGAACACTCGCCCTGCAAGTGCGAGACCCTGGGTTCAATCCCCGACACACGCCCCCTTCCCCAGTGCCTCCATAACACAAATCACATGAGCTGCGTCCCAGCCTCAGAGGTGAGGTGCAGCCTCTGGACTCTGCAGTCTCTTGGCCGCCCCTTTGCTTCCCTCCAAGCCTGTAGTTTGCTCTGGCCTCTGCCCGGGAAGCCTCCCTCCCGCCCAGCATTAGTGAGCTAAAGACTCTTCTTGCTCGGGCTTTCTGCATAGGCAGTTTCAAGTGAATGTGCCTTCCAAGAACTCACTGTTCCGTCGTGACCTTCCAGTGCGCTTCTGCAAATGACAATTTCAGAGTCTCTGGGAAATTAATATCGGCCTTTTGTGTTTGTAAACATGAGTGGGTCTCACTGACCTCTCTTCCAGGTTTGATTATAGAGAAAACAAATTTTCGAGTGCCTGAACTTAAGCTTATTTCCTAGGTTGAGTTTTGAAGGGCTTTCTTTAGCCTCCTCTTAACCTCCCTGCCCTCCAGCCTGGCTCCCATCCTCAAGGCTCTGCTATAAATGTTCTCTTGAAAGTCACCATGTTCACCGTTGCCAAAACCAATGAACTTTGCTCCCTCTTCATTCTTTCTGACTGTCGACTACTTTGGACGCTGGTGATGTGGTTACTGCTTCTTTTCAAGATTTTTTTCCCCATTGGTTTCTATGGTATTTTCCTCATCATTTTTATTGTCTTGCCCATACTAATATGCTTCCATCTCTGTATCTTCTTGCCATTCCCCAAAATTATTAGCAATATTCATAGGTTGGCTCCTGATTTTTTTTTTTGGCTCCACCTGTCACCACCTTCCCTCATTTCCTTTCCTGATAAAATCCATTGTTATTCCAGTTTCAGGACTAAAATTGAACTCCTCCTCCTCCTCCTCCTCCTCCTCCTCCTCCTCCTCCTCCTCCTCCTCCTCCTCCTCCTCCTCCTCCTCCTCCTCCTCCTCTTCCTCTTCCTCTTCCTCTTCCTCTTCCTCCTCCTCTTCCTCCTCCTCTTCCTACTCCTCTTCCTACTCCTCCTCCTCCTCCTCCTCCTCCTCCTTTACTCAGGAATCACTGGTGGCTTTATGCTCAGGAATCACTCCAGCAGTACTCAGGGCACCACATGGGATGCTGGGGTTCGAACCCAAGTCATCTGCATACAAGGCAAGCGCCCTACCTGCTGTAATATTGCTCGAGTCCAAGAAGCTTTCTTCTTCATGTCCCACATTCTGTTGAACAAATCTCGCAGATTTTTTTTTCTTGCGGTCCTCCCTACCCTCTGCCTGTCTTTCTTCATTATTCCAATCAGGTCATTTCCCCATCCATCTCTTGCTTCCGCTTTTGCCACTCTGCTCTCCTCCAAACATGCCGCAGTCATTCCCGGAAGCATTTCTCATGTCCCATCCTTTAAGGGCCACCCCAGTGCTGACTTCCCTCTTGTCACTATGTGCTCCCAGATGGTTTTGCACAGATGGTTCTCTTCATCTTTAGAACGGCTTCTAACTCTCCAAGCCAGATTCACTTAAGGCATATTTGTTGATTATCCCTCATAGGCGAGGCACCTTCCTGTGCATGGAGGCTGCCTGAATGCTCCCACCTAGTGTGCTCTTAGAGGTCATTCAGCACAAAAGTTCCCTCTTCTGTGATATTTCTCATGACTCCCCCAGATTGAACCGTCAGCTCCCACATCTGTGAGATGTGCCATCTCCCAACCAACTTCTTAGATTTTATTCGATTGCTTTAAATCGATGAATAAATATCTCCCTCTGGCATCTAGCTCACTGCAAGATTTTAATTTTGGATGACTGTCTTCTCCTGGACTGTGAATCTCTTTGAAAGACACCCATTCAATCTTATCTCCTTCTCTTCACAGTGCTGGGCAGTCTAAGTGCTTAATAACTATTTGAACAATTGGAGATGTAAATAAATAGATGGCTGGATAGATGGTAGGTGGGCTGAATGGATAGATGAATAGGAAAGTGTAGGAAAGGTTGGAGAGATGGGAAAATGGATGGATAGGTAGAATCAGAGATCAATGGAGAGGAAATTAGGATGCACAGTCAGAAAGATTAATAGATGGATGGATAAATGAACAGATTGGATGGAAGGACAAGTGGATGAATGGATAAAAATAATTCTGCTTTTGAAAAAGAATTGAGTGATCATTTTTTTCTAATAATTTCTTTTTAAATAACCTGGAGAGGTAAGCTGATATTCAGAACACTGACATAAATTTAAACTCATCCACAATTAAGAGGAGAGTATACTTAATTTATGATTAATAAATTCCAATACTAGACTAGAGGCCACATATATATATTAGAGATATACTCATATGTATGTCCACCTATATTTATTCACATATATTTATAATGCATTCATATATCTCTCACTTATAATTCCATAAAAATTCAAAGTAATGGAGGCATTTAGAACAACAACTATACTGAACAATAAACATACTTGATTCTGAAAACCCTTAGAAAATTTGTGACTTATGGACCCCAGTAAGAATCACTAGGGGCATACCATCTTAAGTACACTTTTAAAGTACCTTAAAGTACAAGCTTTTCATTTCAGTGTTTACAAATGCCCACACATTCATATGTAAACTATGTCTCTAAATTATTTGGATTTCAAAATTTATTTGATAATATATAGGAAGTTTTCTAAAATCATATCCTAAATTGGGCATTTTGCAAACCTGAGGAAGCCCTGCAGACCATTCGTCTCTATACACCTCATCGGCACATGGGTGGCTCAGGTGAAGATGCATAAAACATGTTAAGCAATAGCTGAAAAACTTGAATCCCAACAAGATGAACATGGTCATATCTTCTTTTACTAAGTAAGGGCTGGAGCGATAGTGCAGTGGGTAGGGCGTTTGCCTTGCATGCGGCCAACCTGAGTTCAATTCCTCCACCCTTTTCAGAGACCCCGGCAAGTTACCGAGAGTATCCCGCCCGCACATCAGAGCCTGGCAAGCTATCCGTGGCGTATTCAACTTGCCAAAAACAGTAACAACAAGTCTCACAATGGAGACGTTACTGGTGCCCGCTAGTGCAAATCAATGAGCAATGGGATGACAGTGATACAGTGGTACAGTAAAGGTTCACATAGAAAATACTGCCACAGGGGATAAAGCACTAAACATTTCTAACTGCTCAGTATGCCTATACTCTATCTTCAGTTTTAAAAAATTTTATTTTCATAAGGTTGTTCACATTAATTGATTACATTCAATATTTGAACATCAATCCCACCACCATTACAACCTTCCTTCCACCATTATTTCGAATTTCCCCACCATCGTTCAAGCCTGCCTGCCACAGGCAGATTCTAGATCATTTATTTTCTATTGTTTATTATGAATATCACGAGAAGTCCTGGAGTTCTAAATATGTAAATGATTGGGATCCAGCGACATCTTTATAGGGGGCTAATTCATTTTGTGACTCATTTGTGAGTCTCTAGGTCAAGGCCAGTGGTATGCTTAAAAATGCCCTAGAGGCAGTTCATGGGTGTGACAACCAGGACCCTGGGAGGGGCGGAGTGATGGGGAAGGGGTAATCCATCTCTGCCACCACGTGGCCTGGGGTCTTCAGACCCTGTTTCCGCGTACCTGGGTTTTTCTCCTGAAAGTTTGTGGCTACCAGGGGTTCATCTGGAGTGGGCAGAGAGGGGACACCCGTTCCATCTGAGGAACCCTGGTGAAATTGGCTCAACATGGGGTCTGGAGACATTTCTGGCGAGCTGGTGTCTTCCGGATTCATTACTGCATGTCTTTTACCTTCATTTTATTTCTACCAATTACTTCAACTTCTAGTGGATCCAGGCTGGAGCACTGTTTCTGCCTTGGTTAAAATGTGTTTCCTCCTTCCTTTTCTTTACTCCTTCTTCCTTTCTTCCCTCACTCCTTTCCTTACTTTGTTTGTTCCTACTTCCATTTCCCTTTCTCTGATGTCTTAGCATTGCACATTTCAAAGCATTCCATCAATACTTTGAACATTAAGCCCATCTAATCTAAATTATGTATCATGTGCATTTCATTTATTGAGGAAGTAGCCATGCTTTATTTGATTCAGTATCTTCGGTAGCTACAGAATTTGATAAGTGGTGATAAATTGATTTTAGGTCTCACACTATTTTAGTACATAGTCGGCTGTGCTGAGATATATCTATACAGGGATCCTCTTACAATGGACAAAAAATAATATCCCCATTTTTCAGATGATTAAACTTAGACTCAGTTTGCAGTTAGTGTTTCCTTTTCTGAAATGTGGGCCTTTGGAATGCCACTCTCCTTCCCACATTTAAGACTGATGAAGAGAACAATTCTGTAATTTCTGTGAGCTGCTATAACGGATATAAGGCAGGATCTTGAACCCTGAGGTGAAGGAATAGCAAACTTTTTTTTGCTATTCTGCCCGTGGGCAAGACCCTGAAACCCAGGTTGTGTCCACCTCACAGAAGCTCCAGCCTCACCACCACTCCTGAACCTCAGCTTGGATGGTCCTGAGGCCTCTCTATCTGTGTCTGTTACCCTCTTGAGTTGTGTCTCCTTTTCTGCCACCTGGATGGATTTGGAAGGTTAAAGCTATAGAATACACTTAGGAATGGCCAGCATAGAAACTATTGTGAAACAGGTTTTTTATACAAATTGCGAAAAAAAAAAAAAAAAAGACATTTCCCCAAGCCCTAAAGCCCCCTCAAGGAATCTGCCCCTCTGCTGTGGATTGAAAATTTTATTTATTTTTTAAAATTTATTTTTATCTGTCAATTCTAGCACAGTGGATAGGGCATTTGCCTTGCACGCAGCTGACCCAGGTTCAATTCCTCCATCCCTCTTGGAGATCCCTGGCAAGCTACCAAGAGTATCCACACGGCAGAGCGTGGCAAGCTACCTGTGGTGTATTTCATATGCCAAAAACAGTAACAAGTCTCACAATGGAGACGTTACTGGTGCCCGCTTGAACAAATCAATGAACAACTGGAGGCTAGTGCTACAGTGCCACTAGAAAAAAAAAAAAGGAACCATTGATTCAGAGACATTGGGAGGTGAAAGAGCATGTGGGCATGTGCTACTGTGTAAACTCATGATTTATGAGGTTATATCAGGTCGCTATCACTGTTTAACAAACCATCCCAAGCTTAGTGACTTGAAACACTAGAACTGGCCATTGCCTCCAAAGCCGTGAGGTATATCTGGGTAGTGCTCTCACTAGGTGCTCGTGTGGCTCTTGTGGGCATGTGCAGGCTGAGTAGGCAGCCCTGCTCCTCCTGCTGGAGCACTCCTCCAGAGTCAAGAACCTAAAGGATCTCCGTTGATTTAGGCTGACCTAAATTTGTCTGTGTAGGCTGACCTCTGCCTGGGTCTCTCATTCCCCGGCAGGCTGACCCACACTTGCTCATACAAAGAGGTAAGATTCCTTGAGGGGAGAGCAGAAACACACAAAAATCTCTTAAGAAAAAAAAAAAAAAGAAAAAGCGAAAGGGCTGGAGTGATAGCACAGCCGGTAGGGCGTTTGCCTTGCACGCGGCTGACCCGGGTTCGAATCCCAGCATCCCATATGGTCCCCGCAGCACCGCCAGGAGTAATTCCTGAGTGCATGAGTCAGGAGTGACCCCTGTGCATCGCCAGGTGTGACCCAAAAAGCAAAAAAAAAAAAAATCTCTTAAAGTCTAGGCTTGGAATATTAAAACCAGTGCCTTTTAATGGTGGGAGTAAATCAAGGACCAGCTCGAATGCAAAGGGTATGGAATTATCTCCACTTCTTGATGGAGGAGTTGCAAAGTCATAGGCTTAAAAGAAGATGAGGGTCATCTTTGCCCCATCAAGACATCACTTAAGTACAGCCTCCACTTCCTGTTTCTCTACCTCTGTCACTTTTATTATGTCTGGTTAACCCAGGGGTCAGCCTCCCCAATGGGGAATTACTGAGGCTGCTCCCTGAATTTTCTCCAAGCAAAGTACCTCATTTCAGTTTAAAGAATTTAAATGAGGGGCCAGAGCAATAGTACAGTGGATAGGGCAGCTTGTCTTACACACTGCCAACCTGGGTTCAATCCCAGATATCCTATATGGTCCCCTAAGCCCTGCCAGGAGTAATTCCTGAGTACAGAGCTAGAAGTAATCCCAGAGCCCCACAGGGTTTGACCCCCAGACAAAACAGAACAAAAATGAAGAGGACAAATAATGGAAGACTGTCAAGAAGAAGTACAATTCATTCACCTTATGAAAATTAATTGAGTTTAGAGGATAGTAGGAATGAAAAATTTGGCCATTAGAATTTATCATGAAAGAAATGGTTATTAAATATTTGAAAGCCTGTAACTTATTCTGAAGAATATTGATGACATAGAACAGGACACGGATTTATCTGGCACCGCCTTTCGCTGGGAAATTTCTTTTGCTTGTCCCTCCCCTACTCAATCCCATGGGACACTATTTTGAAAGGTGATCTGTGTGTACCCCATGAGGAGCCAAGGGGAATGTGCCTGCATCTCTGCTCAGTCAGACTGCGCAAGACCCATAGCGTCAATGTAAGGCCACTTATTTCCGATTCTGAAACAGCCTGCATTTCCCCAGACACCCTATGAGTAGTCTTTCAGATACACAAGTTCAGTCTGAACTTTTGCGGAGAGAATTTCACCTTGATATCAAGAAAGTGGTCCCATCCTTGAAACTGGGTTGCGGATAGGGGCACCGGTTTACCCATTTTCTAAACTGGAAGCTTTAGAGCAGGAGGTGGACTTTGCATCCGTGTGTGTCTAGGCTCCGAATCTGAAACACAGGGCCAACTGGGTTGTCTTCAGTTTCTACTTTTGTGCATTTTGCTCCATGCCACCAGTGGAGATCTTCATCTCAGCCCTATTTATGTTGCCTAAATGGCTCTGCCACAAGCATAAAATTACCAGCCTCTTCTGGATAAGCACCTGAGGAAGCCAGCATAGACAGCAGCCCATTGCTGCCAGCGAGCATGTTCGGGACGTATTCCTGGTTGCAGAGGAGACCTTCTCAGAAGTCTGGTACATCTCCCCCTAGCATCATCTCTGTTTGGGGGTTTGCCTAGGTAAGTTTAGGGCTTACTCTTGGTTCTATACTCACGGATCACTCCTGGCAGTGCTCAGTGGATCATGTGTGATGCTGGGGTACAAGTCCAGGTCAGGTACATGCAAGGCAAATCCCCTCCCCACTGCACTATTTCTCTAGCCCAGAATAGGTTCCCCCTTCCTTATCTCGGCAATGGATCTTAGGAGCTTTTTCTATAATTTATAGAAAACTCTTCTTCAAACTATGGAACTTTTCTCTTATGATTGTACCTCAAAACTCTTTACATTGGCCTTGCATGGAAGATCATCACTCCGGGCCTACCCCATAGTAGCAAAGTCACATCAGGGCTGCCCCTGCCAACCCCACAACGGAGCAATTCTAAGGCAGAGGAAACACTCTCATTAGGACGGGAGGTGAAATCTCCAGGTACCAGGAAGAGTTTAGAAAAATAGTATAACCCCAAAGAGTTTGGTATCTGGGCATGCTGATGTTTCAGGGATTTTCTGTAAGCACCTTGACTTAAGCAGCTGAGCCAGTCTGGTAGATCCTTGTGAAACTCTCCAAAAGTCCTGTCTAGACCATTTCCCCCAGACTGGCATAGTGAATGCTCTGTAAACAATCTGGGTTATGCTCCCAGCCCAGTTCCTAGTGCTAGAAATGCCAGACTGTCCCTTACTCTTCACACAGGTTTGGCCCACAGCCAAAAAATTTGAGGTCTGCCCAGACACTGGGAAGGTTTGCAGTGGGCCTCTGAAGATACAACTTCCTTTATAAACCCTCAATTCAAGATTCCAAGGAGTCATTCAAGGAAGAGACTAGTGGGTGTCCTCGCCCTCAGCCTGGGCCAAAAGGTCCATGTCTCCTTAGTGGCAGCGAAAACTTAGCTGCAGCTTTTTTTTTTTTTACTGATCTCCTTTTGCTGTGTTGTTGAAATTTTTCTGCCAACTTTCAGTAAGCAAGCACTGTAGCAGGAGGCAGAGAAGCTCCACCTTCACAGGAGAGGGGTTCTGAGCTAGAGGGCATCTTTTTGCACCCCAAATCTACCCAGCTTTATAGTTGGTCTCTGTCATAAAGGATTCAGCACCAAGCTCAGTCCTGAAATAATTATGGAATACTGTTAGTCACTTGCTTTCAATCCATGAAGAGTCCATAATTAGTCTAAAATAAGGGGGAGGGTGTTGATTTTGGTTTGAGGGCCATAACCAGAGTTGCTCAGGGATTATTCCTGGCTCTGTGCTCAGAGATCTCTTCTGATGGGGTTCAGGGAACCACCTGGGGGGCCAGGGATTAAATCTGGGTCAGGTGTGTGCGAAGTAAGCTCCTTACTCACTGTCTTATTTCTCTGCCCCCACCCCGCAGAAAGAGTGTTAGCTAAATTTAAGTTCTATTTGTGTTTTTGTCTTCAGTGTAGCTGTAGGTTCATAACAGCACACCCCTGTCATAGCCACATCTCTCCCCCATGGCACCTGCATGGCTTATCACCAAGTTCAGCCCATCATTCTTCCATTGAGCAATGTGGTAAAGAGTCCAGATGAATGAATTCTAGACCTTCATATCCCAGCAGGAATAAATTGGCCATTTATGCATTCTTTGCAGGACTGAATATAGGAAGCAATATGGGCCCAAAACACTGTCAATTGTATTTTTCTTTATGTCTCCCCCCAACCTTTATTGGGAGGGATGAAATTTTTGTGGGGTCTTATTTTCATCTCTTCCTGAATCAAAGTGAAATTCACATCTTTTGCATGTTTCCTGCATTACATTTTTATTGTGTGCATGGAAATCAATATTCCAGATACATGCACAAGTGCACACATTAAAATGAACATGACTTCATTTATTTCCATGATTAGACATTCAAATAAAAGTGCTTGGGTGTCTGTTTTCATATTCATAGGTCGAGATCCGTACATCAGAGGTATTTGTATAAGTGACACTTTTATTACATTCATTTCATTTGCAATATGATAGTGGATCATAAATATGTTACTTTTATGCCACCAAATCTGATTTGTGGCACTTAACCCTCTCAAGGAGAATACTTGATGTTTTATGGAGCCCCTTTTGTCCAAGGGGTGCTTTGCAGACCTTAACTGCGTTCTCTCAGGTGTTTGAATGAATCAAGTGCCTGTCCCTCCACTATACCACCTGCCTTATCAACCTCCTGGCCCTTGAAGCCGGGGGTTAGGAGTATTGAGACGTGCCTTGTGGGCTCTGAAATGATGGTGGGTCTTTGGTTTTTGGAAGAAGCTCGGGTGAGCTGTGTGCCTTGCACTGAGCCCGGAAACTGACAGGATTCCTTGTTTCAACCCTGCTGTGGTCTGGGTGCTGCATTTTGTCCTGAGGTCACAGAAACTAGTAAAATATGACCTTTGCCTCCCAGAGTTTCACAGGCGAGGGGAAAGAACGGCCACATGGAACGGTATTATCCAGCTTCTTGCCTGTGATGGGGACTCTGGTGCCGGGAGTACATGTGTCACTCCCCCCGACTCCAGGGATGCCCTGAGCCTGAGCAGTCCTTGAAGCATATGGCCACAAGTGACAATTAAAATGAAAGAGGAGACCCACTGTCAAGCAGCTCTCTTACAGAGAGAGAGAGAGAGAGAGAGAGAGATCCTCTAGCTCCTCCCTATAGTATCCTTCAGAGTATGACCACATCCTGGAATCATGTCTGTGTGCAAGAGACATGGCAGAGAATGGTGATTAAAGAGCTAGATCTCCTGAGCTCAGATCTTTACTCCATCACTTAAAGGAAGCATGGCCTTGGGTTTGTTACTAACTTTTTTTGGTTTGGGAACACACCCAGTAGTGCTCAGAGCTTACTACTGGCTCTGTACTCAGGCATTGCTTCTGACAGTGCTTAGAGGGACCTTACGGGGGGCTGCACATTAAACCCAGGTAAGCCACAGGCAAGACAAACACCTTAGTCATTATGCTATCTCTCTGGTCCAGACATGTTGCTTCCTCTACCTCCACTTTCTCATCGGCGAAATAGCCATGATGATGATGATGATGACCCCTCACTTTCAGGTGGTTCTGAGGATTGAGGTTCTGAGCTGTCAAGGAGAACCCTTTAGTTACCACTGAACATGTGCCACGTGACAATGGATAGCGCAGCAGTATGTGAGTCTTACAGTGTGTAGCAGTGAAGCCAAGATGACGATGTTACTATTACTGTGTGACTGGTGTCTGTTTCCCACCATCAGTAGCAAGCTCTCAGATAACACGAACCATCTGTGTGGCTCCCCACTTCACCCCCACAACAGATGAGTCATGGGAAATGATCACAGACTAAATGTTGAACGAATGAATGGACAAAATAGTGAAGAAACAAATGTGGTCCCTGGCCTGTTTGATGCCAACACCAGATGGCTTCTTCAGAAGCATCATCACTGGGCCAGAGAGTTAGTACAGGGACAAGGTGCTTGTCTTGTATCCCACTGACTGTGGGCTTCATCCCCAGCATCGAGTTTGGTGCCTTGAGCACAGGCAAGAGTCATACCTGAGCACAGAGCTAGGAATAGTCACCATGCACCGTTGGGTGTGGCCAAAACATTCCCCATCAAAGAAACCCCAAAACATTATTGTCATGTGTAGGCATGGACCCTACATTATTGTTTGGGGTCCTCAATATTTAGCTCAGTCCATTCATACAGGGAAGGTCCTTACCCTCTTCTGCCTGTGTAACTCACCTACATTTTTATGTGAGTGCTTCCTTGCTTACAGGATGTGGCAGTAGACAGATTCCTCCTCCACCTGCTCCCCCCTTATGTCTCTGGGTGGTGCCATTCAGGAATTTATCATGAAGATCTCCTGTTACTAGGATCACATAGTATATGGATTTTGGAGACTGGCTGTTTTTGCTGAGATGATATTTGGGAAGTTCACGTATGTTGTAGCATGTGTCAGTAGTTCATTTGTGTGGACTTTAGCATTCCACTTATGGAGAGTCCCATGTTGTTCATTCGTTCATCAGATGAGAGACAGTTTGTTTCCACATTTAAGCTGTTGTGATGATGCCTCTTTCATGAATCTTCGTGTTTATGTTTTTCATGAGAATACATTTTCCTTTCTTCTTAAGCAGATAAGTCAAAGTGGAGATGCCGGTTCTTGGGTAACTCTGTGCTCTTATGGAGGGGAGGGATGTTCAACTGTGCACCTCAGGAATCTGGGCATAATATTGTTCAGATGTGACTTTTGCTTGTGTGGACTGAAGAAGAGGGTCACTATGCCACACAGAAGGCCCACAGTCACTCTTCTCTCACAGAGCCAGACTGTGACTTGTGGAGGGCCATTTCCGGGTGACTGCCACCTGGGCTCTGTCCCTGCCTCCCGCATGCTTCTACCTGCATCTGTGAAGCCCAGTGCCACCCGCCATCTGCACTGCAGCGTTCTACCATGCTACCCACTGCCCTTGGGTTACTCTGACCCAAGGGTACGCCTGTACCTGAAGAAACTCTGTCCATGACAGTCTCCTCCCCTGATGCACTCCATCTCCACAACTCATCCTGTCACTGTCACTGTCACTGTCATCCCATTGCTCATCAATTTGCTTGAGTGGGCACCAGTAACATCTCCATTTTGAGACTTGTTGTTACTGTTTTTGGCATATTGAATAGCTGGTAGCATAGCTTGCCAGGCTCTGCCATGCGGGTGAGATACTCTCAGTAGCTTGCTGGGCTTTCTGAGAGGGGTGGAGGAATAGAACCTGGGTTGGCCACGTGCAAGGCAAATGCCCTGCTGCTGTGCTATCGCTCCAGCCCACGACTCATCCTAGACCTGGAAATATTCTGTCCCAAAGAACAGTGTCACCTGAGTCTTAGAGGAAGGAAATCGTCAAAGGAAGTTTCTTCTCCAAGAAGTCCTTGTCTTGAAGCCTACCTGAGACCCAGAGCCAAAGGCACTCGCTCGGGTGGGTGAACAAAGCACTTTCCTTTGCTTCTTGGAGGCTCAGTTTCTTCTGTGCAAGATTTCAGGCAGGGAACTAGGGGAGACAACACGGGTTTCTTGAATGATACTCAGGAAAGGTTCCTCGTTAGGCCCGGGGAAAGGGCGGGACTTATGCTTACATGTGTAAGGTCCAAGTTCAGTACCAGCACTGACTCCCCCGGCCCCAGCACCACGCACACCAGGTGTCAACCCCCCCAGCCTGATTGACTGGGGAGTGACACCCTGCAGTGACACCTTGTAATGCCCCACCCCACCCAGAATTTCATTTTCTCCCTGGATATTTACTGTCCCAAGTGCTTATACAGCTATAGGATTTCCCCCTGACCATCTCTCCCTTTCCTTCTCTTCCTTCCTTTCTTTCCATTCCTTTCTTTCACCTCTTCCCTCGAGCCCCCACCCTGTGCTTTGCTTTACTCTGCTCTCAGCACCTGCCCCACCCCCCACCCCTGAGCTCCTCAGACCCTTGCTGGGAAGATCCAGAGAATGGCCAGTGCTCAGGTCTTCCCAGTTGCCTGGGCAAATCCTCTTAGGGTGGATGTGATTGTCCCCGAGTCATTTTGCAGCCAGTTCCCTGAACACGGTCTGGCAAACGTAAAACCCCAAAGGAGGTGAGCACTGGCCAGGGTGCCCTGTCCGCCTCCCAGGCTTCGGTCTCCTTCCCCTGGAGGTCCGGAGCAGGGCTGAAGCTTGGGGTTGCTCCTGGATTTAGAGACCTCTGATTTCCTGGGTCCTGGGCCCAGGCTGTGCCCAGCACTTCATTCAGCTGCCAGGGGTTGGTGCCCAAGAAGGACACGGCCCTGCCAAGGGTTTCCTGGGCTGGACAAGCAGCTGCAGATGATTAGGGTGATTATGTAAATGGATGAATGAGTGAATGAATGGTTTTTCCAGACCAAGGGTGTCATAAAATATAGATTATGATACTGAAGTAAACTTGTTCATAATAAAAGACTCAAGGGCTAATACAGAATGTTTAGAATGCAGAAAACAAAAAAAGAGACTAACGACTTCCTCCAGTCATCTCCAGGGGGAATTTCTTCAACAGGGCCTATTCAAGAATCTGCTGTGCAAAGGAGTCAACCAAAATATGTGGGTAATAATGACATCGTTGTAACCAAAGGGGACTGTCGCAGGCACATGTTGCACAGGCACATGTTGCCCAGGCAAAGGGGGTGCTCTTGCAGGCCCTCTGGGACCGTCCCCTCTGGAACTGGGGGGAGGGGGACATGCTGAGAGAAATCATCCTTTTAGAGGTACCAGTGTACATGGAATGTTCTCTCCAAACGCGCTCAAGCTGGCAGCTCTGTGGGTGAGCTTTCTTTGAAACCCGGTTGGCACAGACACACACAACATCTCTGCTGGCTGCCGGGCTGCCGGGCTGCCAAGGCTTTCCTCGCGGGAGAGGAGTTTTCTAGTACCTTTTCACGCTGTTCCGGTGCCAAGCGTTCAATAAGTCCGAGGCAGCTCGGGAGAAAGAGGCTCCCGGCTCAGGCAGTGCAGACCCAGCCCCGAGTGAGCCCTGATCTGCCTTCTCTCCCCTTTGCAGCTGTCAGGAATGACAGGAACAAGAAAAAGAAGGAGCCTTCAAAGCAAGAATGCACGGAAAGCTATGAAATGACAGCGGAGCTGGACGATCTCACAGAGAAGATCCGGAAAGCTCATCAGGAAACCTTCCCCTCGCTCTGCCAGCTGGGTAAATACACCACGGTAAGAGACGCTGCCATACCCGGGCCGGGAGGACGCGGCCGGGGACCTGCCCGGGGACGTGTGTGAATGCCAGGATGAGCATCCAAGCTTGGTACAGGACAAGAGTGGGGGCCCACTGGGGTCCACTTGTGAACTCCTCTCTCCTGGGGGCGCCTTTAGACTGTCCCCGAGCAGACACATCCTGCTGTTCGCAAATGCTCGCCTCCACTCCGGAAACTCAGACGGAGCACCTGTCGTCTGCGGCAGGCTCCGAGGCCCTGGGTGTGGGTGCCAGAGCCTTAGCCCTAAACAAAAACGGGGAGCAGGAGCAGGCCCGAGAGGTTGATGGAAATTGGGACTAGGACATGCCCTGGTGGCCTGTCCCTGGTGGGCTTGAGGCTGCCTGCAGACTTGGGGAGCAGCAGCTTCTTTTTTTTTTTTTTTTTGGCTTTTTGGGTCACACCTGGCGATGCACAGGGGTTACTCCTGGCTCTTCACTCAGGAATTACCCCTGGCGGTGCTCAGGGGACCATATGGGATGCTGGGGATCGAACCCGGGTCGGCCGCATGCAAGGCAAACGCCCTCCCCGCTGTGCTATTGCTCCAGCCCCGGGGACCAGCAGCTTCTACTGGGCTGACCCTGGGGCTGGACAGGGGGGTCTTAGGCCAAACCCTAGACTCGGCAAGAGACGCCAGACTGTTGCCTTTGAAGCCTGGTGTGTGCACACGGCACTTGGCAGTCTCCTTGTGATGCAGGCTTTGATTTGCAGGTTTCTGGTGGGCATGGGGGACATTTCTCCCCAGCTCCCAAGGGACACCTCAGGCCACCCTCAAAATGGCAGAGGCAGTGAATGGGCCTTGGAGTAGCTAGAGCAAGGCAGGCCATTGGTGTCAGGGATGAAGGGAGCTGTTGGCAGGTCTTCGGTGAAGCTGTTGGCCCGAGGATGCTTGACTCAGGGGGAAAACCCCACTGAGTGGGAGAACACTGGGCTTGTATAGGAGAGATGGAGCAGGGTAACACTGGGGCCCAGGAGAACCCTGGGCTAGAACCCTGGAGGCCAGAGTTGATCCACCACCTGGGAGCTAGTGGAGGGTGAGGCTATGCCTTGGGGCCAGAACTCTGCAATGGAATGAATGTGGCTGACATCCCCAAAGACAAAAAGACTGCCAACAGGTCCTTCGCTTCATTTGGCCTCATTTTTCTCATCTGTGAAATGGGGATGATGTAAACTATGGGTGAGGAAAGGAAGTGGAACTATTTACAGTGAAAGGATGTGTTTCAGCAGGAATGTGGCAGGAACAGGGCCACCCGGGTCTGAGGTGACCCTCCAGGCACACCCCAGACAGGGCCAAGTTGCTTTCCATCCGCTCCTTTAGGAAATAGTGATCAGTGGCCAACTGCAGTCCCGGCACATGGGGTAGAGGGCCAGTAACAGCAGAAGAGAATGCAAGAGCCTAAAGGTGGAAGCTGCTTTATCAAGCAGTGACACCCACTCTTTGTAGAGACTCGGGCGCCTGGTGAGGAATCTGCATGGCCCCTGGTACACAGGAGAGAAACTGACCATTTGCGATCAAGATTCCTTGTTACTGTTATCAGCATTATCTTCACAGCTATTTTTTTTTTCTTTTTGGGTCACACCTGGCAATGCACAGGGTTTACTCCTGGCTCTGCACTCAGGAATTACCCTTGGCGGTGCTCAAGGGACCATATGGGATGCTGGGATTCGAACCCGGGTTGGCCACGTGCAAGACAAATGCCCTACCCACTGTGCTATCACTCCAGTCCCAGCATGGCTATTTCTTGAACATTTTCTTCATACTAGGGTGAGGTTGGGCGCTCCAGGTACATCTTCTGCTTACGAGGACTCTTTGAGGTGGGAATTTCCTTCGGGATCTCCAGGGTCCCTTCTTCCTCACCCCCTCTTTGGGGAGCAGAGCCCCTCAGCCCCCAGCGGGGCTCTGCCCCTCTTTGGCCCAGCTGGGAGAATGGAGTGCAGGCTGCCGCTCCCGGATTCTCTGCTAACTCTCAGTGAGCTGCCCTAGCTCTGGCTTTGCTGCAAGCACCTTCAGGTTGTCTGTGGTAGGAGGCGGGGGAGTCGCTGGGCTGAAGAGCCAACGCGCCTTCCGTCAGTCAGTGCTTGTCCCCGGAGCAGGCCGGTGCGAAGCGGCTTGATCAAGCGGTGACACCCACTTCCAGGAAACTTCCTGCCGCCTCCGCCAGACTGGCAGCCCTGTCAGCTGCCTTTGGAAGAAGTGGGCAGAGAGGAATTAAGAAGGCAGCTAACCACCCACCTCGAGATCTTTAAAGAGTTGTTTCTTTCCCTTTCCTATTTAGGAGAGCTTGGGGGCCCACGGGGAGGCCCCAGAAAGCGGTAGGAGTGGGTGGGGGAGGCAGAAACATGCCCCCCACATAAACCTGCCATGCACAGGCCTGGGCAGGGGAGCTCGGCAGCTACACACACCGCCGGGAGACTTCAAAACAGGGAGCCCCACCCGCAAATCAACGGGGAAAGAGTTTTACTGGTGGGGGAGGGGGTCGGGGGCTGCATTAATAGATGCACTCCTGAGCAGAAAGGAGGAGTGAGGCGGAGCGACATCCCAGCACGGGGCTATGTCCTCTGTTTCCTCCAGTTCCGACCCAGCCATGGCATCCCTTGGACCGTAGCGCCTTATGCCCCCCCCCCCCCCCCGCTTTCCCCACCCCTGCAGATCGTACTATTACTCCTTAGGAAGTAGTCATCTGACCTTGGCTCATCCTGAGTTTTGGGAGTTTGGAGCATCCCCTCTGCCTGGGGGTGCCAGGGGTTGCATGAGAGCAGCTGGCCCAGCCGGGCACAAGGGGCAGGGGGAGGGGAGATTGTGCAATACAGGCAGGGCCCCTCTTCATCCTCTGACTATAAAAGGATCCGTAGCTGTGGGGAATGCCTTGAGCACAAGGCTCGGCACCCTCAGGATGCAGGCAGCTGCTCGCACTGCATTATGGGGAGGGGGTAGTGAGGGTTCAAAGGACCTCCAAGTCTTTTCTGGAAACACCCCAGAAATAAGAGTGGCGTGCAGGGCTCTCCAGGGGTGCAAGGGCTCCTGGGTTGGGACATGAGTCTGGTTTGTTTGGGGGGTGGAAAGAGTTGGGGCTACACCTGGTGGTGCTCAGGGCTTACTCCTGGCTCAGCTCAGGGATCACTCCCGGTGGGATTTGGGACACTGCACCGCACCCGCAGTACTGTCTCTCCAGTCCCTGTACATGAGTACAGACAGGGTCCAGATGATTCTCCTGGAGGCACATGCCATGTCTTGACACAGACACAGTGATGGGAACTGAGGTGGGAGGCTGCAGAGTGGCCTGTTTCTGCTCCGCAGCCTTGGCCGCGTGGGGGCTGTGCTTTGCCCATCCCCCCAAAGGTCTTGGGGCGTCGTGAGCAGTGCTCAGAGACACTTTTGAACTTGAGCCCTAAAGAGTCCTTAGTCCATTCTGGAAAACGGCCGCCAATAGAATCATGAGAGCCAGACAGCTCATGGGAGGCTTGCATCCTGCAAGGAAGGACCTAGTGGAAGGACCTGGTGCCCGTGGCCGTGATTTCTGAGAGAATACACGCTGAGATCAGCCAGAGAACCCGGAGCCCGGGACCCACAGGGGGTGGAAGCCTGGGAACGTCCCAAGGCCCCGGCACTAACCCTTGCCGTGCCTCCTGGCGGGGAGAGGGGCCTCCGTGGCTGCTTTGTGTCAGCGACTTTGGCAGCTTAGCAGGGAGGAGCTTCTGTGCTTCTGAGAACCGGAGGCTTATGACAGCAGCTGAGCCCCGCCCAGCTCCAGCACCTCCTGGGCGTCTCTGGAACACTGATGGGCTCCAGCTTACCGTGCACTGCACTAAAGTCCCTGAAGGCGCCGATGGGGCTGCAGTCAGCCAGAGGACCCCGTTGGGACTCATGTCCGGGGCTGGAGAGATAGTACTGCGGGTACAGTGCTTACCTTGCACGCGGCAGACTCAGTATCCCAAATGCTACCAGGAGTGATCCCTGAGCACAGAGGCAGGAGTAAGCCCTGAGCACCACCAGGTGTAGCCCCAACTCCCCCTACCCAAAAAAAACAAATCAGACTCATGACCCAACCCAGGAGCCCTTGGGCACCCCTGGAGGGCCCTGGATTCCACCCTTGTTTCTGGGGTGTTTCCAGAAAAGACTTGGAGGTCACTAGCTCCTCCCCATAGTGCAGTGGGAGCAGCCACCCGCACCCCAGGATGCCATGCCTTGAACCCTGGCCTGTCCCCTGCAGCTGCCTCTTCATACCTGCTGGAGATGTCTAGATCCCAGGAGAGTGCTGGGGCCCTCCCCCACTGGCAGACACAACCCATCTGGAACGTCCTAGAGGCCACGTCGTCATCCTACCTTGACCCCTGATAGCTGCCCACACCACACAGCTGGCCTGGTTCTCTCCTCACGGCGGTACCAGGGATCTTTGAAGCACTTCATGGAAGCATCTAGAATTTCCCACAGGGAGGGAGATCTCAGATGCCTCCATGGACGTCAGGGCACAGAATGGTCAGGCAGGGAAGCAGACGATGTGATGGCCCGGAGTGAGAGACGTGACAGGGTGCAGAGTGGGGAGTCCCCCACCCCCTGCTGTAGCTTGACTTCTGGCCGTCACCCTGGCTGCTCCCTCTCAGCGCCGGGAGTCTTGCATGAGTGACTGAATGTCACCAGGCGCCTCTGGGCTCTGCCACCTCCCTCGTGAGGGTAATGTGAGGGCTCATGGGAAGTACTGTGCACAGCACCTGGCTTGAGGTGAGGCCCTGAGAACGGCTGTTTTACCAGCAAAGATGAACTGGCGAGCCAGAGGAGGGGACGAGAGAGCACTGCAGGGCAGCCCTGCCCACTAGGGGCCCACCTGCCAGGGGCCCTTCCCTCCGCATTACCTTTTTACCCCCCTCTTTTTGGGGGGTCCCTTTCTTGGTCACCTGGGCAGGGGTTCAATGCGAGGGTCCAATCATTCCATGCTGGCGATTCCCTGGGCCACCCAGCAGGGCCTCCAAGACTGCACACAGTGACTTTGAGGGACTGTGTGGCTCTGGGGATGTCAGCCGCATGCAGGGCCTGAGCCTTCCCCCGTCTCACCCTTCTCCTCTCTCACCTACCCCTGCCCCTCCCTAAACAAGGGCGTGTGTCCTCCTGAGCCAAGGCACTGCAGGTGCAGAATGGCCACAGCGACGCTGTGAAGTGGTGCATTTGAAAGCAGCATCAGAAGGCAGCTGCGCAGGCTCCCCAGGTCCTACTCCCGGCACCTCTAGGAGGGATCCCTGAGCTCAAAGCCAAGAGGAAGCCCCTAGTACTGCAGGATATGAACTCTCGCCACACACACACACACACACACACACACACACACACAAAAGGAGAAAAGGGTTAATTGATATGGCAAAAATGGGCTTGTTGTTGGATTTTGTAGTTTCTCTGCAGAAGGGAGTCCTGGACTTTGTCAGCCCCCGGCTCGCCTCTGCTGCACAGCATCCTGGGAAGGCAGGCGGGGGCTCCGGCCGGAGGGGCTTCACCCCAGAGAGGAGGAAGGGAGAGCCGGGGGAGGAAGGCCTGCTTCCTTCCTGCCTGTCAGCTAGGGCTTCTTCCCACCACCCCGTTCCTCTCTCTCCCCCAGCCTGGTTCTCAGCAGTGCTCCGAGCGCGCCTCCCCTCAGTCTCCCTCTCACGCCTTTGTCACCAACCCCAACGGGCCCAGCTCTCTGCCGCCGGCGGCTGCTGCTGCGGGAGAATGGATAAGCTATTTGAAACCGCGTGCCTATGAATCCAGCCACTGGCATCATAAAACACCGGGTTATTTTGTGTTTTATTAACTGCCTCTTCCCTTCAGTTTGCATAATAGTGAGTGAGATTTTCATGCCGTTAAGAAGGCTGTGCATTACCTTTAATAGAAGCTTCGACAGGCAGCTTCTCTCTCCCCGCCCGGTGCTTGATAAAGTAACCTCATCCGCGGCTGATGAAGATTTCCTTCACACTCGCTGGGTCCAGGCAATGTCTTTTTTTTCCGGCTGGATACTCTGTTGTAAAATGATTTCCCACCATAAGCTCGCCTCTGTCCCTCGCTTCTGTATCATCTTCCTACCCACCAGACAAACTGCCTATTAAATTTAATTACAAACCAAATGGCCACACATCTTGATCTGATCTTCCCCCAGCGCGCTGATTTCCACCAAGGTCCCGGAGGAAGGGAGGAAGGAGATAAATCTGGAGGATGTGAGTGTACTTTCCAGAAAGGAGATTGTGGGCCGCAGGCTTGGTGGCCGTGGCCTCAGGGCGCCTCTGGGATCCCTCATTGCCCACTTTGCTTCCTAACATTCTTCTCCCACCTGCATGGGAAAAAAAGCGAGTTCTGTGGGCTCTGTGGACTGGTTGTCAGGGAAGCGACCAGCGTGGGATGTGGGGTAGGGATGCAGGAAACCCTTTCCCGCCCTGCTGGTGTGTGCCAGGGGCCTTTCTTCAGATGGTTCAGTTCTGCCTCTGCGGGCTGATGTCGCTGAGGCCTCATGCGGCCTGGAAAGCCCTCCCCTTCCAAACGATGGACTTCCCGGGCATGGTAACTCCACCAGGAGCGGGTGCCTTGCAGTGCCTGATTCATTCACCAGCTCTGCGCCGGGCTCCTACTGGGTACCGGACCCTGGTCTGGGCAATGGTGAAAGTCTGAGCAAGTAAGCCAAGAAGCTCAGATATGAGTGTGTGTGTGTGTGTGTGTGTGTGTGTGTGTGTGTGTGTGTGTGTGTGTGTGTGTTCAAAGCACAGAGCAGGACCGTGGGGTGGAAGGACTTCAGAAAGCACTCAGGAATGTGATGTCAGGTCAAAGACATGTCGGGGTGCATCATGGCGCTTTGGGGAGCAGAGTGTAGGTGGGGGGAATAGCAGTGGAAACGGCTGGACGTAGGAACATGTCTCACTTGTCACAGGGTGGCTGGGTGACTTTTGTGGCTGGGGGAATGAGTGAGTTTGGGGGTCAGAGAGGAGCGGGGGTTGGCTGGAGGGGGCTCTGAGAGGATCATGCAGGCCACTGAAAGGACTTTGACTCTGTCTTAGGGGAAAAGTATCGAGGATACTCAGCAGCAGCGTAATTTGCTCTGACTGTTATAAAGGGACCGTCTCCGTGCATTAGGATGGGCTTTAAGGAAGTGAGAGGAAAGGAGGGAGACTCAAGAGGAGACTTGCAGAATCCCTGCAGGAGATGGTGTTGGTTCAGGTGAGGGTGGTGGTGCTCCCTGAGTCTCCCCAGCCCTTTGCAGAGAGGGAGAGAGAATATGAGAGTCTCAGACCGAAACCCTCATGGAGCCGTAACTAGAACTGCCCATTGGTCTGAATTTTTCCTCTGGTGAATGATAGGAACCAAAGTGAGATGGAAGTTGACTGAAGCATCATCCTTTCAATGACTGAGGTTGGGCTGGACCCAACAGCTCCTGATCAACATGGGGCCGCTTTCTCTTTCCATTATCCACCTCCTCTCTCTTCTGAGTGAGTTTGTTTCCTTTTTCAGGAGGCCCCTGAAAGCTCCTCATCTCTGTTGCTCAGCGGGGGTCTGGTTTCCTGATCATTCTCACCGAAGTCTCAGCCTTAAGCCTCCTTGGTCTTTGCTGCTATTTTCCTGACCCATCCCTGTGGGGAAGGGACCACTCTATGATCGCGCTGATTAGCCAGATTAGAATCAAATGCCCTCTCTGCCCTCCATCAAGTTAGACAGTCGCATCCAAACCCTCATGGCTGAGCGGGAAGTAGAGGCCTCCCTTGGGACTCAGAGACAGAAGAGGGGGTGGCAGGAGGACCAGCGAAGGCCAGACACATGCAGCTCCCCCACACCAGAGATGCTGCTTGGGAGGCCTCAGGAAGAGAGAGCCAACCACCCTCTGCAGCCCCCTTGAGTCTCTAGGGTTGGTGTCCTAGCCAAAGGTTGAAGCCGACAGCCATTTCCCACAAGGTCTTGAGAGAATTCTGTTTGCTGTGTGCGGTGGGCGTGTGTTTGGCTTCAATGAGAAGAGATAGGAAATTACCTCGGGCCATGGGATGGGGAGCCATGTGGGGACTTTGCTGTCCTTGTTACCATTGCATGTGGACATTGAGGACATTGAGGGGACAAGGATCACTCACTGTTGTGGTGCTGCCCTCTGCAGTGCCATGGGCCAGGAGCAATGATGAGGACAAGTGTCTCGCAGGGACCAACCCAGGACCTGCTAGAGTTCCTTTGTTCCCTCCCCTCTGTGATCCCACCTAACCCTGCCGGAGAACCTCATGGTGGGAGTTCTATACCCCTCTAGACAGACGGGGAGACTGAGGCATGAAAAGAAGGCACGACTGAGTTGGGAAGCAGTTTAGGGGTGATGCAGCCCTGGAGACAGACTTGTTTTGTCTTCTAGAGGCTCAGCCCCTCTTCCCAAGTGGCTGAGGGGTGCAGGGAGGTGGGGGGCGGAGGGGTCTAGCATGGTGCTTCTGCATATCACCTGACGGGGGTCTGATGTTCTGCCTCAGCCCCTGGAGACCTGGAGGGATTCAGGAAGTATTCCTGGGCTGAGGGAAGAGGCAGCGGAAGAGGAAGGAAAGCTTAGAGTGGGTGGAGGAAATCCCAGAGGGAACAGGATGGGTTCCCAGGGGAGTCCTTCGTGAATCCCAAAAAAGATGGGTGGGCCAAGCTGCAGAAACTGGGTCTCGGGTGCTGAGTAGAGATTGGTACTGGTCTGGAAGGGATCTAGGGACTAGGGTGGAGTCAGGAGGATGGGGATTGTCCATGGGCTTCCCTCTGCTGACCACGGTCTGAGTGTCATTAGAGCCTGATGCTGCCTCATGCACCCCATGGCACCTGACCTGGCAGCTAGAGTTGTGCAGGTGGGAGAAAGGAGTTGGGGGGGGTGAGGGAAATACCCCACATGAGACCCCACTGTGGCCCCTACAGTCCTAAGCTACTCCAGGATCTATGCTTTGCTGTGATGTTGCTTTCTCTCTCTCTCTCTTTCCCTCACTCTCTCCCTCCCCCCGCCCCCCTGTGTGTGTTGGGGGGAGCAGTTCACCTGGAGGTGCTCAGGGCTTCCGTCTGGCTCTGCACTCAGGGTTCATTCCTGGTAGTGCTTAGGGGACCCGACATGGTGCTGGTGACCCAACCCAGGTTGTCTGTATGCAGGGCAAGTGCCCTATCCGCTGGCCCTTGGGGTTTGTTCTCTCAGTCTAAAGTCCTGCTCTCTGCCCCCCCTTTACTCTTTTCTGGGCAATTTCAGGGAGAATGTCAAAGTAGGGAGACGAGAGTAAGGAGTCTCACCATCGCTCCCTGGTCAGCCCGGTCCCTGCCACCTTCCCACACCTGCTTCCCATTACATTGATTCAGAAATAAATGACAAACATCTCACTTTGTAAATATTTGAATGTGTCCTAAATGCTTTCCAAGTTTGCGGCGTCTGCCAACAAGAGCCTGACTGCAGTGTCTCATCTCTCCTGCTGCAATCACCCCGACCCTTACTAGCTCAGATTTCCAATTTTCTTCTCTCTGTCACAATCTCTTTAGCTCGTATGTTTGGATCAGAATTCAGACAAGGTTCACCCCTGCTAAATTGGTTCCCTAGTCTCCTATAAATGTTTTTCTCCGAGTTGGATTTATTACGTGATATAAGATTTCTCTTTATTAAAGGTCTGGCTTGATGAGCTTGACAGACTCTGCCCCGTACCCCCACCCTGTCAAGGTGTAGGACATTGCCAACGCTCCAGAAAGTTCCCCTCTCCCCAGCCGCACCACCTGGAGCCCCACCTGGAGACAGGAAACTGCTGTCATTGTAGTTTGGACTTTTCTGGAAAGTCATAGCAATGGACTCCTTGGTCAGGGGGCCTTTGCATCTGCCTCTCAAGGAGCTCCAGAAAGTTTCACGGTTCCTCACTTGAGAGTCCCCTCCTCACCGCTGCTGGCTTGCCTTTGGTGACCAAGCCCTCAGTGGGGATTTTCCAAGAGACAGCGACTTACCCTCCATTGCCCACCAGATTGAGAGCTTGCCTGGGGTGTTTGGAATGTAGGTTCCTCTTCCATTTCGCTCTCCTTTGCAGGGTCATTATTGAAGATGCCAACCAGGGTTCCCTCCACTCCTTGTCTCCTGGATCGCTTGCAACTAAATGAAGAGGTGCTCTCAGGAGCCAGACAGAGGCTGTGGGGCTAAGGGGCTTGCTTTGCACACAGCTGACCCTCCTTTGACCCTTGGCACTGCATATGGTCCTTGAAGCACCACCAGGAGTGATCCCTGAGCACAGAGCCAGGAGTCAGCCCTGAGAACCCCCAGGGTGTGGCCCCAAACCACCACATTCCAGACTATTTCATGGACCCTGGTGTCTTTTTCCATCAGGACTCTGAAATGCCTCCTTTTAAGGACGGGCCCCCTGTGCCCGGGTTGTAAATGGCGATTCCTCATTCCGTCACACCCTCATTTAGCGGCTGGAATCACTGCAGCCGAAAAATTCCACTTATTCGTTACAGAGTAAGCTGGGCCCCCCAGGTTCAAGACCCAAGTTCGGGAGCCTCCACAAAAGCTGTGCCTCAGAAAGAGAGATATCAAATTGGAATGCCCCACCACAGAGGCGGGGTGGGGTGAGGGGATGAGATTGAAGGGGTGGGAGGGATACTGGCTTCATTGGCGCTGGAGAATGGACACTGGTGGAGGGATGGGCTCTCAAACATTGCATGAGGGAAAAACAAGCACGAAAATGTGTGAATCTGTAACATCTGTACTGTACCCTCACTGTGACTCACTAATTAAAAAAATAAATAAATTTAAATAATGAAAAAAAGCTATGCCTCAGGTTAACCCTTCCAGAAATAACCTCGATACTGTTCTCTCTCTCTCTCTCTCTTCTCTCTCTCTCTCTCTGTCCCCCTCTTAGAATTCCAGTGCTGACCATCGCGTCCGTCTGGACCTGGGCCTCTGGGACAAATTCAGTGAGCTGGCCACCAAGTGCATTATTAAGATCGTGGAGTTTGCTAAACGCCTGCCCGGCTTCACTGGCTTGACCATCGCAGACCAAATCACCCTGCTCAAGGCCGCCTGTCTGGACATCCTGGTGCGTGGGTGCCGCTGCCCTGTGGGGGCGCCGAGGCCTGCCTCCTCCTCTCCCCAGGGGGCACCCCGGACCTTCCTTGCTCTGCCCCCTCTGTGTGACCTGGGCAAGGTTAATTCACTTTAGTCCCCAGGCTGCAGGGCAGCTTGGAAGCTTATTTGCTCCTCTTGGTCCCAGGACATCTTGTCCTGCATGAGGCAGCCCGACCGGGAATGCTGGCCTGACAGGTGGGGGATGGCCCCTCTCTGTCTCTGCTAGTCCATGTCACCCTGTCCCCTGGGGTCCCCCTCCACCCCCATCAGGTCATTGCAAGACCCTTCCCAGGACAGCCCAGGACAGCTCATGGGACATGGGGATTTTCCAAGAGACAGTATCTGGAAAAAAACTCTTCCGTTCGTGAACCTCAGTCTACCCACCTGTACAAGGCTGATGATTTCTGCCCTCTGCCAATCGCTCTGTGAGGTTTCTAGAGCTGCAGAGAGGGTGGGGGCATTGTCAGTCCTTATCTTGGGGGCTGGAAGTCCCTCTCTCTCCCTGGCATGGGGTTCAGGGAGGGCCGGAGTGATTCCTGAGACTGCAGGTGTTGCCTTGCCAGGTAAGTGGGCTGTGTCCCTGCTGGAAATGGTGCTGATGGGCCAATTGGCCAGGGAGACAGCTGCAAGGGATGAGTCTGCCAGCAGGGAGAGCAAGGGGAGTGATGAGTGGCTTTTCAAGCCGGGGAAGAGAGGCGCGGACAGGGTGGTGGGGAAAAGAAGGCAGCTGGGGTCTAGCTGCTTCCTGTTTGCTGGTTGGCTGCACCATCCACCTTGAGAACAGATGTGATTGTTTCCGCCTCATAAAATCAGCAGACAAGGGCCAGGGAGATGGTACAGTGGTTAGAGCACATGCCTGGCAGATTAGATTTCCCAGCACCACATGTTCTATGATTGTTTCCTCCTCATAAAATCAGCAGGACAAGGGCCAGGAAGATGGCACAGTGGTTAGAGTACATGCCTGGCAGGTTAGATTTCCCAGCACTCACCACATGTTCTACCCTCACCTCCTGAGAACCACTTGGGGTGGCCCTGGAGGCCCCAGCCCCACTACAGTCAGACTATTCCTAGCACTACAGGGCCCAGGCAGCAGCGGGGTTCAGGCCTTTTTATGTGAACTGCCAGCCTGGTTGGCTGAGAATCTCCATGGGAACCTGGGCCTCCTGAGCACTGCTTTGGAGTCTCCTTAAAAAAAAAAAGGTCTGGGTGAGCCTGGGGACACTGAGGAAAACTGGAATGTGAGGTTGCACCCCCACCTCCACAGAGGATCAAGTGCTAGAGCATGGACCAGGACCTTAGTGTGACCCGAAGCACCCCATTCCTGTCCTGGAGTGCTCCTGAGCACTGTCGGGGTGGCCCTGGTGATTCTGAGCCCACTCCCGCTGGGTGTGGCCTACCGCAGTGACTCACTGACAGTATTGAGAACAGCCAAGTCATACCTGTGAGCCGCTGGTGCTGTGCTTCGAGTACATGTATGTGGGCACACATCCATTTTCCATGCAGCATCCGGCCCCCATGTCCGCCGAGCGCCTGCCATGTGAGAGCTCTGAATTGAGGTTCCTTATAGCCTAAACAGCTTCAAAGCCTTCCCGTTTAGAACTGAAAAATAATTCCTTAATAAATTTTTGTACATGGTTAGTTACATGTTAGCCAAAAATATTTGGGATCTAATATTTAGGCTAAATCAAATATATTAAAGTCTAGTTCCATGTTGGCACTTTATTTTTTATTTTAGTGTTTGGTTAATAACACCCATGGAACTCAGGTCAGGGCTGATTTCTAACTCGGCACTTGGGGAATCACTCATGACAGGGTATAGGGGACCATATGGGGTGCCAGGGACTGAATCCCACCGGGACGGGTGCTAGGGACACCTTCTCTGCAGTCCCATCACTCCAGTCCTGCCTGAGCATGTTTAAATGGTGACTGCTGGGATCTGGAGAGCTAGTACAGGGGCTAAGACACAGGCCTTGCAGGCGGCTGGTCCTGACATTTGCACGGTCCCCAGAGCATCACCACATCCAGCCATAGAGCCCCTGAGCCGGCCCTGGTGATCCTTGGCACCTTAGGGCCTGGACAGCACCTCAGCTTCGGACTCTCACATTGAACCACTGGCGGAATCACCAGGGGGTGCCGCTGAACCTCTGAGTACCACTTGGGAGGCACCAAAAGGCTCCTAGAGACGAAACAAAAAGTACTCGGACTCTTTTTTTTTTTTTCTTTTCGGGTCATACCCAGCAATGCACAGGGGTTACTCCTGGTTCATGCACTCAGGAATTACTCCTGGCAGTGCTCAGGGGACCATATGGGATGCTGGGAATTGAATCTGGGTCAGCCACGTGCAAGGCAAATGTCCTACCCGCTGTGCTATTGCTCCAGCCCCAAATACTTGGACTCTTAGGCGAATAAGCTCCACTAGTCAGTGTATTGCTCAGAATGCTCTTCCCTCTCTAGGATAACAGCCCTGCGCATGCTGGCTGGAGAAGCCCTTCAGTCTGGGCCTGCGCTTTCCCTCTCAGCAGGGGCAGGCTGGTGCCAGGGGCTCCCGCCCAGACAAGTTCACTGCCCAGAGCTGATCACACAGCAGGGGCTAGGTGCCACCAGGGAAGACAGCCTAGAAAGCCCCGTGTGTGCTACTGTTCATCTTGTCACTACCTCTCAGTCCTGTAAGAACGAGAGGGGCAACCCACAGGTCAGATCAGGCCCTGCCCGTCGGTGGCCAGACCAGCCAGGGTAGAGGCTGAAGCAGGAGAGAAATGGAGCCTTCTCTTTGCGTAAAAGCCTGCTGCTGGGGCTGGAGCAATAGCACAGCGGGTAGGGCATTTGCCTTGCATGCAGCTGACCCGGTTCGATTCCCAGCATCCCATATGGTCCCCTGAGCACTGCCAGGGGTAATTCCTAAGTACAGAGCCAGGAGTAACCCCTGTGCATCACCAGGTGTGACCCTCCCCCAAAAGAAGCCTGCTGCCCCGAAGCCCCATCAGCAGGTTTCGATGCGGGGGGTAGGTCCAGTTCTCTTAGTCCAGTGATCTCCATGTGCTGGCCACTGCCCAACATGCTAAAGAGTCAGCATGCTGCTGGAAGGGGCTGGCGAGGTGTGGGCAGTGCTGAGAAAATGAAGCTGCCGTGAAGGCCGACTGCAGGCCCTACTCAGCAGGGAAGAACTGCCAGTCCATGCACACAGCCAGGAGTCGGGCGAGCCGGGGAGGGAGTAAAGCTTGAAACACAACAGGGTCTACTGGGAGATTCCATTGAGCTGAAGACCTAGACTCGGCCAAGTGACTGATCTTATCAGGGCCAGGGCAAAGATCTAGAAGGGTCTCTCTCTGCAACAGATGTCTGGGCGGAGGCACATGGGACCGTAGCAGGAGAGGTTGACTGTAGCCTTGAAGGGGCAGGGGTGAAGGCACTCGCCTTGCATGCAGCCAACCCCAGTTCAATCCCCAACACCTCAATTGCCCCCCTGAGTCCTACCCAACACGATCCCCAAGCACAGAGCCAAAGGTAAGCCTTGAGCACCGCCAGATGCTCTCCCACCCAGCGCCACGTGAAAAGTTGATGTCTAGGAATTGAGATGAGACTAGCCACTCCTTATGATCGTTGTTCCTTATGAAAGAAGGTTTGAGCAGGAGCGCCCAAGGCAGCTGGGAGGTGAGAGGCCCTCTGTGGGTCTAGATCGGTATCTGCACACAGGTTTCTGGGCTGTGACACGAGGGAGCGGGCAGGGAAGCTGTTGGCTGTAGCCTTGAGGCGAGTGTGTTACTCCAGGCCCAGAGTGGCATTAGGTGTACGTTGCTGCATCCCCAGTTGCCCCGAGTGCTGCCGTGAGAAGCGCCGTCTCCTGCATTCTGCACTCGCCGTCAGAGCATGGCTGAGTGCAGGCGTAGAGAGGCCACAAACCCGTAGGTCCTGCCATGCTTATAACAGCCAGGCCGCGGGCTGGTGTGCAGACCGTGTGCAGGGGGCTGTGATGTGGTGGAGGCTGCCAGGCGCGTACGGGCTCAGCCTGTCTGCCATCGAGGCTGAGGTGGCACCGTCCGCCGGCAGGCAGCTCCTGAGATGATCAGCACGCTTGCTTGGTGAGTCGGTTCTCAGGGACACGAGAACTTCTGGCCACAGACACCTCTCGGGGGCGGCAGGAGCATCCTCTAGACGAGTCAGCTGGCTTCCCTTAAAATAGGCGGTTTGTGAGCGAGCAGGGAGCCCAGGAAGAGGCACTGTGCCTTGGAGGATGTAGTCCCCCCCCCAAAGTCACCCACCACCGTCCCCTCTGCAGTCTCAGCATTGGTCCCCAAAGCCTGGCCTCTCTCACCAAGAGGGGATTGAGCATCCCCAAGGGTAAGAGGCGGGAGCAAAGGATTGCGGGCATGTTGTAAGATCGTTGTGCCTCTGTTCTGAAGGCGCCCTCTTCCCAAACGCACGTGTGTATGTGTGTGTGTGCACCCATACGAGTGTGCACCTGTACGGGTGGATGTGATGATGTGTAGAGGAAAGTGACGGAGGTTAAGGAGTGTGTTCATGCTGTGGTATGTCCACAAAGAGCTCTGAGTAGGAAACATCGAGCCTGGGGCAGCTCGGGGGAAAGTATGGAGGAGAAAGGCAGGTGCCTGGCCACACCTTGGCGCTTCGAGGTGCCAGTGAAGGTGGCAAGGCAAGTGAGGCCACAGGCCAAAAGAGGGCACTGGAGGGATCAGCACCAGTGAGGTCTCCTCTGTGAACATCCTGTGCGTGGAGGCACCAGCAGGTACCCGGCAGGAGTGTCCATAGGGGCACAGTTCCGAGGGCATCACTGGAAGAGAAGAGATGGTGGCTTGAATGAGGGGGGTTGCCAGGACGAGGAGAGATGTGGCTTGGCCTCTGGAGTCTCGCGTGCTCTTATCGCCAGCACAGGAGCACTGCAGGAGTTGGGGTCAGGGTTTGTCCCAATGGAAAGATACTCGGACCGGCTGACCATCTGCTTTGACCCTCCGGAATGCTGTGTGGCCCCTCCCTTAGAGGCGGGCCTTGCCGGAGCTATTTTTAGCCCTCTCATGAGGTCTGTGTGCTCTTGAGACACAAACAAAGGGTGTTTTAGTCTTCAAGAAGCATCCTGGTGGTGCTGCTGACATTTGACTTTCGTGTGACAAAATGAAACTTCGTCATTTCTCTCTGGAGACCAGTCTGGCCAGAAGCCACATGGCAGCCTGGTGCCCACCGGGGCCGAGGATGAGGGCAGACCCCCCTCACCCCCCCATAAAAGAGAAGATTGACCGTTTTTCCTTCACCAGCCACACACTGTCCACTCTGGACAAGCCCATTTATACTTGGTTTTGATTTTGAACATTTAGGGTGAGCGAGCAAGACACAGTTTAAATACCTTGTTTAAATAAAGAACCCAAATATTGGGGTGGAAAATCCTTCCGAAGAAAATAGCTTGAAAAAGATACCAGTGCGCTCCAACCTTTGGGCTTAGCTTTCTAAGTGAGATGTTGACAGCTAGCAACTGCCTAATCCTGGACTTTTCTGCCTATCCAAAAAAATCTCTGGCTTCTTTTATTCTCACAAGGGACGGATCTGCCACACTTTCATCTTGGCAGCAGGTTAAAGCTGCAAATACTTTTTTAGTACCTGTTTCATTCCAAACTGGAAACGCATCTGGAGATAGTGAGCCCTTTAATACTGCACATACTCGCTTTGCTGTTGGGTGAGCGCTTTGAATAGGCTGTCGGTCCCCTCGTGGGGACTGGGGTTTGTGGTTGCTGATCTCCAGGTCCTGGAGCATTACTGTGTGAGCACTTTTCACCTCCTAGGAGTCTCCTTGGGATATGAAGGTCCACTGATCTCTGAATTCCTTTGCTTTTCTGACATTGGAATTGGCTTCACTCCCCGTCAGATACCAATATGAAGAGCAGAGCAGCCAGTCAGGGACCCCGTGGGAATGACTGCGCAGACTCACTCCCATAGGCCCCTGGACCATATTCAAGAGGCAAAAACAATCACTCTTCCAATGAAGAACTTGTGTGAGGTTTTGATAACCTTTTGTTTTTATGTATAGATTTTCTAGTTCCCTGTACCACTTGATCGCGTAATAAGAATATTAAGCAGTTTGAGGACATGTGCTGTGAGGTTGATAGATGTTGTGTTTCTAGGCCAGAGACTAATGGGCTCACACACAGCAGCTAGGTCCCCAGGAACTACTGTGCAGGGTATGCAGTGCACAAAGTTAGCCTCTCTGAGTGATATCCACACAACACTGGGCAAGAAATGACCTCCATCTGGATTTGAAGAGTGACAGGAATAGGCAAGGAGACCTTAACTATTTAAGTTCATTTGCCCATCTTTAAAACGGGGCAATTGTACTTACCCAAAGTTGATAATTACAACACAACTCACACCTGAGCAGTACAACATTATCCTTGATTGTAAGTTGGAGATGAAGCCTGCTGATATTCATCCTTCTCTGTTGGATAATACGGGGTTGCCCTTGCTGCTCTCGCAGAGAGCTTAAGGTTTATTGACCCGCTTCCCCAACAGTGCAACTGAGGCACACCCAATTCCACCAGGCAGTAATAATCCTAAATAACTCACAGGAGGTATTTATTTTTGTGTTTATTTCTCATTTGGGGGCCATAGCCGGGAGTTACCAGGGTTTGCTCCTGGCTCTGTGCTCAGTGGTCAATCCTGGTGAGCTTTGGGAGACCATCTGGGATACCAGCAATCGAGGGAAGCTAGGTTGGCACATGACAAAGCAAATGCCCTGCCCATTGCACTGTTCCCTTCAGCCCCTCCTTGGACGGTTTAATTGTACAGATTAAAGAAGACATTGGCGGGGCTGAATATTGCTGGTGCAGCCCGTGTGAGGTAGGACACTGCCTGGCCAGCCCGAGAGAAAAGGGAGACACCGGTGCCAGCCTATGAACAGAAGCCCAGTATTACAGGTGCCTCTCCACGGCACTCCACGTCCACCCGCATCCACTGCAGACCCCCAAGATAGAAGCCCATAAAAGTAGGGCTGGCTCCTAGCCCGCTGCTCCAGGGGCTCAGAAAACACCAGAGCACAAGACCTGCCCCCTGTGGCGGCTTCACCTCCTAACTAATGTGGTTTGGAGAATCTTGCAGTTTTGAGGATTTCGCAGATGACCCCAGCCCTCAAGCATGCTCAAGCATTTCCCGACAAGACGAATGATGTGACAGAAGTTCAGTTTCATGTACTTATTTTGGTCTGGGGCCACACAGCAGCAGTGCTTCGGGATTACTCCTGGCAGGGCTTGGGGGACTAAACATAGGACTGGGATTCAAACCAGGGTCGTAGCCGCCGCTGCAGGCTCATGCTAGGTGAGTGCCTCAACCTTCGGACTCTCTCTGGCCTACAGTGCTGTTTCATTAGTCCTGGAGGGAATCAGGGGAGGGGACTCTAAAATATGGAGCCCCTTCCACGATGGGCATCCTATGGGTTTTCGAAGAGGGCCCCTCCGCTCACCACACAGCATGGGATCGTCTCATCATAACTTTTCCTTCCTAGGTTAGCGTGAAGGTGGGCAAATCAGAGGGACCGCGTTTAAGGGATGGACTTCTCTCAACGCGTCACGTTGTTCTCAGGGTTTTCAGAGGGAAATATCAAGTGTGGAAATACAGTGGGTGGGGGCCGGAGCAATAGCACAGAGGGTAGGGCGTTTGCCTTGCACGCGGCCGACCCGGGTTTGATCCCCGGCATCCCATATGGTCCCCCAAGCACCGCCAGGAGTAATTCCTGAGTGCAGAGCCAGGAGTAACCCCTGAGCATCGCTGGGTGTGACCCAAAAAGCAAAAAAAAAAAAAAAAAAAAAAAAGAAATACAGTGGGTGGGCAGAGGCCCCTTCTGGGCGGAGAGGAGCCCTGGAATGCACGCATCTGAGGTAGGCAGGACAGGAAGACCTTGAGATGGGCCGGCTGCACAGAAGCAAGGTTTGCGACTCTCTGTGCTCTGAGCACGCCGTGGAGCGGGGCTCTCCAGAAGGCAAGAGTTCCGGGGTACCCGGCAGCATGTGTCACCGGAAGGAAAGTCTGGTCCCCCAAGTCTGGGCTCCACCCCACCCCTTGGACATGCGTTAGGCACCCTGGAAAAAGGCCTCTAACTTGGATTCCTCACAAGTTGCCTGGCCTTGACCTTTCTGAGACTTCATACCTCTCCCAGAAAATAAGAATAATATCCACTTTACCAGATTGTTTGAAAGATTGAATGGAGGCCATGTATAACACTTGATATATACTAGACAGTTAATACGTGGTGGGTATTGCCTTCTTGCCTCCAGACTCTAAGCTCTTAAAAAATAAATAAATAAAAAACAACAACCTACTCATATTCATCTTTTTATCCCCAGTGCCTGGCATACTGCCTGGGACATAAGTAGGTACTCAGTAAATGTTTATTTGAATCAAATGAATTACTTTTAGTGCAGACATTTCTCAAATTTTCTTCCATTCTCTTTATTTCCTAAATGGCTTCAGCCCTTGTGTTGACTTTTAGTGAAAGAGCCGGAGAAGACATTCGCAGGCAAAAGGAGGGTAAATGCCTCAGGTGACTCAGAACCTTGAAAATGTGCATGTTACTTTCCTGCCTAGATCTGATTTACACTGCCAGGACAGGCTGACTTCAATGATCCATAAAGTGTTTTTGTTTTTTTTTTTCTTCCAGATTCTTAGAATTTGCACCAGGTATACCCCAGAGCAAGACACCATGACTTTTTCAGATGGCCTTACCCTAAATCGAACTCAGATGCACAATGCCGGATTTGGTCCTCTGACTGACCTTGTGTTCACCTTTGCCAACCAGCTCCTGCCTTTGGAAATGGATGACACAGAAACGGGCCTTCTGAGTGCCATCTGCTTAATCTGTGGAGGTACCAACTACCTAGAAAACCCATGAGAGTCCATGAAGAACAACTTTCACTTGTAATTTATGGGAAATTCCTCACCTCCGTTTTGGAGTTACTCTGCATGACAAAACATTGAATAAAGCCAGACATGCATGCTTGGGGTTTATTGCATTTTTCCCTATCCTATAGATTGAAGATATTGGAGATCCTTCTGCTCTAAAATACCCAAAAGTTGTTTCTCCAATTCCCACAGGCACATTTTTAAAGGCAGGATCAGACAGTTACAAAATAAATTACTTGGGGACATTTCAATAATAATCGAAGGAACTAACATGTCCTATTTGCTGATTCTGTGACTGGGAATTGGGTGGTTGCCCTAGCAAGCCTTGGAGGACAAAGATGATCTTTTTTTGTAGTGACCCCCTTATTTGTAGTGACCCCTACTGGCTCACAGAGGTGAAATCATAACTGGTTAAAAAGTAATGACTTTAATTAGGGACCAATTTACCTTGCTTTTATAACTGTCCTGTGCAAGGTTTGTTTTGATTCAGTTCAATAGTGACACCTCCTGGTCATGAGAAGTAATTCTCTTCCTGGAATGAAAGTTACCAGCCATCCAGAAGTTTCCCGTCACGAAAGGGAACAACCATTTGTATGAATCACTACTTAAAGCAGTGGCATTTATCATCACACTTTATACGTGAATGGAATATAAAATTAACAAAGCCATGATACGGTAGCAAAAAACAAGAGGGGGAATGAGCAGAAATCCTCCAGCCTGGATAGTACATATCTCCTTCTGTCTGATACCTATAATTGTTTAACATTTAATTCCTGATATCTAGACCGCCAGGACCTTGAGGAACCAACAAAAGTAGATAAGCTACAAGAACCACTGCTGGAAGCACTGAAAATTTATATCAGAAAGAGACGACCCAGCAAACCTCACATGTTTCCAAAGATCTTAATGAAAATCACAGATCTTCGCAGCATCAGCGCTAAAGGTATGTGATAGGTTTAGACCCGCCCCCACCCCCACTGTGTGCACAAATAAATCCATAGTCTTCATCAGGTCGTACTGTTTTAAAATGTGTTTTTATTTTAGACAGCTTATACTTGCCTTTTTGTTATTTTGGAATTCATTTCTTACTGAAATCAAAAGGACTAATACTCTTTTAAAAACATAACCTTTGATCTTTACTCACTGATGTTAATAAATCAGGAGCTCTAAAATTCAGATGACAGTGATTTTAAAAAGTTAACTTCACGAAGGACTTATGACCTGTCTTTTCGTTTTTCTAGTTTTTTTTTAAATTTTATTCCAGCTTTTCACATGTGGTCTGCCATACGTAACTTCACTACAATTTTTCTTAAACATTCAAATCTCAAAATAATTTTTTTTAAATGAGGGTAATTGTTTTTTCCAGGGACCTGAGCAAAACAAACGTACCCAAAGCTTTATCACAGTTCAGTGTTGAGAAGAGTTTTTCTTTTCTTTGGGGGGTTGTCGGGGCCGGGGGTGGGAGCTCTACAGAGTGAGAATTCAGCAGCTATTCCTGGTGCCAACTGTGCTGTTTGTTAGTGTCCTTACCCCTTAGTACACACTGTTCACTAAGGTCTTGGTGAGCCAAGGAACAAACTCAACATTTCAGAAAATGCTTGTTTAATAAGGAGTCGATTCTTCAGCTCCTTCTGAGAAGTTTGACAAAACAGTTCATCCCTAGCATGAGATTAAGAACAGAAAAGCAAAAAGCAGATACGAACATCCACCTATTATTTTCTGTGACTTTAAAACAAGGCTACTTAATACTGCCATTCCCTAGCTGCAGCCAGCAAGTAGAAATTACTGTGATTATGGAAATCTGTAATCTGCAGTCTGGTAGAGTTGCCACGAGTCACATTTGGCTTTCAGGCGTTTGAAATGTGACTAATGTGAATGAGTTACTGTTTTTCTCATTTTATTTCATCTTAATGAGTTTACATTTAAATAGTCACATGTCGGTCATGGCTAACATACTGGTCAGTACAGTGCTGTATCAGATCATCGCTGTACATTAAATAATTGTTGCACATTATTAAAGCTGCTTCCTCCATTTGTGGATAAATGGTATCCTTTCAACTGTCTAATTTTCAAGATATACTTATTCTAGTCTTTTATCAGGAATTTTTTTTTTTGCTGGTAATTATACTTGTACTAATATTTTTTCCTGAAAGATTGACATCAAATTTATCATCATATCTTGGCAGCTCAGCTATAAGTAGCTACTAGTTAGTTAATATTTAAATTAAGATAGTCTCTGGGAATCATTGGATGCCCATTTTTCACCCTTGTTCAAGTAGATGAAAGTTGATCCCTAGTTATTCACTTTAACTCCTTATCACCAGATTTCTATTATCTTTTTTTTTTAAAGGTGCAGAACGTGTAATTACCTTGAAAATGGAAATTCCTGGATCAATGCCACCTCTCATCCAGGAAATGCTGGAGAATTCTGAAGGACATGAACCTTTGACCCCAAGTTCAAGTGGGAACACAGCAGAGCACAGTCCCAGCATCTCACCCAGCTCAGTGGAAAACAGTGGCGTGGGTCAGTCACCCCTGGTGCAATAAGACACTTTCTAGCTACTTCAAACATTCCCCAGTACCTTCTGTTCCGGGATTTAAAATGCAAGAAAAAGACATTTTTACTGCTGCTTAGTTTTTGGACCGAAAAATATATTAAAACTCAAGAAGGACCAAGAAGTTTTCGTATGTATCAATATATACTCCTCACTGTCTAACTTACCTAAAAAATACAAACTTTTTAAATTCTAAGAATCAGCCATTTCATGCAACCAGAAACTAGTTAAAAGCTTCTATTTTCCTCTTTGAATATTCAAGATTGCATGGCAAAGACCCAGTCAAATGATTTGTCTCTGGTTAAGTTTCTGAAGACTTTGTACATACAGAAGTATGGCTCTGTTCTTTCGATACTGTATGTTGGTGCTTTTGTCTTGCATACTCAAAAATAACCAAGACACCAAGGTTATAAAAGACTACTGTACATGCCCAGCTAAGAAAGGTTCAAAAGGTAATGGTCTTGCTTTCACAGAATAACCAAGCCATCAAGGAACGGGACTGTTGTACAGTATGACAAGATAAGGCTAAAGATTTTCTAATTTAGTTAGTATGGAAGCTTGTCCTTGCTCTTTATGATGCTCAGACTGCATCTTTTCTTTCATGTTGCCCAGTAAAAGTATACAAATTAACTGCACTAGCAGAAGAGAATTCTGTATCAGTGTAACTGCCAGTTCAGTTAATCAAATGTCATTTGTTCGATTGTTAATGTCACTTTAAATTAAAAGTGGTTTATTGTTTAATGACATAAATACACAATTTTAAAAATACACTTTTTTTACAGTAATGATAGCCTACAAGGCAGAAACACTTTTCAGTGTTATGAAGTTTTTGTTTACCTATTCACAAGCCACTTGGGAAATTTCGGGGTTAATTAGCAGGCTGGTCTACCACCTGTATCATGTAATGCTAGTGTCCTTCCTAATTCCTGCCTGATATTGGGGTTGTTTTTCCAGGTTCTGGTTGCCTTGGGGGCTCACATTAACCCTCTGGGGCACGGGTGGAGAATCTGCATCCTTTGACCTTGTTCAATCACTATGAAGCAGAGTGAAAGCTGTGGTAGAGTGGTTAACAGATACAAGTGTCAGTTTCTTAGTTCTCATTTAAGCACTAGTGGAATTCTTTTTTTTTTTTTTTTTGGATATATTAGCAAGTCTGTGATGTACTTTCACTGGCTCTGTTTGTACATTGAGATTGTTTAACAATGCTTTCTATGTTCATATACTGTTTACCTTTTTCCATGGAGTCTCCTGGCAAAGAATAAAATATATTTATTTTAAAGGTGTGTGGGAGCCTTTACTATACACTTCATCTTCAGGAAAGAGACAAAGAACACAGTTCCATTTTTAATGTTTAAAGTTCATTTCAAAAAGCAGGTCTGTAGGCTGCAACCATGACAATTAAAATCTGTGCTAATGCACGGCAGTCTATAACAAGTCTACAAGCCAATCAGACAGTACATGACATTTCGATGAGTAAAAAAGGGCATAAAACTGTATGTGTAAGAACAAAATGTTAAAAGGCCTACCACAATAATAAAAAACCATCAATTACATCATCACATTAAAATAAGCCAGATGTACAAAAGTCTGAGACAGAAAAGACAAAAAAGGACAACACAGGGAATCTGTTAAAATGTTTCTGTGCACTTTGGGCACTTAATTAAACATTGCAAAATCAACATCTTCTTCTTCATCAGACTCTGCAAAATATTTCACTTCTTTCCGAGCCCGACCCGTCCGTGGCAGAGAAGGTGGTTCGGAAGTGAAGTCTGACGGGAAGATGTCCACATCTGAATCCTGATCAAAAGATGTTTTCTTCGGTTTCTAGACAATGTAAAAAAAAAAATTCAAATAATTATTTCTTCACTTTATTTACATTCGGCAAATTGTACAAATCATTCTCTTTAAATCAAAGCTATAATTCATATGTCGAGTATAAAAACGGTTAAAACCTACTCAATTTTAGAAAGGGGAAAAAAGGATTATGTAGCTAATTTCTCACCTCAATGATTTCATATTACTTATCACCATGTCTTTCTTCCAGTGAAAAGCTCGTGTTTTCTTATTGCACATATATGCCAACTGTGAGGAAAGCAAGACCTACACAGAGTAGGTACTGTATACCCTAAGTGTTTCATCACCAAGATGATTCTGAATTGTAACAGACGACTGGATGGAAAGGGGCAGTGTCAAAATCAGCAGAACATTCCAATTACCAATCAATATTTTTAGCACTCTGATAAAAAAAGATGGTCTTTGAAAAAGGTGGTCTTTGATATTCTTCATATACCAAAAAGGAAAATATACTTATTAAAAAGAGTCTAGACTAGTTGGAAAAAATAACTACCGTCCACTGAATTCAAGTTTGTTTTGTAAATGAAATTAGCCCTAACCAAATTATCAAATTTTATACAGCCATAATCTGGTTTAAAAGATAATTTTTCAGACAGGTAATATACTCTTTTATTGGATGAAAAAGAATACTCTTATTAGATCGATTTATATTACACTTTTAGTAAATAGTCCTGAATATATAGATTAATACTTGAATAAGAGATGTTAGTTCAAAGGATAAGGGCTGAAGCGATAGCACAGTGGGGAGGGCATTTGCCTTGCACGTGGCCAACCCGGGTTCGATTCCCAGCATCCCATGTGGTCCCCTGAGCATTCTGAGTGCAGAGCCAGGAGTGACCCTGGTGCATCACCGGGTGTGACCAAAAAAGCAAAAAAAAAAAACCCAAAGTATATTATGATACCTTAAGGTATTAAGTGAGCAAGCCAGTATAGATCAACTTAAACAAAAAAACATGCATTAAAAGATGCTCCCAATTACCTTGGTTGGTGGTTTGGATGTTTTCCTGCCAGGGTTATAATCACCTTCATTTTCAGAGCCAGATGCTTTCCTTTTCTTGGCCCCTCGGCCTTTACCTTAAAATGATACAAAAGTGCTTTATTTTCCTCCCAAAGGTAAGTGCCATACAAACAGATAACTATCAAAACATAATACTTTGCTTCTTATACATGCCCCAGTTTGGTACTATAGAATGATGTTGAAACAATGTGACCTCATCATGTCAGTTCTGGGGTTGACGTGGCTAAAGAGATAAGCATTTACAAACATACATTCACAATAGTTGAAAGGATGGTGACCAATTTTAACAACCAATCCAAGGGTACTTAAAAGATCCTTAGGCTTCGGTGGGGGGAGAGAGAAAGTATAGGGTAATGGTGCTTGCGTCACATGTGGTTGACCTCTGTTTTGATCTCTGGCATAGCACATGGTCCCGAAAACACTGAAGGGTCACTACTGAGCATGAACCTAGGAAAAGCCCTGAGCAATACTGGGTGTGGCCCAGCCCCTGCACCATCCAAAATCTTTTAAATAGGTTGTTAGGCCTGAAAAGAAATTTTCTGTTATGTGAAGAACAAAAAAAGGAATAAAATATGAACTGCTAAAAAATGCCTACTTTTTTTTTTGAGGGTGTGTGTCAGGATATTCAACCCTGTTCCATTGGTCTGCGGCTCTGCCTTTGTTCCAGTACCATGCTGTTTTAATTATTACTGCTTTGTAGTAGAGATTGAGGTTGGGGAGGGTGATGCCTCCCATCTTCTTTTTCCCAAGAATTGCTTTAGCTATTCATGGGGGCTTATTGTTCCACATAAAAGGTTTCTTCTAAAAGTTTTGGGGCTAAAGTGATACTACAGCAGGTAGGGCATTCGCCTTGCATGTGGCCTACCCGGGTTTGATTCCCAGCATCCCATATGGTCCTCGAGCACCGCCAGGTATAATTCCTGAGTGCAAAGCCAGGAGTATTTTTGGGTCACACCTGTGCATCGCCAGGTGTGACCCAAAAAGCAAAATAAATAAATAAATAAATAAATTTTGAAAAGGCCTACTTTTAAAAACAGGCATCAAATCCACATTCTCAAAGAATTACCACTGCAGCCTACTTCTTTTATCTAACTTCTTATCATTAGAAGAGAAAGGGAGAAAGGTGATCTAATATTCTATACCTACAATGCCAATGAAGAAAAAATAAATTACAAGCCAGTTATTTATAACAAAAATAGCCTAAATTATCTTGACATGTCATATTGATCAATATAGTGACACTTTTGAATTTATGAAAGCTTTAAAACAAAAGTATCATAAATATTGACCTCCTATCACTGTGCCTCTTTCCTGTATCCACCCTTCCCATCCCTACCCCTCAACCACTACTTCTTCCTGCTTCCCTGTAGGTCTATTCTTATCCCAATCCCCACTTTATTTTATTTCTTAAACACACTGTGTCAGTTGTATGGAAGGCTGAGCAGTTAACCTTAGAGAAAATCATGATTTACCTATGCATGTTTTAAGAACTTTCTAGATTCTGATTAGGTCTTAGGGGCAGTTCTGGGCCACACCCGGCAGTGTGCAGGGCCTATTCCTGGCTCTAAACTCTGGAGTGACTCAGGGCATACTCAGGGGACCATACTGGGATTAGAAACAGGATTCAAAATAGGATCAGAGCCAATGGCAGTCGCACACAAGGGCAAGTACCTTACCTCCTGTATTATCTTTCTCTAGCTCTGACTTTTCTAGATTCTGGAGGAAAGTGAGCAGAACTTGTGCTGGGGACCTTCTGTGGTCCTGGTCCTGAGTATAGCTGTCATTTTTCCATATGATCAAGAAACTCAGAGTCTAAGAGGCCTAGCTTCAGCCAATGAGCACTGCATTTGATTTAGTGAGCACCCCTCTCAATGGCCACTTCTAGTTAAGTCCACTGCCAGAACTGGTTGACTAGTCTATAACCATTAAGTACAGAAGTTGTTCACTTAACCTGTTTGTGTCTTAATTTCTTGATCTGTAAAACCAAATGACTTGACCTAAGCTACCTGGCTCTGCTTCTTAAACATTTAGTGAAGAATACAAAAATGTACAGATACCCAGTCTCTCTAAACTCAGTGAGCTAAATGATGCTCCATGGAAACTATTCAAAGATGATCTTTACCTTTTGGTGCTGCAGTCTTCTTTGGAATGCCAAATTCGGAATCTGAATCAGAGTTTATAGTCTCTACTTTCTTCTGTTTGGGAGTTCTCTTGGGCTTAGGGGTTGTATCTGAAGGAGGTTTTCCTATTAAAAAGATTTCCATGTCATACATCATTGTAATATATTTACCAATATACTAAATGGAAGTCAACTGACTCCTTTAGCAACATAATTTCTTGTTGATAATATGAAATTGAGTAGTTAAAATAGTTTATCTTGATGCCAATGTAAAGGCAAAATTCTTTTTTATTAAATTATGCAGAACATAGGTATTTTAAACAAGGACTATTGAAATGAATTATGTTCATTAAAATAAACTTTAAAAAATAGCAGTAAAGAGACTGGAGCGATAGCACAGCGGGTAGGGCATTTGCCTTGCACACGGCCGACCCGGGTTTGATTCCCAGCATTCCATATGGTCCCCCAAGAACCGCCAGGAGTAATTCCTGAGTACAGAGCCAGGAGTAACCCCTGAGCGTCGCTGGGTGTGACCCAAAAAGAAAAAAAAAAAAGCAGTACAAATATGCAGTCATGACAAAAAACATTTGACATTAATTATACTCCAAGTACAATCATGTGTTAATTTCACTTTAAAATCTAACTTTTAAAATTCAACAATCACATGTTTTCAAGAAAAATATTTTCATAAGATTCTTAAATATCATAAATAGAAACCAGTCCAATTTTATTTAAAAAATTGAAATCCAGGGGCCAGAGAGAAGCAACTGATTCGATTTGATCCCTGACATGTCATACGAGCTCACTGCCAGAGGCAGATATAAATCCTAAGCACCATCAGGTGTGGTCGTAAAGCAAACAGAAGAGTGAAATCCAGAATACAGCAAGGGCTGGAGGATAGCACAGTGGGTAGGGCGTTTGTCTTGCAACCCCAGTTTGATTCCCAGTGTCCCATATGGTCCCCCGAGTATATGGGGACTAATTCCCGAGTGCATGAGCCAGGAGCAAACCCCGTGCCATCGCCGGGAAAGACCCAAAAAAGCAAAAAGAAGGTAAACAGAATGCAGCGAGATAGCACAGGGGTTAAATACATGTCTTAACCGAATCACCAAATTTAATACCTTAGTACCACCGGGTCTGCTCAGCACCACATCCTCAAGTTCCTGCACTGAACTGCATTGAGCAATCCCTGGTTGCTCATGAATCACCAACAATGCACCCCTTCCTTGGCCCCCCAAAAACTAAAATCTTAACTTAGGACTTCTAGTGGAAAGAAATATGAAAAAAAAGAAAGAAATATGAAACTTCTAAATAAATGAGGTTTGTTGTGGTCTTGCTGGGGATCAAACCATGTGCAAGGCAAATGCTTTACCAGCTATACTGTCATTCTGGCCCGAGTTTCATTTTTTAAATAAACTAAAAATGAAGCTAAAAGTATATTATATGCAAATTCATAAATTAGTCTTATCAGATTAATAAAAACTTAATTTGGAGGGGGAAAGAATATTGAATTAACCACTATATTTTTTATTTATAAAGAAAAAAATCCACACCAATTTTATGAAAAACATATTCTCAGACCCGTATCTTTAATAAGAAATTAAAGCTAAAGCCTCATTAAAATAAGAAGGACGAGGGATGTAACTTACTTTGCCTTTCATGGGTGAAGCCCTAGGTTTGATCCCCAGCACCACCAACAATAAGATTTTTTAAAAAATCAGGGGACCTCACTCTTCAGCAGTGGCTGACACAGACTGTATGGCTTCCCTCTGCCCTCTGTGTCCCAATGTCTAAATGTACCACAGGAACTGCATGGCACCCATTAACAAATATAAGTGTGACACAAGATATTTTATGGACTAATGTCTTGAACGGTGGTCCAGGACACCCATGTAGCAACAGTAAGGGACATTTCTTATTCAAAAGATTTTCCAGTGGTAGGTAGCACTTATAACTTTACTAGGCAAATAAGACTTAGATATCTGAGTACTATGAACTGCCTTTTTCTACTCCCTGGTTTTGGGGCCACCCCTGGTGGTGCTCAGGGATCACTCCTGACTGGGATGATGGACCTATGTGGTGCCAGGGATTGAACTGAGATTGGCTACATGTAAGGCAACCACATTCCCCTGAAAATACCTGTCTCGGCCCTATAAACTGTTTTTGCTGTAAAATATTAGAGACAGTATTTATGTTGCACAATAATTTAAAGGATTTGGAATTAAAAATAAATGATGTAGGACCAGAGAGCTAGTAGAGTGAGGTGCTTGCCTTGCATGCACCTGACCTAGGCTTGATCCCAAACAGCACAATAGTCCCCTGAGCCGAGAGCTGGTAGTTAAGCCCTGAGCTCTACCAGGTGGTGGCTCAAAACAAAGACTATCCCACAGAGAAACTTGACCTTGAAATCATCTCCTTGAAAACTTTTTTATGTAAATTATACTTTTCAAGGGCTGGAGCGATAGCTCAGCGGGTAAGGCATTTGCCTTGCACGTGGCCGACTTGGGTTCAATTCCTCTGCCCCTCTCGGAGAGCCCGGCAAGCTACCCGTGGCATATTCAATATGCCAAAAACAGTAACAACAAGTCTCATACTGGAGAAGTTACTGGTGCCTGCTCAAGCAAATCCATGAGCAATAGGGTAACAGTGACAGTGATACTTTTCAAGACACATAAAGGAAGGCTAAGAGCTTGCTGGAGTCCCAATAAGAAATTACGCCACCCCTGGTCACCAATTCAACTACTGAGGAAACAGTCTAATAAGGATTGTGGTATTCCAGCTTTTTCCAGAGGTCCCCAGCTATAGATTCTACTTGATCCCAAGACAAAGATTCAAGTACCAGTGCTTATTTGGGAGATGACAAAATGATAATATAAAAAGGAGACAAGAAGAGAGGATAACCAGTAATGGGTACGTTTTCAAAGCTGTCATAACTTTGGGGATTTATTTTGCCCGTGAGGAATCTCTAGAAGCCAATGTAAAATACCTATCTAACTATCTGAGAAGCAAGGACAGAGATACTATACCCTCATTTTTAAAGACCACTGATAAAGGTGACTGATGACAGGGAAACGCTAATATTCTAGAATTCCAAGAAAGAGAAAGTACTCAGCAAAAAAATATAAACACTGGTTATGTGCACTGAAGTGGTTAAGTGCAAAGTGATAAGGTATGAATGCCCACTGCTGACTAGAGACCCTACTATTGTCAGTTTCTCACAACTATGTATGGTTTATAATGCTTAAGAAAATCAAATAAAATACATACCCTTTTTAGCAGCTGCTGTTTTACCTGGAACTTTATCTGTTTGTTTCAGACCAAATGATGGTGAAAAGACAGAAGCAGAATCTTCTTCATTACTGTCAAATTTAGCTGAATCTAAAATTACAAAGCTTTTTTTCAGTAAAGAGACCGTATTTACTTAATACTTAATACTGTTCACTTAATACTAAAATTTTGATTCTTTTTACCAACTTCTCTTCAACTAATTAATCTTAAAATGTTTTACTTTGCGATTATATCATTTATAATACACAAAAAGCTGAAAATAAAAAAAATTTAACAATGCCATAAAGTGTTAGTTTCATTTTAAAACAATAAACAAAGAGAAATGATCACTCTTAATAGTTGCAACTATGCAACTGCTATATTTAAAATATAGCTAACCAGGAGTAACAGCACAGGGCTTAAGCCACAAGCCCTGCATGCAGCCAACCCCTGTTTTCTTCGCAGCATCACATGGTCCCCTAAGCATCATGCTGGGTATAACCCTGAAGGCCTACAGACCATTGTTGAGTGGTCCAAGTAATCCCTGCCATAACAAGGCCTGAGCGACACTGCATCCCCAGGCTCCTGCATTGAACTGGCAGCTCAGTTGTCCAAAGTCACCAGGAGGAGCCCCCTAAGCCTCCTGGAACTGCCTGGAGGCATAAGGACACAGACACACAGACACTAAAAAATAAATGTGTGGTCAATTAAAAATTAAATATGTTTTAAAATGAAATTTTAAAAGCTCTATGATTACTTGATATTTTTTACAGTACAATTAACCAGACTGGAGCAACAGCACAGCAGGTAGGGCCTTTGCCTTGCATGCAGCCAACCCGGGTTCGATTCCTCCGTCCCTCTTGGAGAGCCCAGCAAGCTGCCAAGAGTATCCCACCCGCACTGCAGAGCCTGACAAGCTACCCGTGGTATATTTAATATGCCAAAAACTGTAACAGCAGGTCTCACAATGGAGATGTTATTGGTGCCTGCTCGAGCAAATCGATGAACAATGGAACGACAGTGCTACAATTAACCACTTCATGAAAATGAGAAATTATGATGTAATATGAAAATATTCATCTTTGATTTTTGGACCACACCTGGCTTTGCGCTCAGGGGGCAGTGCTGACAGGGGACCATATCAGGTGCTGGAATTCAAACCAGGGTCTCCAGCTCAGCTACATGTGAGGCACGCACATATAAAGCACTGTACTATCTTTCTGACCCTAATATTCATCTTTTCAAAATCAATTTTAAATCACTGAAGATGTAAAGAGCATGTAAGCTTAACTTCAGTCTACTTTTACATGCAAGTTAATCAATTACTTATTATCTCTCCTCTCAAATCAAATAGAAGGTGTCTTAAAATGACTACATCATCATAACTGATAAATTTATACTATGTTTGGGTATACTGTCAAAAATGCTCATCTATGTAGAGAAGACATGTACCAGAATTATGTCTATTTATCTGTATACATATATTAAAAACATACAAAATAAGGAATCAGTAAGACCTAACTAGATTATTTTGACCTCAAAAATTTTGCACACAGAAATGCAAAGAATAGAAAATATACACCAGATTAAATTTGCTTCTATAAAGGTCTTATTGTTTCAGCTACTCTGATTTAGTAAAACAAATATTCATGGGGCCAGAGATAGTACAGTGGGTATGTGCTTGCCTTGCATCCAGTCAACCCACGTCCCACCCCCCATATCACACATAGTTCCCCAAGCCCTGCCAGGAGTGATCCCTAAGTTCAGAGTCAGGAACAATACCTGAGCACAGCATGCTATGGCCCAAAACCCAAACAACTCTCCCCAAAATATTCATGAATAAAGCTATCATTTATGTTATCATAAAAATAAAGTTTCATTCTTTGCAAATTTCTTTCTCTATTTTTTCCTCTCACTTAAACCATTACACCCACATCCCAACCTCCCTTACACATATAAAATTCTGTATAGTTAAGCATCTGCCTGCCCATCTGAATCAACCCAGAATGCTTACTTTGACCAATCCCTTGAAAACTACCTCAGAAAAAGTCAATAAACATAACATAAAGAAAATGTAAAAAGAAGGTAAATGTTCTACTTATTAAAAAAATCCTGAAATTAAATCATGATATAAGGATTTACTGGGTTTTTTTTTCCAACATATAGCACTGATAAGTAAGCAATGAAAAAAATAAGCATACCATCTTCTGACTTCTGGGAATAGGAAGGAAATGAGAAAAGATTTCCAAAATCTTGACTTTTTTTGTCATGTGCAGATTTTCTATTAGAGAGAGAATGGAAAAATAAAAGTCACACACCACAAACATAACTTAAATATCTGGTCTCAACCTTGACAAATAGTATAAAATGCACTGCAGGATTATAATCACATGACAAAATTTCAGTCATCCCAGTACACAGAGATACTAGACAAACCAATAACAATATATCAGAGGATGGAAACTGAACAAAGGTTTAAAGTTATTCAAAACAGGGCCAGACAGGTATTACAGCATGCAAGGTGCAGATTTTGCAAGCAGCCGACCCGGGTTCCAACCTCTGTACACATACAGTCCACACACAGCCAAGAATAATCTCTGACCACAGAGCCAGAAAAAAGCCCTGAGCAAAGCCAAGTGTAGTCAAAAACACAAAAATTATTCAAAATAAACTCTAAGTGAAATTTTCTTGTTGACAGCCATTTCATAAATTTCATCAGTAAATTACTGGCAAAATACAAAGTGATAAAACACCTAGGTAAGAAAATTCAATATCCCAATTCTAAAGTTTTAGAAACTTTTCTTTGAATTGGAGTTTATCAAACTATGTCCCAGAGGCCTGCTTACTTTCTGTAAGTTTTATAGAGCATAGCTATAATTATTCATTTACCTATCATTAAAAGCTGCTTTCTTACTATAATGGCACCTATGAGAAGTTGCAACAGAAATAAGGGCAGCAGCAATAGTTCAGTGGAGGTAGGGCACTTGCCTGGCACACAGTATACCGGGGTTCAATCTGCAGCATACTATACAGTCACCCATGCGCCACCAGGAGTAATTCCTGATGCAGAGGCAGGAGTAAGCCCTGAATATTGCCAGGTGTGCCTTCAACACCTCAAAAAACCCTGAAGTATTAACTGAGTCTTTTATAGGAAAAAAGTGCCAAACCATGCTCAAAATTTGCAACTTATAAAATCAGCTGTAATATTAACCAGATATAGTCCTTCAAAGGCATTATCCTCTAAAATAACAAGTTCTTAGAGATTACTATAAGATCTTTAACAGCTATCAAGATAATACAACTGAGGAGCAATTGCTTTATTACTTACTCTGGGGTAGCTTTTGATTTGCCTGGTGAAAAAGTATATTCATCTTTATCTAAGCCATCTGAAGGAACAAACTCATCTTCTCCATCATTTGTTATAGGAGATGCTTTAACTTTTAATTCCTCTAAATCATTATTTTCATCATCATCATCAGCATCATCATCTTCTTCTTCTGAGAAATCAAATGTATACTTAGGCCTTTCAGCTAGGAGAAAAATAAAACTGAAGTTAAAATCAAAATCTGGCTTATCCACATGACATACTATTACCAATATTGCATTTAAAAATATTTCAACTATATCTAAAATTATTGAAAGAAAAAACAAATAAGTTGGAGAACAAAAGCCAACAACTTTGATCCCATTACTTCGATAGTGCTAATATCTGTCTTTTACTTCCCAGGAAAAGATGAAGTAATACTACTTATGTTAAGATAATAAAAACTGACCGAACCTCTAAAATATTACTTGTGATAATTAAATATTGTTAAAAAAATTTTCCTTTTTCTTCAATTACAAAAAAATTTATAGATCTTCAGTGTTAAACTTTCTCTTATCTATCTTTCCATCATGGTAGTTTTTTTATGAAATAACAGTAATTTTTCAGATGAATGAGAAAAAAATAGGAGACATGACCTAAATATATCAGTACAATAATAACTAAATATAGAGCACAAAATTCATCAGTTACAGAGAAAGGTGTGGCCCAAAAATGAGGGGAAAAAACGACAATGAGGCCCAGGAGATTGCTCAAAGTGCACTTTGCATTCAGCAGACCATGTTGTATCCCCAGGACTACCTGGTCCTTAAAAGCACCATCAGGAATGATTTTTTTTTGGGGGGGGGGGTCACAACCTGGCAATGCACAGGGGTTACTGCTGGTTCTGCACTCAGGAATTACCCCTGGCAGTGCTCAGGGGACAATATGGGATGCTAGGAATCGAACCCAGGTCAGCTGCATGCAAGGCAAACGCCCTACCTGCTGTGCTATTGCTCCAGCCCAGGAAAGATCCTAAAGCAAGGTGCCTCCTTCTCTGCTACAAAGGGTAGTCACTTTTTATTTTTATTTTTGGCAGGGAGCATGTCTGGCAATGCTCAGGGGTTACTCCTAGTTCTGCACTAAGGAATCCTTCCTGATAGTGCTCAGAGCACCATCTAGGATGACAGAGACCAAATCCATGAAAAGCAAGCACCTTTCCTGCTCTACTATCTTTCCAGTACCGGGATAGTTTATAACTTGATGACTCTAACGTAGTGAATGCTTAAAGAACAAGGAACCAGAGGGAAATATGCATTGCTTGGATATGGTCAACCTGGGTTCACAGGTCAACCCAAGTATCACATATAGTTCCCTAAACGCTGCTAGAAGGAATTCCTGAGCACAGAGTCAGGAGTGACATCAAGCATTACCTGGTGTAGCACAAATCTACCCCCTCGCCCAAAAAGAATAAAATTCCACGCAATTGATAATAACAGAATGGGAATCATAACCTAACTCTAGCACAGGATTATTTAATTTTGCCATGTGCATGGAATCAGACTCCTACTAAAGGAAATTTTTACTGATACAGATAAGAAAAAAGACTGCAAAGTACTTATATTTATCCATCACTGGTACACTTGCAAGATACACTTTTTTTTAACCAGGTCTTTAAAACAATGTAGTACAGCTCAAAGTTTATATAATAAAAATAAGAAGCCATGATTCAATTTGGAGAAATTTATAACTAAGTTCAATAAGATCATTCTGAGAGAAATTTTTGTTTTCTTGAAATGTAACTTTTGAAATACTAATAGCTTAGTATTTTAATAATACCAATAATACTTATAACAACTTACATAAATAACATACACTATAATACACAAATTATAAAATGTATCACAGGCTTGCTCCTCAAGTCCATGCTATTCCTTGAACGTATATCATACTAGGTCTTCTCTATGTTTCTTTGCTTATTTCCACTTTAGAGAAGCCTGTGTTTTCTTCATCATGTACTACTCCCACTTTCTCCATCGTATCTTTCTAAATAAGTTTCAATTAAAAGTACATTGCTTCCCCAGAAAAACTTAAATAATCAAATATATCACTATACCAGCTGCTCTCCTAAGCAAAGAATCCCTTGGAATAACCACAGGTTCTGTTTCCTCCAAGTCACTTTCTGATTTGGATTCATCATCTGACCAAGGATTCCGTTTCTTCACTTTCTTTGTGCTGGGTTTACCAGATGAGGTAGGTGTTTTTCTCACCCTGGTGCCTAAAAATAATAAGACACATATCACTACACATGAAAACATCATTAGCAAAAACAAAACTGAGACAACAATGAGATTTCATTTAAAAAATAACTAGTGGTCTTGGGAGGGGAAAAAAGACACAATCAGGTAAGACTAGATTTTCTAAGACAGACAGACAGACAGACAGACACACACACACACACACACACAAATTCTGTAACAATTCCTCACCAGGCTCTTTTTTCTCCCTCTTGGGTTTGGGGCCTTTATTTACTGGAACTGGGGACACCAGTGCCTCTTCTCCTGTACCTTCTACTGGAGTTCCACTGAATTCTTCATCAAATTCCACTTTTACTGCTGTGGTATCAGCTTCACCCTACACATTGAAAAGAAAATCTATGAGTAAAAATAATTATCAAATGAACACCATATACATTTAGTACTAGAACTTCAGTACAAATTTCAGCCAACAAACTGCTTTCTTCATATCAGATGAGAAAATAAAGTACATCTACTTAGTCTTAAAAGAAAATGACTTAAAAAAAAATGAGTCATTTTTTTTTAAGAATGACTGGTCAGATCATGATTTCATTTATTTGTAGTAAATGATATTAACTGCCATTCAAATCTTGTACACAGTGAGACGACAGCTACTCAAAAGGCTACCACAAAACAACAAGGCTTTTGAAAAATGAAAGTAACTTTAACACCAATAGCTAAGTACCTACAAAGTACATTCTTATCATTCAGACCTTATATATTAGGGAAAACATTTCGTAGTATACAAGTAAATAAGTAACATATGCCATCTAATATTATATAAGCAAATACGTAATATATACCATCCACTGCATTACACACACACACACACACACACACACACACACACACACACACACACACCCCTGCCCAATCCGGAGAGAGACATTACAATAACAAACAGAGGATGAGCACAGTGCCAGCAGTATCCCCTGAGTACCCCTGTGGTCCAAAATCATTTGTATAATAATCAGACTTATTTTCTGAAAATATCACTCTGGTAGTAAAAGACAGGAATAAAGTAGTGAAGAATAGAACTCATAATTAGATTACCAGGCATAGGAAGACTTTTAAAAAAAGATTACTTTGTTACACAGAAAAAAAATTAAGGAATTATAAAACACTGTCAGTAGAGACCAAGATGAAGAGAGTGGATTTTGGAACTGCTTTGTAGGAAATTAATAGGCTTTACTTACTGATTAAATGAGAAAATTCTGAAGTTTGGGGCCTATTTTAATAATAGCTCGTAGTATCAGTAACTGAGGCAATATATAGAGGTGGAAGCGTGTGCCTTGAAATCAGGAAAAGAGCCCAATTTCACATGCTGAGTATCAAGGGCCTTAGGAATTAAGTTGCCATAAGAGCCTGGTGCTCCTAGAAATATTATAGGTTAGAGACACAGGTTTTAAAGTCATCAGTATTAATGGAAAAAAGCCGTGGGCATAGACAAGATTATTCAAGGAGACCGTGAAAATTCAAGAGCACAGTGCTTTGGCTGGAGACATGGCCCAATGTGCTAGAGTGCATGTTTTATGTACAGGCGCCTAGGTCTGGTCACTAGGACTGCATGGTCCCCAGTCACCATCAGGAGTAACCCCCCAAGCACTGAGTCAAGAGCAGCCACTCAGCACACCTGCTGGAAAAGCAGAAACTATTTCCCTAAGGAGAAAGCAAGTGCATGTGTACAAGAGAACCTGTGTGTGGAGGGAAGTCAGGAAACGGAGAAGCAGTTTATCAGAACCACGAATTATGACTTCAGTTTACCAGAACAAGAGAGGAGACAGTTGTACCAGAATGGCAGAAGACAGATGTCTCTGGCATTACAATACTTCTAAGCCTCAAAGATTAGCCTCTAGACAGACAAACTCCAGGCTCTCACACTAACACTTAGACCCATTTCTCAAGCTCTAGAGAAACTATGGAGATGTAAGCAAGGAAAGTGACTGACACCAGTTCAACCCCCAGCACTACATGGTCCCCTAAGCGCCACCATGTTTGGCCCCAACTGTTCCCCACCTCAATCTTCCACCCCCAATAAAAGCTATTAGTTTACTTTAAAAATCAAATATCCTTCTCAGCAGGTAGGGCGTTTGCCTTGCACACAGCTGACTGGGGTTCGAGTATCCCTCCCGCACGGCAGAGCTGGCAAGCTACCTGTGGTGTATTCAATATGCCAAAAACAGTAACAACAAGTCTCACAATGGAGACGTTATTGGTGCTCACTCGTGCAAAGTGATGAACGGGACGACAGTGCTACATTGCTACTGTGACACTTCCAAAAGCTGGGGCTAGGAGGCATGCTTTGCATGCTGGAGGCCCAGGTCCGAGCCCCAGCCCCGCATGCTGTGCCAGCACTACTAGGAAGGCTCTCTCACTCCCCCAACCATCAAAAACAAACCCTTCTTATCTCAAAAAGTCTATAAACTTTTGCTGTTATTAATCCATAGTTTTCATCTAAAGTGCCGTTGAACATTTTGCTCTCTTTGTTTTTCTTTTCCTTTTTTTTTTGTTTTTTGTTTGTTTGTTTATTTTGAGGACACTTAGCTGTGCTCAGGGCTTACTCCTGGCTCTGCTCTGCTCTGCAGGATTTGGAGGGTCATATGCGGTTCCAGGGATAGAACCCAGGTGGGATATGTGACATGTGAAAGGCAAGTACCAGATCTATTGCACTATCACTCAGTCCCTTGATCTCTAACTTTAAAAACAGAACCAAATGGACAAGGTAATACTTGCACACAACTGACACTGATTTGATCCTTGGCACCTTATATGATCCCACAAAAAATGCCATAAGTGATCTCTAACCACAGAACGAGGAGTAAGCCCTGAGCACTACCAAATGTGGCCCCAAAATCAAAAATAAGTAAGTTAAAAAAAAAAAAAACGGAATCAAGAAAGAAGTAGCTCTATATGTACATGAACATTCTTCATCAATCATATAGTTCTTCTATAAACTGCTCTCATTGGGAAAAAAATTTGTTTTTTTTAAATTTATTATTACTTGTTTAATTGAATCACAGTGAGATAGTTTCAAAGTTGTTCATGATTGGGTTTCAGTCATATAATGTCCCAACACCTGTCCCTTCACCAGTATACAATTCCCATCACCAATGTCCCCAGTTTCCCTCCCGCAACCCACCCTCTGTCCAGTCTACCTCTATGGCATTTTTTTTCAATCCCCCTGCCCCCTTTTTGAATAAAAAAGTGAAAATGACTTTGTATCACAAGAATTCATATTCTCTCTCTCTCCACTCTCTTTCTTTCTCTCTCTCTCCCTTCCTCCCCCTCCCCCTTTTGGATAAAAAAGTGGAAATGATTTTGTATCACAAGTAAAATATATTAGAAAAATAATAAGGCATTTTTTCAGTACCCAATAAAATTAAAATTATATATATAGATAAATAAAGATCAATATGGAAGGAAGTGTTTTATCAGAGACAAAATAAAAGAAAGTCAAAATTAGAGAACTTGCATACCTTCTTCTTCTTCAGCAATTTTTTGCTGGCATCTGCCTTCATAGCAGTAATTTCAGGAACGATTCTTCTCCCATAAGGTGAAGGCATTGTCTCTTCTAACTGAAGCTTCTTCACCTTAGGTTTGCCAACTTTACCTTTTACTGCTTTTCCAGCCATTCCAGCCAGAATATCTTCTCGTTCTTGTGCCTCTACTTTCTGAAGTACAATTATAAAGGAGGAGGAGAGAGGGCAGGGACATGAATAACTCACTCGAAAAGATAATCACTACATCGTAAGAGACTGAGATTAATTTTATCCACTAAGTAAGGAATAAAACTTTCTTTCAAGCTTATCTAATCTGAGCCATGGAGGCAGCTCAAAAGACGAGGAGCACATGCTTTATTACATGAGAAGAACATGCTTTATTACGTGAGGTAGACCCAGATTCGATCCATGGCATAGCATCGGCCTTGAGCCCATACCAGGAGCAGCCCCCCACGCCAGCACACAACATATCCCAATAAACACACACACTTAATGTATTAAAAATATAAGAAATATTGACTAAGTAACCTTTAGGTTCCCTTCCACTTTAAGGATCATGATGTGCAATAGAATCAAGACTTCTGATGACCTGTTATCACTAAAAACAGCAAATCATACATAAAGGAGTTCTGTTAAAGTATGGTAGTATTCTTTGCTATTGCTTAAGCCATAGTAGGAAATATAAAAAATAATTCTCCTGGAATGAAATATTAAAAGTGCCATGTAGTGAAGATGAACTTAAAAAACTCTATGTAACAGTAAATGAGGATACAATCATGTTCAATATTAAAGACTCTTGATTTTATAAAATCACTCCTGCACATAAGTAGCAAGCTTGGAAAGGTACATGGAAAAATGCCATCACACTCTCAAAAATTTGAGAAATCTTTGTAGCGTAATAAATACTTTCACACAAATAACTAAGTTCTCAAATCAGAAAAAGCTAGGTTTTAATCTTAGAACTTCTACATATTATTATGTATCCTTAGTAAGAATTATAATTTATAGGATACCTACTCTTGTTATATGCTGGCATTAAAAATCATGTAATCTCCATTTTATGGATAAGTAAACTGTAGCATTAGAAGGATAAACTAAATATTCTTAAGTATAATAATACAATTCTTTATGCAAGTTGTTTGAAGTCTCTAAGTTTCAGAATCTATGTCTGAGCAATAGTTTTAACAACCTCTCTCATTCAGGGTCATTGTTGAGGTCACTCAGGATTACATGGAATGCAAATAATAATGGTATCATTAGAATCTAAGATATACAAAAAAATGTAAAACTGAAGTCTAAATCTACTATGTGCAAATAAACAGTAAATTCATTTTTCAGACCTAGTTTATTAACAATTGAGTAAGATGAAAAATTAAAACTGAAAGTAGTGGCAGGAGAGACAGTGCGGGAGGCAAAGTGCCTGCCTTATTTGTAACTGGTACCAGTTTCAATCCTGGCAGCACATACATCCCCTAAGCACCAAAAGGTTTATAAGTACAGAGACACAGCTTCAGCCCCTGAACACCTGGATTGTAGTCCAAAAGTGAAAAACAATTACAAAAATTTTAAAGTAAAAGTTATATGATTCACCTGAATTATTTTGACATTGTGGTGACTTTTGAATAGTGAAAAAATAGAATAGTATGACAAAAAAAAATTTCTATGTCCCACTATATTAATAGTAATCAAAGTAAAGTAATATTAGATTATCATTAATAAGACAATTTTCCTTTAATGTATGCTGTTTTACTTTTAATAAAATTAATTTTAAATGTATAGTGTAAACAGAAAAAATGGGTAAAAATTTTAAATATAACATATTTTAAAAAGCAAAAATTAAGGCATACTTCTACTGTGGCACTTGAAAGACCAGTAAGAGATCCTAGAACAATAGCACAATGAATTTCAGAAATTCCATTAGGTAATCAATACACCATATTCATTCTTATGACTTCTAATTCCAAACAAGTCAGGGGGCTGGAGTGATAGCACAGCAGGTAGGGCGTTTGCCTTACATGCAGCCAACCCGAGTTCGATTCCCAGCACCCCATATGGTCCCCTGAGCACCGCCAGGATTAATTCCTAAGTGCAGAGCCAGGAATAACCCTTGTGCATTGCCGGGTGTGACAGGAAAAAAAAAAAGTCAACAACAACAAAAGAATTCTAACTCTGACTTAGGCCAGGGAAGTAAAACCAGAAGGGTAGGAAGCTGGACGACAGTTCCCTGGGTTCAGTCCCTAGTACCACCTGGTCTCCACAGAATCAGCAGGTATAGCCCCGCAGTCCCCAAGGGAACCACGAGGTGTGGCTCAGGTGACCCCTGGAGCCTCGGAGCCTGAGCAGCATCCCATCCTCAGATCCTCACACTGAAGTGCTAGTCTGGGCCCGGGTCTCACTGAGTGAGAGCAGCTCGCAAAGCCCCAGCCCCAGCCTCCAACAGAGAAAAAGTAAAAATATATCATATCAAGGCTCATAATAAGGAGTAGCTTCTCTTAGGCTCCTAAAAATCATATGACCATATAGCTACGAGTGATTTCATTAAGATTTCTAAGTGAGTGAACTGTTATACAAACAAACCAGGTAGTTATAGAAAAAGTTTACATTTTGTATCTCTAAATTTTCCTCTTTCGTTTTCCAATGTAGATTTTGATCTTGGGAAACAAAGTTACAAACAAAAATAAACTCTCAGTTATAATCCTGAGACTATCATTCTATTTTCAAATAATCAAATAATCAGTATATGTTTATCTTTGTCTAGATTGATCTATATCTGGCACTTTTATCTCTTTAAGGAGAAATACTAAATCGAATCAGTAGCATAATAAGAAATGTTAACTAATAGAAAGTATTAGAATCTAATTTATTATGGGGGCTGGAGAAATAGAATGGCTGGTAGGGCACATGCCTTGCATGCAGTGGACCCAGGTCCAATCCCCAACACCCTTAAGGTCCCTGGAGTACCAATAGGAGTAATGAGTATAGAGCCAGGAGTAACCCCTGAGCATTGCCAGATGTGGCCCCAAAAAGAATGTTTTCTGAAAACTTTTTCTCAAAAAAAAAAAGAATTTTTCCTGAAATTCAGCTAGTTTTTCATATGCATCTATATCAGACAAAATTTTTCTTAATAACTTCACATATGTAGAAGCTTAATCTTTATGCAACTCAAACACATTTACCTATAGATTAAAGGGAATTCTGAGATAGTTTTTGCATTTTTTTATTCTTATTTTATAAGCATTCTTTTTCCTTTTTGTATAGATGTATTATTTTGGGTTTTGGCCACACTTGGCTGTTCTGTGGGATTCCCCCTACATCTTTATTTAGGGATCACTACTGTTAGGGGTTGTGGGACCAAATGTGATACTCAGGATAGAACCCAGGTTGGCTACATGTAACACAAGCACTTACTGTGCTATCTCTCTGGCCCCTCCAAATATATTATAATGAGATCTAACCTACCTCCAGCTCTTCAACAAATGCTGCTAAATCTTCTTTCCAAAGATCTGAAGGAGATTTCCTTTTAAGATCATTGACCTCTCGCCCCTATGATAAAAAGTAGTATGATTTAAACCAAAGTAATTCTAAAATGTATAGAGGGTAAATGAAAATACTTATTTTTGGAAAAAGACATAAATATGGAGAACACTACAATGGTTTCAAATTATTTAACCCATGAATGTTCATACTTTTGCATCTCTCTGTTTAATCAATTCTTCAACTTTTTCTTTAGTAAGACACCACAGAGACATATTTAAAATATAATTAAAATCAGGGCCTGTAGGAGTTCCTGAATCAGAGGAACTATCATCATGCTGGTTTTGTGTTTCTTCCTCTTCTGCAGCCTGTAAAAACATAACAAACTTTATATTAAAGTCCTGTCTAGTATCAAATTAAAACTGACTACTGAATTCTAAATCCACAAATGCTATACTCTAAATACTACATTTTTAATATGCCAGGGGTTATTTCATATTTTCTACAAATCACCTTGAAAAGTATATTTTCCTATAAAAAGTTTAAATTTTCTAAAAATATACAATAAAGTGTTCAAAAGAAATAATACATTCAGTCCCTATTTATCCAGGAATCTATTGAAAATCTAATTGCTTTTCCCAGGCACTAAGTCATAAACTGAGAAGATACCACATCTTAAAGTTAATAGAGTGGAAGTAATGTTTTCTCACTGCTTCTTTCTGGATTTTATATTGGCGAATGAACAATCTGAAACTCAAATATCACTTATGATGACTGTCTTATAATTGTAATAAACATGCTAAAATGCAGTAACTTGCTAAGAATAAATTCTTAATAAAAAATTCTCCAAAGGAACAATATTTATGTAAGAACTTAAAGAAAATAGGTTCACTCAGGAATTTAAGAATTGGTATGTTAGACTAAAAAACTGTGAGTGCTGTTCTATAATGTTTTTATTAGTAAGATCCTTTTCCATAAAACTAGCTGCAATTTTAAAAATGCCTCTTATGGATCTAGAGAGATAGTACAGAGGTTTACACCTCTGGTTTTGCACATGGCCAAGCTGAATTCAAACCCTGGAACCATACATGGACACCCCAGCATCCCCAGGAGAGATCCCTGATCAGAGAGCCAGGAAAAGGCCCTGAACACTATTGGGTGTAAAATGCCAAAAACAAAATGCTTTAAAATGCTAAAAATAACAAACAGCCACTAAATAAAATTGCATCTAAATTGTTTAAGGCACCCAGATGATTTTAAATGAGCAAATTAATATGCTACATAAAACAAGAAAACTAATATTTGGTAAACCAAAAAATAAATCCCTACAATTTAAAATTATCAGTAAAATATTAAACATGTAAAGTCTGCTTTGGAGTGAAAGAATAAAAATTTAAATTGCAGGGGCCAAAGACATAGTGCAGGGGTAAGGCATTTGGCTTGCATACAGTTGATCCAGGTTTGATTCCCAGCACTTCATATGGTCCCCCTATCACAGCAGGAATCAATCCTGAGCACAAAGGCAGGAACAGCTCCTGAACTTTGACAGGTGTAGGCCAAGCCTCCCTCCCCAAAATTAAAATTGCAACACAATCTGCTTCGTTACATAAGCAAAACAATAAATTCAATTAAACATTACCCGAATAAGGAATGCCACTGCTAAAAGATTAAAAAGTACCTACATAACTTGTGACAAGATAATAAATTCTACTGCCCCCAAAAATTCTAAATGCAGCTATGTTGCTATGGAATATTAAGACTGTTGCACTGTGGCTAAAATATTATTAGGGTGTGTTAAAATCTTGGCCTCATGCTTTAAAAATCTATTTGATCTAGGCTTGATGATACCCAAAGTATTACTATGTACTCTCATGAAAATTTCACGAATCAAGAAAAACACTTTTTAAGTTCCAATTTTATTACTGAAAGAAATGTTAATCTTCTAGCAATCTACTTTGCTGACTCTTCTTCAACTCGAAACAAAAAGGTACTCTTGTAAGAAAGCTCCTTTTTCCTATCTGGAGCCCCAAAGTGAGCATAGTCAAGATGCTGACAAAAATTTGATGGTGAAAATGAAATGGAAATCAAGCACTAAATTTTACACACAAAGTTTACTACCATCAAAAGGGCATTCTTAAACCCTAAATACTTTTACCTTTAAAAATATCCATTAGATTCATTAGCTTTCTCATTTTTTAAAGAGGTAGCTTAAGCCAACAGTAAAGCAGAAGGGCAATTAATATAGAAATCATAATTGGGGTTTAAGAATGCAATAAATCACAATGAAATGTAAACACTTAGATCACCTTAATTCTGGATACTCCCCCATGGTGCCCTACCCTTATTTTCATCAACAATGTTAATAAAGCTTTTTATCTTAATGTATAATTGCTAAACTAAATTTATTCTAATTTTACTACAGTATATCATATTCTATTAACTAGTAAATTGAAAAAAAGCTTGAATCATGTAAGAGAAGAAGCATTTCAGTGTACCTTGAAAAAGTTTAAAACTCTTAATAGTATTAAAGTTTCAGTTAATGTCACATAACTATATTTTTTAATTATATTATCAATATCACATATTGATCTAAATGATCTAAATTCCCAAAAGATAACTCATTTTCGTTTCTTCCTTTTGTATATCTGTGTTCTCAATCAGAATGTTGTAGTGCCTTTAAAATTTTTTCTTTTGATTACACAATAGGAAGAAACATTCTTGAAAGCAGTCTGTTTCAGTATTTCATTAATCAAGTATCAGCAATCTAGAATCTAAAGTAGACAACTGAATAAAATATCAGACCAATCCCATAGTGTAAAATTTAAATCTCTGGCCCAAGACTTAAGCACACACTTGGTGCTTGATTAATACTGCAGGACTGAACATTCCGTATTAAGTCTTCCCAGCAGAAACCAAAACCAGATCAAGTGAATGGTGCCTAGGTACCATACTGTGACCACAGATTGACCAGTGTGAAATGATTTATGTGCTAATAGTTTAGTTCCCAGATAATATACATGCACCTCACAAAACCACCACCACAACACCCTTTAGTGGCAGGCTCAGAAAAAAAGGCCAAGGAGACTGAGCTACCTTCTCACACCTGGAGTCATTTCTCCAGGCCCTGGTTGAGTCACACTGGCAAAGTGCTTTGTGGTGAGCAAATTCCTGCACTGTATCTGTTCTGTGGATAAACAGAAGACTTCAGTCTCCAACAGGCAACTCAGCACTTTTAGCAGTATTACATTTAAAATTCGGGGGTTGGGATTTTTTGTTTTGGAAGTTGCTTTTAAACGCTTCTCTGAATATCTTGTTCTGCAAATGATTACCTTTTCTTGTGCTTCTTTCCAGGCTTTCACTGGGTCAGATTCATAACCTCTCTGGACTAACATTTGAATCAAATCTTTCTTTGACCTATTCTCTATGTGAGGGAAAAATAAAGTTAGGATCAAGAAAAGAGATTCAATTTGTAGTTGTTTACATTCTACTGACAAAAATGTCTTCTATTAACAAAGTTTTTTTCCATTTTAACTAAAATTCAAATTTTAAAGGTTGTATCTTACCTATAGTGATTTTCCCTTGTATCTTCTCTAAAATAAAACGAGCTTGATTATTAAGCTTTGTAGATTCTGCTCCCAGCATTCCTACCAGCCATTCCTTACGTAAACCATAATAACTTAATCGTAAATCAAAGAATTCTTTCAAAATATCTTGCACAGTTTCATACTTCTTCAGACATCCCATATGATCGAAGAGTACCTAAGCAAAACAAAGAGTGTTTGAACCTTACATAAACCTGTAGTGGTATTATTAACATAGCTGTCATTTTAAATACAGTTAAAATAGCAAAAAATATATTATATGAACACACATCATCCCAAAGGCTATTATGCAGAATCAAAATTATATAGCAATACAGTACTTATGCCCCCCAAAAATTTATTTCTCTAAAATTTAACAATATTTAAAACAGAAATAATTTTAATATTGTTTAATTATTTTTATTTAATATTTAATAATATTATTGTAATTAATATAATATTAATAATATTTAATTTTAATAATTTTTAAAACTCAGAACTTACAAAGGATTTTTAGTTACAGCACTATAAAATTCTTAAAACTATGTTTCAAATAAAAAGTCATCATATTGGGGCTGGAGCAATAGCACAGCGGGTAGGGCATTTGCCTTGCACGTGGCCAACCCGGGTTGGATTCCCAGCATCCCATGTGGTCCCCTGAGCACCGCCAGGGGTAATTCCTGAGTGCAGAGCCAGGAGTAACCCCTGTGCATCGCCAGGTGTGACCCAAAAAGAAAAAAAAAGTCATCATATTCTATTTTAAAATTCTGAGATATTTAAAGATTTTTCTACCACCATGTTCTTGTCTTTTATTTTTTATAACTCTTGGTGCTTCACTCAAACTACATTATTTGAGAACATGTTACTTTTCTGTTCTTTTTCTTCTTTTCCTTCAGCACATTATGGTACTTATTCTCAGCCTCTATGCTACTAGTGGATTTCTTTTACTTTTTTTTTGCAGGAGAAGGGGGATCCTGAGCTAAACTTCGCAATGCTAGGAGCTACTCTCAGCTTTCTGCTCAGGGGGTCACTCCCTGACAGTAGTGAAGGGATTCTGAGAATCAAATCTGAGTCTCCTGCATGTAAGTTATACACGAAGTCCTTTGAGCTATCTCCCCGGTTCTCTTGTCTTCTTTACTTTTCAAATCCTAAAGCAATTCTAAAAAGGAACAAAGGCAATAAAATAATTACTTGCTACCACCCCTCTATTTATAAACACAAATATTTAAATTTAGCAAAAGATAAACACACCACAAGAAAAATGCTACTAGAGAAAGCGTGTAAATATACTGTAACAAGCACTCTCATACCTTTTGGTCAGTACATATGAGCATGTATGTATTTTTCATGTTCAAATCAAGATGCACAAACTTAAGTGTATTAAGAGCAGTGAATAACAGTAGAAAAGGAAAGTATCCCTAAATATTTTAGCAAATAGAGGACGAAATTACTGACTGCAGCCACTCACATCTCAAAACCAGTTACAATTCAACTCATGGCATGCAAAAAGCAAGTAAAATCAATTACCATGGAATTACATGTGAGAGTCGTCTGAAGTTTAAACACTTTGTGCAACCCAGCAGCTTCTGCTTGTGCTAGTTTTTCTTCAGTCATTTTCACCACAAACTTCACAGTTGTATCAGTATGGTATTCTTTATAATCAGAAATTAATGCTGGTGTTTTATCTGTTCCATTTAGCATAGGTTCTAAAACCTGTTCTTTGTATACCTATGAAAGATTTCAAAATAAATAATTCTTTCCATGATGTACATTTATGTTCTTGTTCAACTTTTTTTTTTTTTCTTAATTCTCAATTCAAGGGAAGTTCTCTATCATCTCCTACTTGGTCACTATAGCAGACAATGTGGGGATCTCAATGAAAAGAGAAGATACTCAAGTTAGTGGTTCTTATACGATCATACTCTAAAGGACAAGGATATGGCTAAGAGTACAAAAAGGAAGGCATCAAGCAGAACTGACATGAGATAGACAATATGAACATCTTTGACTTAAAGCAGCTGAAACTAACTGATAGGAATTTAGGTTCTTTCCAGTGCCAGGGATCAATATTCAAAATTAGTGCTATATCACTGAGCACTATATCTCAGCCTAAATTTTAACACTATTAAGACTTAGGGTAAACAATAATGGAACAGTATTCTTAACAGAAAGAACTGCTTAATGCAATGCCCTCCTCATATCAGCTCACATACTTATACTAACCTGTGTCCAAGTTCTAACTGGAAGCTCTGTAATCTCTACTGTGTTTCTGTCAACCACAAATATTTCACCACTGACTGCGTATTGGTTTTGACCAAGTTCTTGGATCGTCCCTTTGAAATTTTTGTAGTTTGGAAGCTGCAAAAAATAATAAAATAATTTAAACCTCTGATTTCTCACCTAAATTCCTCTATTACATCTGAATGCTCCAGAGATTATACTGCTGACTGGTTAAACAAAACATTTGAATCACTAATCCTTAATATTCCAACTCCAAATCACTCAATATTAATTCATACTTGGACAAATAATCTGAACACCTCATAATCTCAAAATCCTAACACTGTCTTCTATTGCCTTCCTAGAATATTACTTTTTAAATGTATCACCTGCAAACCTACTCTCTACATTAATTGCCATTAAACTCCTGGAATCCTAGATTGAAAGCCTTATACAATTTGACTCAATCTAACTTTCAACATTTTTTCTAATCATTTTTTCTACCAGACTACTATTCTTTCTCCATATTTCCAAGAAAATCTGGAATATTCTCAACTAGCCCTGGTATAATTTAATCCCTTCCTTTCATTCACCTATACAAACGTTACTCATCCTCCCCTACAAATGATCTTTTTTTTTTTTTTTTTTGGTTTTGAGGTCAAACCTGACTTCAGGGTTTACATGCTAAGGAAACACATAGGTATACTGGGATTGAATCCAGATCTGGCAGAGGCAAGGCAATGCCCTACACACTCTATTATTTCTCCAACTTTTTAAAGAAAGGTTTCTTCTAAAAGTTTTGGAGCTAAAGTGATACCGCAGTGGGTAGGGCGTTTGCCTTGCACGTGGCCAACCCAGGTTTGATTCCCAGCATCCCACATGGTCCCTTGAGCACCGACAGGGGTAATTCCTGAGTGCGGAGCCAGGAGAGACCCCTGTGCATTGCCGGGTGTGGCCCAAAAAGAAAAAAAAAAAGTTTTGATAAAAGGTTTTGTCTATCATCTCATAGTACAGTATCATATTTAGTATTATATTTGTGTTTCAATGTTGAGTGTATGTTAATGTATATATACATATATACACACAGAAGATACATAAATACTCATACTTAAAAAATGTGCCTGAAAACTGAAAATTAGGCTTTAAGTTTGATGCTTGACTAAAGTGTAGTTTAATGATTCTGCTAGAAATATTTTAGTTCTTTAAAATATTTAAGGAGAAACACCTAAAAAAAATCATACCAATATTTAAAATTTGATTTACATGCAAAAACTAAAACTCAGAAATACACAAAAAACTAAATTTGTTTCTATATGGTGGGGTTATTTTACTATTTTCTACATAAGGACTACTGTTTGTATAATAAAAATATTTTTTAATGTATAGTAATAAAGGAAAACTACCAGATGATTTTAAATCACGTGGGAGAGAGAAAAACTCGTTTTGAAATTTTTCTTGTAAAAATACTGGGTTGGGGAGCCCAGAGGGAGAGTCAGAGGGTAGGACGCTTGTCTTGCATGTGGCTGACCTGAGTGTTCCATCCCTGGTACCCTATATCCCCCAGGTCAAGAGTGATCCCTAAGTGTAGAGCCAAGAGTAAGCACTGAGCACTCTTGGGTGTGACCAAAAAAACAAAAGAAAGAAAGAAATATTGGGAATGTGGGGGATGGATAGAGCTCAACATAGTGAATATGTGAAAAAAGGGACAAGGCCAAAAAATTTTTAAATAGCAATACATTAAAATATATATAGTGCTTTTAAGCACTCTAGTGACTCGAATAACATTCTGTGGAGAAAAAAGCCTACAAAATTATTCTCTACAGAGGCTGGAGCAATAGCACAGCAGGTAGGGCATTTGCCTTGCATGCGTTTGACCCGGGTTTGATTTCTAGCATCCCATATGGTCCCCTGAGCACCACCAGGAGTAATTCCTGAGTGCATAGACAGGAGTAAACCCTGTGTATTGTCGGGTGTGACCCAAAAAGAAGAAAAAATTATTTTCTATATAACTTAGACAAGGTAAATCCTGAAACATGGATTTTTAAAAAATTTTCAAAATAGCTTTTTGCCATGAACTCAGCTTTTTCTAAAGTTTCTTTTGCCATAAGCAAATTCCAAGCTATACAATTATTCACAACCATTATTATCTATAATACATGATATACATTTATAACCATTATTGTCATAGTATCTACATTATAAAAATAAATCATTCCCTTACTTTCTAAACTGACTGAACTTTATAGTTTGTGCACTATCATTTATTAAATAAATTATGACAAAATCAATGTTTTAAATAATTACCATGGGATGAGGATCCAAGCCATCTAGCATTCGTCTGACATTGTTCACAATTTCCCTAGCATCATAGTTTGGAAGTTTACAAGCCCATCCAGTACCAATGCCCTCAGCTCCATTTATTAAAACCATGGGAATTATGGGAATATACCACTCAGGTTCTACACGTTGATTATCATCATAAAGAAACTTAAGCAGGTTGTCATCCACAGCAGGAAAAAGCAGTCTTGCTAAAGAACTAATGAAAAAGAAAAATACAGATTCATAGTTTTAGAAAAGACAACCTCAAATTGTGTAATAATTTAAAGACTTTTAAAAAATCTCTAAAATATGCATTCTAAATTTTTGATATTGCTTAACAATAAATTTACTTAACCAATCACCAAATAGATTTCACTCACACATAACTATATTGTAATTATGTACTTACCTACCTAAATTCTTAGTATAGCTAAATAACTTTTCAAAAATTTCCTCTTAATCTAACATTAAACTTATCTTCAATCTAAAAGGGAAAATTGGGATGGGGCAAACAAAGAATTTTACATTCATTATAACTATAAGTATTAAGACTTAGGATCAACAAACTTAATTCTATTAGCAAACAAGAAACTTCAAACATTCACCCATATAGCAATCATATCATTACATAGTTGTAATTCCAGTAAACATCTGGTTCCTGTGAACTTGAAACAGAACTTTATACCATCAAATGTTTACCTTAGCATGGTGAAAATATAACGTGGGCTGGCAGCATCTTTACCACCATGAAGCCGAGTTCCAAACTGGCCAATAGGCTGAAGCAAATTAATGTTATTACTTCCCACAAAGTTCTGAGCCAAATTCACAATAGTCATCATCAATGCTTGCTACAGAATATTGAAAAGAAAAAAAAATTAGATTAAGATTTCCTATGTATCTTCATTATTAAAATCCAAACTCTAAATTCTTTACATTTCTTATAAGAGGAAACTGTAGTATACTTAATTTTTATTCTCCATGTGAGTAAGTATAGATCTCAATTGATTCTGATCATAATGCTTACTTCTCCATGATGATAAGCAGACATTTCAGCAACAGACCCAGCCAACTGGGCAACTTTTACTTCACGTTTATCATTCCTCTTGAAACAGGTAAATAAAACTTTTCGTTGGCCTGGTTTAAAACCTATTATTAAAAAGAATTGATCATCTTTTAAAATATTATACAAGATATAGATGTACTGTTGTTGCTTGCTTTTTTCATCAAAATGTTTTATATATTCAGAAGGAAAAAGAGCAAGATATAATTTGTTTTTTTTAAAAATTAACTAACTATATAATCTGTAACAGAGTGAGCACTGTATACTGTATTCTTTAGAACAGTGTATTCTTTAAAATACAATACACAGCATTCTATATACAGTATAGAATACAGTACATATTGTATATACTATATACTGTTATTCTTATTTACTTTTACTATGCTGGGGGGCCAAACCGCAGCATATTTTCATAACAACCCAATCTATTCCAAAAGTGGAGTATCAATTGAAAGACAAACTCTGGCCTTACAAACCTGATCAAGAGAAACAAAGTCCTTTCACAGGAATTTCCCCAAGTTCTGATTTTAACTGAAGTACCAGAAACTATGAATGACCTTGAAACTATTATTAAAGTACCCCAAATCAGATAAACACTTACAAAGATGAGTTGCATTGTGATAGCAAGCTTTAAAACAAAATTAAAGACCCTTGAATGCAAAACCGAGGTTACCAGAGGGGCAAAGGAAGAGAGGCTGGGAGCCAATGGACAGTGGTGTATATACTGGTACTTTGGTGGTATGGTAATATATTTAAAAAGGTATGAAATTGTATCCCAAAGACATATCCAGTGTTATAAGTTAATGCAAATTCAATTAAAATAAAAAGAGTGAAAGCTTTATAATCTCAATGACTGCTCTCAATTTAGCCATACAACACATGTGTCAATGACCAAATCAATTGGATAAATTACCATATCAACTGTCTCAGTGTCTTCATCAGTAAAACAGAAATAATTACCTTCCAAATAGGGTGATCAAAAGAATTACATGAAACAATTCAAGCAAAGCATTCTGCTTTCTTATCATTCTTCTTGCCCCTAAGCCAATGAGTATAGTAAACTTTTTCAGAATATGCTAGCTGTTTTTCATGATCACTGTGGGCCAAAGAGCATGGTAAAAACAGGTGATAAAATATGGGCACTTTCCTAAGAATAAATAACGTAGGTGAGGACAAAATTAATGCAAGTAAAATAAGAGGTATACAATAACTGACATGGAAGTTTAGGTATCTAAGATGAACTGAAATGGCAATTGTCATAGAAAGGTTATTACAAAGTAAAAACTTGGATGGATGGAACCAGCTGTTATTAGCTAAAAAATAAGTTCAACAAATTAGCCATTTTAAAAAAATTCCTAGGTAGGAAAACATAGTCTGCCCTAACTGCTGGGTAGCAGTTTTTGAAGCTTTTTGTTCAAATTAAAGTATTGCGTATTACTTTTGGAGTATTGAAGCATAAAGGCATTTTTTAAGCCTGATAAATATTTTAGAACTTATCAAAATCCCATTTTATTTTTAATTGCAGAAAATCTGCCATCAACTATGAAACAAAAACTTAAATATATGCTTTAGAATTTTCCTTTAAAAAGACAAACAGAAAAAACAAACAGGACTATACCAATCAAAAACTTTTACTCAGCAAAACAAAGTATAAGAAAAAATAAAATGCAACATAGAGTGGTTTGGAGAAGATACTTAAATGTCCATATATTTGGCAAGAGGCCAAATATATCCACCAAAACATATAAAGAATTCACACAACAACACAAAATCAGAAACATAAACAAACCCAATCAAAAAAGAATGAGCAAAAGAAATGAATAGCTACTTCTATAAGAATATATGTAGATGACCTACAAAGACAAGAAAAAAATGCTCACCACTTTTAATTTAAAAGTGCTGAGGAGTGGCCGGAGAGATAGTACAGTGGCTAAGGCTTGCCTTGCACATGGTCAATCTAGATTCGATCCCCAGCATCCCTTATGGTCCCCTGAGCACCACCAGGAGTGATTCCTGAATTCAGAGCCAGGAGTAACCCCTAAACATTGCCAGGTATGGCCAAAAAAAACAAACAAAATAAAAAAGTGTTGGGGAAAGATCCTGAGGCCACATATGTGAAGTAATGTGAACTATTGATCAATGAACCACCTATCCACAGTCGTAGGCCTTAAATCAGTTATAAGGAAATCAAAATCACAATCAGATATTATCTCACATCCATGAGAAGGGTCTGTATCAAAAAGATCGGAAAGAACAAACATCATTAAAGAAGTGGATTAAAAGAAACTGTGGTTCACTGCTATGTAAAGTCATCTATGGAGAATAGCATGGAGATTTCTTAAAATTAAGTGAAAATGAAAATTCTACATGATCCAGCAATACCACTTTCAGCATATATCTGATGGATTCAAAGCACTAATTCTAAATAGTATTTGCACATCTATATTTGTAGTATTATTATTCACAATAACTAGCATGGAATCAAACTAAATGCCCCTTCACTGGGAACTGGGAAAAGAAGCTGTGATTTAACTCACTCAATAGAAAAATATTGTCATTAATGATAAAACCAAGCCATTTGGGTCATTAATGATAAAACTATGCCACTTGGGACTAAATGTATAAAGCTTGAGATGATCAGTCTAATGAAGTGACACTAAACCCTTGAAATTCCATAATATTATGAACCAACAAATCAATGATAATACTTTTTTAAAATGTTTATTTTCCTGAAGAACTCAATGGCTTAAGTAACTCATGGTAAGGAATATAAAGTATTTAAGTCCTACCTGAACATCTCAAAAGCAATTTCAGATTTTTTTTGTAAGGATGACCTAAAGCATATAAAATTAAAATATACCTGATGACATACAAAAATAATAAATTTTTAAACCAAAATTACTTACCATCAACAAGAGATGGTATAGATCTTTCATTGTCTGAGTTTGAGAAGAGAATCAACTCTTTATTGATGAAATCATTGTAAGTCAAATGTTTTGTTGCTGTACCATACAAAAATTGCTAAGAGAAAAGTTATATAGCAACACTGTTATTATTACTCCATGAACTTTATTTTATTTCTTCCCCCAGATCACCACTCTTTTTGACTAACCTCTGGTAAGCCATGTAACCTACGCTGTCTCCGATCTTCCATAAAATTTGTTAACCACTCCTTTCTGTCATCAATCTTCTTCTTACTGAATGCCTAAAAAATTCCAGGTAATTATTGCAAACATTGAAAATAAAAATTAATTATGAAATTAAAATATACATATAGGCAAAGAACTATTAATTTCTGAGACATTAAGGTTTTTACAATAGGCTTTTTACCAAAACTCCAATTAAAGAACTATGACAGCATGGCATAATTCTAGGAGTGGGGGAAAAGTGGAAAGGAACAAGCTAAAATTTACCAGTTTTGGTATTGGAATTTCAAAGAAACTTACTATAGGAAACCAAGACTGGGAAGAAATATCTGGCAGACAGGGAAATAGATACTATAAAAGAGTTTTGAGATTAACTTTATTACCAATGTAATGGCAGCATCATCTTCAGGACCAGCATATCTAAACAAAATGCGATGTCGCTCCATATCAGCAAAATACTCCTTTGCTTCTTTAGCTGTACTGGTACCCAACCCTGCACAATTTAATAATAAAAGTAAAAGTAAGCCTAACAAAAATAAATACCATGTGATGATCTTACTTAAAACTGCAGAATCTGAAAAAGTCAAACTCATCAGAAAAGAGAGTAGAGTGATGGTTATCAGGGACTGAAAAGTGGTAGGAAGGTGCTGAAGGCCATAAAAAACATGAGTTTTCATTATGATTTTGGGAAAATCTAATGTAGAACATGGTGCTTATAGTTAAGATTGTATTGTATATTTAAACTTAGAGTAGATCTACATCCAGAGGTGAACTAATGAAAACTCTTCATTTGATTAATGATTTAACATCTCACAACTTATCAAATCATGTATACCATATAATCCATTTTACTTGTCAGTCATACCTTACTAAAACTGAAAAAAAATTAAATCATAAATCTTAACAACTGCTTAAAACTGTTAGGTGAAAGAGGCAGGATAGTATAGTAGGTATGGAACTTGCCTTGACCAGGGTTCAAGCCCCGGCACCCCATATGTACCCACAAGCCCCGCTAGAACTGATCTATGAGCAGAATCAGGAACACGCCCCGAGCATCATGGGGTGTGGCCCTAAAACCACAAAACTGATGAATCAAGCTGGCGACACCTATACCAACTAATTATTTTAATAAAGAAAGACAAAATATATCCAACATTTAAATTACATTACTTATTAAATGTTTTAGTCACATAAATGTAATCTAAACCGCATCACACTTACAAGTGAACTATACAGTTAACAGAAAATAAGAAGTAGAAAAACATAATCCTGCTCAGCCTAGAAATAATCCACTATATCAAATTGTAGGAGATACTACAGAACAAGTATTTTTGAATAAAGTTGCGAGGAAAAATAATAAAAAGAAAAACAATATGATTAAGATTTAAAGGCTTATTAACATGTCCTTCAAACATAACATGTAGATGGTTATCTGGATTCTGACTCAAAAAAAGCGAACATTTTAATACAAGTAGGAGATTTTTAACACAAAATAGCTGAGGTTACTAAAAAGAGGTTACTCATAACCGTATTTTAAAACAAAAAAAATTCTTTGACAGGGCTGGAGCGATATAGCATAGCTACCTGCAAGGGCATTTGCCTTGCACACGGCTGACCCGGATTCGATTCCTAGCATCCCATATGGCCCCCTGAGCACCGCCAGGGGTAATTCCTGAGTGCAGAGCCAGGAGTGACCCCTGTGCATTGCTGGATGTGACCCAAAAAGAAAAAAAAAATTCTTTGAGAGATACATATTAAAGCACATGAGATTAAATAATAGGATGTCTGATGAGTACATAAAATTAATAGGCTGCTGATAAGATGATATGAAACAAGATCAAGCAAGAAACAATGATTAAGTAAATGGGAAGAAGCCCCTTAGACTAGTGGTTTTTAACAGCCAGTTCATGTACCAGTACCATTTGCAGATCCAAAAAAGTTGAAAATCACTACCGTAGGCTAGTTCTTTTAATATAACTGTCTATATCAATTCTCCAAAAATCAGCAATAGCTGTTTATGAAGTTTAGGGGAAAAAACTTAAAAATTATTTTTATAATGCTCTCATAAAAATAAATGTGTAACAGCAGAAACTTGAAAATCTTAAATCTGGGGAGGGAGCAATACCCAGTGGTGTCCAGAGACTACAAAGTATTGGTGACCATATGGTACCTGGGATCAAACTTCATCCTCTTAGATGTAAAGCATGCATTCAATCCTCTGAACTATTTCTATGGTCCATAAAATTTAAGTATTTTAACATACAAACCTTTGTAGTATTTTATTTTCCAAGCTTTCTGGTTTTCTATATGCTTTTTCCACTCATCAAATTCAGGAATACTGTAGAAGGAAAGTTCCTGCTTATTTTTGCTTGCCTTTAAATAAAGGTAAAAAAAAATTAATTTTTCTACCTTTCAAGACATTAGTATAGAATATATATTGATATTAAAGTACCTTTACAATAGGTGTAATGAACTCTTCAAGGAAACCATGCTTCAAAAGTGATGGCCAGTTGTGGTGGATGAAGTTAATAAGCAAGCCTTTTATGTGAGAACCATCTTGATCCTAAATAAATGATACAAAAAAGTGCTATCATGTGTTTATGAAATATAATTACCTTAAAATTGTAAATCATTTCAATTAAAGCACAAAAGATTAAAAAATTGTATGACTAAAGTTTTTTTATTTTGTAATTCTCTAATTATTACCATTTTACTACTCAATTTCTAATTTTTACATATCCCAAATTATGCTACCAAAACCAAATATTAATCATTCTACAGATTAATCTTTCTCACTTGCAAATTTCATATTCTAATTATTGTAAGTTTTAACCCTATGACAATACTACTGTGTATTCCATTCTTAACAATATTTATCAGTCTAAAAAATTACTAAACAGGTGTTTACCCAATAAAATAGCTAAGGTAAAAGTGCTTCAAAGTAATACCACTATTAAAACAACATTTTATCCATTTTTACTTATATTGTTTTGGAGAAAGTCTATAAAACTATCAAAAGTATAATCTGTAGGGGCTGGAGCAGTAGCATAGCCTTGCACTCAGCGGACTCGAGTTATTCCCAGCATCCCATATGGTCCCCCGAGCACCACCAGGAGTAATTCCTGAGTGCATGAGCCAGGAGTAACCCCTGTGCATCACCAGGTGTGACCCAAAAAGCAAAAAAAAAAAAGTATAATCTGTAAAAAGACAAGAGTTTTAAAATGCATGAACTTTCAAACCAACCTGATCAGTCATAATCATAATCTTTCCATAGCGTAAAGTTTTCAGAGATTCTGCATCATCATAACTTTTCTTGTACTGTAAACCAACTATTTTAATTATATTGTTTATTTCTGCATTTTCCATAATCTGTACAAAAAGGAAAAGAATTTTAAAGTGGAAAAATAGAATGAATCAGAATTTATATTAAAAATCCAGCTGCTTTGATTTTAAACTATAATAAAGTATTAAATATTGTATGTCACATATATGTATAAATGTCATCTGTAAGTGCATGTACTAAAAAGATACAGAGAGACATACCTGTTTATGAGAAGCTTCCCGTACATTAAGAATTTTTCCCCTGAGTGGAAAGACCCCATATCTATCTCGACCAATGACACCTAATCCAGAAACAGCCAGCGATTTGGCAGAATCTCCCTCTGTTAGTATCAGTGTACACTCCAGGGAATGTTTGCCACCTGAGAAAAACAATGACATGTAATTAAAATTCCTTAATCTTACCAATGAGAAACATAAAGCCAGAAAAACCAATGATCACAATGACAATGGGGAAAGACTATAAAATTATCTCCATCAGACTTACTATAGTTCAACATTAAATCATTACTGTCATCCTATTGTTCATCAATTCACTCAAGCGGGTGCCAATAACGTCTCCATTCGTCCCAGCCCTGAGGTTTTAGCAGCCTCTCCTTACACATTTTTCCCAACGACTGGAGGCTCTTTTCAGAGTTAGGGGAATGAGACCTGTTATTGTTATTGTATTTGGCATATCGAATACGCCACAGGGAGCTTGCCAGCCTCTTCTGTGCGAGTGGCATACTCTTGGTAGCTTAAAATATTAAATACTTTATTGAATTTCTATCCACTGGTAATTAGTAATATGTGATGCATTTGTCAATTTTTGAGTAAAATTAATTCTAGATCTAAAAAATTTTGTCTACATATGTCTATTTATGTCTATATATATGAAAATAAAAATGTTTAAAATTGATCAAAACTTATTTAAGAATACAGGACGTTTGCCTTGCACACCGACAACCCGGGTTCAATTCCCAGCATCCCATATGATCCCCTGAGCACCTTGAGGAGTAATTCCTGAGTACAGGGCCAGGAATAACACCTGTGCATCACCGGGTGTGACCCAAAAAGCCAAAATATATCTATGTATGTATATAGATAAATATACGTATATATATCAAATAGGGTCTGGAGTGATAGCAAACCATGTAGGGCATCTGCCTTGCACGCGCCATCCCAGGTTCGATTCCCAGCATCCCATTTGGTCCCCAAGCACTGCCAGGAGTAATTCCTGATTACAGAGCCAGGAATAACCCCAGTGCATCGCCAGGTGTGACCCAAAAAGAAGAAAAGAAAAAAAACAGAATATATCCAATACATGAATCTTACCAGCATCATTAGCGTCATCCAGTTTGGGAATACCTTTGATTTTACTATACTTTACTGATGAACACTTCTTGTTCAGCTGAGTCTGAGCCTTAAATTTTACCCAATTCAGGATACTTTCTACAATACCACAATTAGAGGCCTAAAAAAATGAAGAGAAATGATATACAAATAAGCCCGAAATTCTCAACTCAAGCCAAAATAAACTACAAAACTCTATGTCACAGCTTATAAAGTATGACAATAATGGTGGTAATAAAAATACATTCTAGTACACTTTAGTACACATTAAAACTAATTGAAGCAGTGGGGCTAGAGCAATAGCACTGCGGGTAGAGCCAACCCGGGTTCGATTCCCAGCATCCCATATGGTCCCCTGAGCACCACCAGGGGTGATTCCTGATTGCAGAGTCAGGAGTAATCCCTGTGCATTGCCAGGTGTGACCCAAGAAGCAAAAAATAAAAATAAAAATAAAATAAAACTAATTCAAGCAGTAATCACAATGACTTACATACAGTACTGGAATATAAATTCAGAAAAAAATAGTAACTTTACCAAGTATGAAAAATTGTACTAAAATAACTTTAAGAGAAAAGCATATTATTTTAACTAAAGTAACTTGTAACAAAAGCTAACACAAAAGGTTATCCACCCAAGAATTTACTAGATGAGAAATTTTAGATTCTGATATTTCTTATATTCCTCCATTAAAAAAAAGCCCTAAATTCATTGTCAGAGAAGATATTAACACAAAGGAAGTATTAGGATAAACTCAAAAATTTAGCTTTAAACTATTGACAATAAGGATTTCAAAATTATATACTATGTGTCACTTGCATTGGCAAGATGTTGTGCCATAAAGAAAATTAAATTTCTAAGTTGGAATCATTTATTTTTATCAAGGATGGTTTAATCTTAGATGTATGAAACAGTTTCCTAGAATTATTGAGATATGAAAAAAAAAAGGTGAACCATACTGTCAAATCTAAACGCAATGAATCACGCCCACGAACCACCTCCAGTGCCATGTAAGCTCTTTCACCAGTCATGATCCAGAAACTCAAAAATAAATCTTAAAAGAGGCCTACAAGTGGCAGAATTTCTCCTGGATCCCGTAAGAGTCATCCCAGGTCAACCAGGAGGGAGTCAGGAGAACCCCTGCAACTGCCCAAACAGAGTCCCAGCAGCCGAAAATCTCCACACTTCACAATCGCCTGGACTCCACTGCTCTGATGAGCATCATCCAGAAATTAATTTGTTGAAAAACCCAGGTATGCAGGTTTTGTGACTGAAATCTCCAGATTTCACAGAGTTGGGGATGGGCTACCTTCTCCCACCTCTCTGTACTTCTAGAAGTCCAGCAGTCCTGCACATGCCCCAAAGTGCCAGTTAAGAATTTAACTTCAGCTATATCACCCGGTGAAAAATTCTGGACACCCTAGAGTGCACAGCCACAATTTCAGTGGCACAACAGCTCATTTGTATGACATGACATCTCTTTTGTAACATTGATAAACCAAGAGTAGCACACCAGATTGGATGGGATGTAACAGAAGGCAACCAATCTCGATTAACAAAACATCAACACAGAAGGCTTAATCTAACATTTCAGTAATCTCTTATAAAAGGTCTTAAGAACTGTAGAAATAAGTACCAGGAGGTTGACTCCATGGCTTCGAGGCTGGCCTCATGTTCCGGGGAAAGGTCAACTCAGAGAAGCGATCATCAACTACATTGCAGTCGAAGGCCATGTGGGGGAAGGGAGTTGCGGGCTGAATGAGGGCTAGAGACTGAGCACAGCGGCCACTCAACACCTTTGTTCCAAACCACAACAACTAATTAGAGAGAGAAAGCAGAAGGGAATGCCTTGCCACAGTGGCAGGGTGGGGTGGGGGGGAGATGGGATTGGGGAGGGTGGGAGGGACACTGGGTTTACGGGTGGTGGAGAATGGGCACTGGTGAAGGGATGGGTTCCCAAACTTTGTATGAGGGAAGTGTGAGCACAGAAGTGTATAAATCTGTAACTGTACCCTCACGGTGATTCTCTAATTAAAAATAAATAAATTAAAAAAAAAAAAAATAAAAAATAAAAGGTCTTAAGGACTCCATGGTGAGATACAATGATCTTCACTAACTTTCTTCCAAGGAAATAGTTGTTGATCATCCTCTTAGCAAATTATTTACAATAAACAATGCAAAATAAATTATTGAGGGCCTGCTAATGAGGGTAGGCTCAAGGGGTGGTTAGGAAAATTGGAAATAATGGTGATGGGAAGGTGCAATGGCAGTGGGATTGATGTTGGAATATTGAATGTCAGTAACTAATGAGTTAATAAAGTTTTTGTTTTAATCTAAACTTAATCTACTCAAAATGAAAAAAAGCCTAAAATCAAATCATTTTACTATTGTAAGGACAGAAATTTAAATTATATTATGATTAGATTCAAAAGTACTATTTATACAGGCTATAAGTAAACTACAGTCTAAATATCAACTTTTTTTAATGGGTGGAGGAGGGTCCTTAGACCGCACGGGGAAAAGCTCAGGGATTATTGCTGGCAGTGCTTGAGGGACCATATGCAGTGCTGGGAGCTAAACCAGAGTCAGTCATGTACAAACCAAGTGCCTTAACTCTTGGACTCTCTCCAGCCTTTCAACTTTTTTGAGAACTTACCTTTAAATTCCAATAAAATAATTTGACAAATACATTATCTCTAATGCCATTTATACCGAACACCCCAAACAAAATGAACTTTAAAATGGGAAGGACTGCAATGTGTTTATCTTTACATTCTTCCCCAATATCACATATATTTAAAGGCACCGTATATATGCCTTTCAGTATGTCTACTAATGGGCTGCAATGGCAGAACTGAGCAAAAACTGATTAATATGTACAACATTATAAGAAGCTATTAGTAGTTGTAAAGCTTAGTTATAAATCTAAGATTGTTTATATTCTCACCTTGTTTCAGAAAGACTAAAGCATCCTAAATATAAATATAAAATATTGTGAATGTTATGCTATACATATTAACACAAATTTTAAAAGCTGAACATCTTGATTGAATGTTATGCATGCAAGAAACCTGGATTCAATTCCTGGCACCTAGTGGCTGCCCAAACAACCTACAGTAACCTCTGAGTTCAGAGCCATGAATAGACCCTGAGCACTTTCAGGTATGGTTAAAAAAACAAAAAGCACTAAAAAGTAGGAAAAAAGCTAAAATAGGTAAAGATCAGTAGATGAAATGAGTAAAAAAAATGAAAGCAGGAGTCCTTGAGGAACGTACATTTGTTAAGAAGAAGATCTGACATTATTCTGGTCAATGGAAGACTAAAAATATGAATAGTTACATGATTCCCTATTTTAATATTTGACAAAATAATGGATTATTAATCAACAGATTCTACCCATTGGAATTTTCAGAATTAAGCATTTTAATTTGTATTGTTAAGTCTGCCTTTATCCAGTTAATATGAGAGGAAGTAATCACAAATTAAATACAGAAACAAAATAAATAACTTTTAATTAAAAATACTGAAAAACACAATATTTACTTACAGCTTTAAAAAATTTTTCAGACAGTTGGCATTTGGACCCAAAACTTTTAGGCTGCAGAGTCATATTTTCCTTGGTCTGAGAATCAAAAGTTGGATTTTCAATAAGGCAATTAATAAAAACCCATATGTGGTTTTTAACCTGTTGAAACAATTTTTAAAGGGTCAACATCAAAACTGATATTATTTAATAAATTAACAGAATTCACAAAGCATCACTTACTTGAAATGGTTTCACTGAAACACCAGCTTTGTTCTTTTTCTTAACAACTTCAATCAGTTTACCAACAACCTGATCTACTACATAATCCACATGGCGTCCACCCTAAAGACAAATAAAAATACGCAAAATTAAAAATATTCTATTAAATTAGGGTAGAAAAAAGCATAGTCTATTTTCCCCCAGAATTCAGATTTAATCTTCCCAACAACCTTGTAAATTCAGTATTTTTAACCCTGTTTTCCAGAGAAATATTATGAGTTAGAACATCAGGGTTGGAATATAAAAAATAATGTCTTTTTGACCACAGAATCAAGCAGCCAACTTCAAAGTAAGAACAGAGGCTAGAAAGAGAGTATCAGAATAGGGCACTGGCCTTGCACACAACTGACCTGTGTTAAATCTCCAACACCACATATGTTCCCCTGAACCCACCAGGAATGATCCCTGAGACATACATACACACACACACACACACACACACACACACACACACACACACACACACAGATCTAGAGATAAGGTACATCAGGTAAAGTGCATTCCTTGCCATGGCTGACCCTGGTTTGATCTTGGGCATCTCCTATGATCCATCAAACTCAGGAGAAGAAAGCCCTGTGCACAACTGGGTGTGGCACCCAAACTAAAACAAAAGAACCTTGACCATTAAAAAACAACAAATATTAAATTAACACTTTAACAAAAGCAATGCAACAATAAATCATTGTTATAGATTATTCTATGGTACAAGCTGTACTGACTAAAATATATTATGGTCAATTGAGAAATGCTTTATATGAAAATTTTTATTTTATTTGATTTTTAAATCTCCTAAAAGTTCTTGGGGGTATTCAAACTCCAGAATAGCAGATAAAATGTTACTCAATTTCACCCTAAAACAAAATCATTTCCTACTATTCTTCCTTCCTTATTCTCAATTCTGAACAAAAAATACTTTATAATATTAAGTTCCATAAAATATACATATTCAACTACAAACATTAATCATGAATTTATTTCCTAGTCGATGTGTACATAAAGTTCAAGATATTTCATAGAAAAGAAGATTTCACAGCTGGAGGGTACAGAAGGTAGGGCGCCTGCCTTGCATGTGACCAGGTTCAATCCTCAGCACCCAGGGCCTGAAGGGAGTTACCCTGAGTGCGGAATGAAGAGTAAGCCCTAAGGAGACTGCTGGGCCCGATGCAAAAACCAACACAAGAGGAAAAGCAAATAAAATTTTATTTTCAGTTAGCAACTTTTATTGCACATTTTGTTGTTATTCTTGGTTACTCTATCCTTTTGAATGACAATGTTCTCATGACTTGGAAAGAATAAATTAGTACACTTACCTTTGTTGTTGCAATACTATTTACAAAGCTGATTTGCTGGAATCCTTTTTCACTCAATGTGAGACATACATCCCATCTTTCATTTGCAAGTTCATGAATAACTTTCAGAGCTACTCCAGTTTCATCCAATTTATCTTTCACATAAAGATCAACATAACTGCGAAATCCATTTACCTATTAAAACAAAATAATATGCAATTAATCTTCTATTGGCAGCTCAACTACGTAAATATCTATACTTTGATTTCCTTCATTCAAAAACATATGCAATTTATGATTTTTATCTTCTGCTTTTATATTACAGTTTCAGTAACATGTCTACAATAGCGTCAGTGTTTATGGCTTTGATGTACCATCATTTAATATTATGTCCCTACTTTTATTTCCTACTTTTATTTCTTTATATACTAAAGATGAGGACTGGAGCGTTAGCACAGAGGGTAGGGCGTTTGCCTTGCACACAGCTGACCCAGGTTCAATTCCTCCATCCCTCTCGGAGAGCCCAGCAACCTACCGAGAGTATTACACCCGAATGGCAGAGCCTAGCAAGCTACCCATGGCACATTAGATATGCCAAAAGCAGTAACAAATCTCACAATGGAGATGTTACTGGTGCCCGCACAAGCAAATCAATGAGCAACAGGATGATACTGACCACAAATAAGTGAAATCATCAATGAGCAACAGGATGATAGTGAGCACATATGAGTGAAATCATATGTTCTGTTCCTTGATTTCTATCTTCTAAAGAACAAGTAACTTGGAGAAGTGTGGATAGTACAGGGGTTAGGATGTTTGCCTTGCACATGATCCTCAGAACAGTATATACTACCTTGAACAGGACCAAGAATAAGCTTTGAGAAACACCATGTGTGGACCACTCCAGTAGGGAAAAGGAATCTATTGGGGCATAGGATATAGCTCAGTGATAGAGTTTATGCCTTGGCTTGAGACCCTGGTTTCAATTCATGATGGCACAAAATACACTTTTGTAACTTCACTGTCACTGTCATCCCATTGCTCATCGATTTGCTCGAGCAGGCACCAGTAACATCTCCATTGTGAGATTTGTTGTTACTGTTTTTGACATATCGACTACGCCACAGGCAGCTTGCCAGGTTCTGCCATGGGGGCAAAATACTCTGGATAGCTTGCCCAGCTCTCCGAGAGGGGTGGAGGAATCAAACCCGGGTCTGCGGTGTGTAAGGCAAATGCCCTACCTGCTGTGCTAAGCCCTTTTGTAACTTATTTTCCATATATAATTCATAAACAGATGCTTCAAAGGGAAATCTGAAAATTAATTTATTAGAAATTTAAGAATTTACAAAAACCAAAATAAATAAATTATTTTGGCTTGCAAAAGGTGTGCAAGCCAATAACTGCCTGCAATTAGCCTGGGGTCTGTAAAGACAGCATAGCGAGGAGGATGGTGCTTGACTTGCCTAAGTCTGAATGGGTAGACCCCTAGCACTGTATGTGGTCCCCCGAGTACTGCCAGGAGTGAACCTCCTGAACAGAGAGCTAGGACTAAGTCTAAGCACAGCCAGGCATAGTCCCCAAAACAAAATCATAATGATAATAATTTTAATATTCTAGAACAACAAAGCATACTTCAAGTGTCAATTCAGACATACAAGGGGAAAAAAAACAGAAGGAAAAGAAAAAAAGAGATGAGAGTAGGAGAAAGGAGAAAGAGGAAAAGGAAGAGGGAAAGAGAAGAAATTGTTTCTGGCATTGGAATAAAACAGCTGCTCAGACAATAAATTAGTTATTTTCTATGAAATCTCAGAAAACTGAGATAATAGTACACGTTAGTCACACAAAAACTAAGAGACATGGGTCTTTATAGAGACACTGAGCCTGAGCAAAGTTAACATCATAAGTCACCAGAAACTAAAACCAGAAGCGTTTACAAATTGCAGTGGACAAATGTGAAAATCTGAAACACCTAAAGTAGCCAAAGGCTGTGGCACAAGGAATTTCTACTCTTTTGTAGGCTTTTCTTCAAGGAATCCCAGTAGATTTTGACAGAGAAGGTATAACAGAGTATAGAGAAAATTTCTTTTCATGATGTTGGCTAAAAATTTCTCCAAATCCCATTTTCCTTACTAAATAAATAAATAAGTAAAAATGCTTGACCGAGAAAATACTACTCCTGGAGAGCACTGATGAAATATCACTATGACGAGAATAAAGTATCTTGCCCAGTCACACTCTATGCTGTCCCATCCCGCCCTCATTTAAGTTTAGAGCAAATGAAAAGATTATTCTGCAGGGGACTCAAGGATTCTGAATGAAAACATACAGCATCAGTAGGATATCTCTCCCTCTCTCTCCCTCTCTTCCTCTCTACACACACACACACACACACACCCCAAAACAAACTCCACATATGAGCATATCTTACTCAATAAACACCCTCCCACACACACATACACACACACACACAAAAGAAAAACACAGCAATGAAGGGCCAGAGCAATAGTACAGCTGGTAAGCCACATGAAGCCAATTCAGTTCAATCCCCAGCATTCCACATAGCCCTTCAAGCCCCACCAGAAGTAAAACCTAAGTTCTGCCAGATGTGGTTCCCACAAAACAAACAAAATAAACTCTACAAATTAAATCAACAATTAAAAACTCTCCAGGGCTTGATCAATAGTAGAACAGATAGGGCATATGCCTGGTACATGCCCAACACAGGTTTGATATCCCTGGCACTCCAGAGCAATGCCAGGAGTAACTCAGTCCCGCACATCACCAAAAACTTGAAAAATAAAAAAACACTTAAACAGACATGGATAGCTCAAGTAGCTAAAAGCATCTGTTTTGTAAGCATATGCCATAAATTGGCTCCCCAATCTGCCACCCACATGCACCTAAGGGTCTCAGAGCCCCTGTTGTCCAGAATGGCCAGCACCACTACAGCGTGCCATCTCTAGCACACACTGAAAGACATACAAGCACCTCAACCAGGAGCTGTCGCCCACTGAGCACTGTGTGAGCATGACAGTAACCGCTAGCAAGTTTCAGAACCAGAACATGCACTAGCACCACAACCAAAGGAAGGGGGTCTCCACTGAGCGCCTGATCAAGTGTACAAGCCTAACCCACAGTTACAACAGTAACAACTGCAATAAAAGGGAGAAGGGAAAAAACAAAAAAAATTTAGGGGCTGGAGAGATAGCAGAGCGGGTAGGGCGTTTGCCTTGCACACGGCTGACCCGGGTTCGATTCCCAGCATCCCATATGGTCCCCTGAGCACCACCAGGGGTAATTCCTGAGTGCAGAGCCAAGAGTGACCCCTGTGCATTGCCAGGTGTGACCCAAAAAGCAAAAAAAAAAAAAAGAATTTAAAAGAAGTCAAAGGAAAAGAAAACACCTTATCAACAAAAGAAAAATATGAATTACATATTTGTAATGTAATCAAGAATAAAATGAAACTACCTCATTAAAAAGTATGAAAATTAAAACTATCAACCAACAATCGTTTATCCAGTGAAAATCTACATCCTTTGAAAATAAAGAAAAATGCTCTCTCAAAGGAATCTAAATTGTATTTGCTGCCAGTAGATAGGCTAAACAAGAAATGTTAAAGAAGATCTCCAGAGAGAAGGAATAAGATTAAAATAAGCTCAGATCTACATCAAGAAGCTAAGAGCTTGGAAATTAAATAAATGCATGTAATATACAGACTTACTGTAAAGATAACTGAACATTTAGAGCATTAACAGTAATATCACCACTGTAGAAAATTTAAAGACATTACTTTTTAATGTATTTCTTCTACCTCCTTTTCCTGGAGTTCGCAGCATATGTGAAAGTGAGAATATGTTCTTATAAGGTTCTTTCACTACACATGACAAATTATTTGAAAGAAAACCCGGAGCAGGAGCTGGAACAATAGTGCAGCGGGTAGGGCCCTTGCCTAACATGTGGCTAACCTGAGTTTGATCCCTAGAACCCCATATGGCTCCCAAGCCCCACCAGGAAGGAGCCCTGCGAGGGGAGCCAGGAGGAAACCCTGAGAACAGCCAGGAGTAGCCCAGGAAAAAAACAAAAATGGAGACCCAAACCATTTACAAATGTTTCGTAAACCCTAGGGAAATCACTGAAAGGGACTTTGAAAGGTGCAGAAAAAAATGAGCTGAGGAGATAAAACAGAATCATTAAAAAAAAAAATGCTCAATTAAAACACAGAGAAGGTAGAATAAGAGAAAATATGAAACAAAGAACAAATAGTAAGCACACTGATTAATTTGAATCCAATTCTACCAATAATCAGTTGAAACATGAATCATCTAAATACACCTGTTAACAAAAGCTTATTTAGGGGCCAAAGATATAGTACAGTGGGCAGGACGCTTGCCTTGCAAGCAGCCAACCCAAGCTCAATCCCCAGCACCCCACGTGGTCCTCCAAGCACCTCCATAAGTGATTCCTGAGAGCAGAAGCAGAGTAAACTCTTACCACCAGAGGTTGGCTCAAAAACAAGATTACTAGGTGATAACTAAAATTCAACTTTGTGGGTTGGGGAGAGAGCAAAATACTAGACATGGCCTGCATGTGCAAAGTGTGCATATGCACACTCTATCACCGTGTGCCCCAGAACCCCAACACCACTGGTGTCCCTCTGGTGACCCCCAGCACTGCGAGAACTAAGCTTCACCACATAGTTGGGTCCAAGTATTTAACTATGCAGCCTAATCAGCCAATATTACCAGGAATTGTCCCTCGGCTCCCTGAACACTGCTTTGGAGACCCCCAAGATAAAATAATATTAGATAAAACACAAAATAAATAAAAACCAAGACAGAGGGCCTGGAATACAGATATATGAATTAAAATGCTAGTCTGGCAAGTGCAAGAAGCTGAGGTGATCCTAACAACTCTGCTGTATGGGACCTCCAGAGAGGGGAATGAGTAGAATAAACAGTAAAGACCACAAGCTGTCTACAAAATAAGAATGGATTAACTAGTCTGAAAGACACTTACAGGCAATTTCTTTCCATTAAACATGACCTTGACCCCTTTGCACGAACCAGCCAAATCATAAGCTCTTCTGGTCATCAGAGCCACAATATCCTTGTCAAGTTTTTCCATCTTAAATTTGGACAAGTCTGGCTGGAATGTTATGCATGTATAATCTTCGCCATCAAAATGTTTAATCTTGGCTTCAGAAGTCTTCATCATATTATTCATCCATGTCTGTAAAAGAAAAACATTCCAGTATTTCTACAATGCCTCTATATACTATGGTAAAGAAAGTTCAGATAAGACATTTTCTTATCACAACTTGAGCCCATAGCAAACCAAACTTTCAAATAGATGAGTTAGAGGTGAAAAATATCTTAAATATTACTGTAATGCCTCCTGATGAAAATAAGCAAAATAAACAAATACCTTCATATAATGCTAGCAAAATATCTTTCAAATTCTTCAATATGACTACATAGAATTTTATAAAAATACTTTTCCTGGTAAGTTATTTAAACTAATGCAAAATTTAAAACTCCTTTCAAAGGTCTACAAGAGAAAACTAAGATTAAAATTGTAAATGATAGAATTGAGAAATTAATGAGGAATTTCAAGCATACTAAGCAGATGCATTTTAGTCTGTAAGATTCAACATTTCACTAATACTTAACAAGATTAATATGGGTAAGTTCTTTAAAGAATTTTAATAAAGAACAGGCTTACATAAAAATTTCTAGATATTCTTAAGTCTTTATGTATCAGCTTAAAAGTTTATACCTGCTTTATAAATTATATTTTTAAAAATTAATTTCTATCATACCTGCTTAAAACTGTGTTTGTATTCTTTGCAAGCTGTTTCTACTGTGAACTTTGTACTGAAAATATTACAAAGTTTTGCACCATAACCATTGCGACCACCTGTAAGTATAATCAAATATGAAAGATTTAATAAAAACTAAAGAAACTTTACGGATTTATGATCTATCTGTTTAAAAAACAGTTCTACTTAGTTATTATCATAACTGATTGAGTATATTTAATTTTTTTAAAGAAGAACAAGATTTAGCACATGTTGTAATATAATTTGTACATTCACAATCATTATCATAATTTCAAATGTATTAAGCATAACATCCAGTAAATCTACATAAGAATCTGAATTTTCTATCAAAGTCTATTCTCTATTACAAAATGTTAATCTATATCATTCCTTGCCTTAACTTTGAAGGAAAAAAGAAACTATTGACCTACTTGGGCAGTGTAATTAAGTAGGAAATAATAGTTCGTATAATTTGACTTTGGTCAAACCACTTTCAACTCTTTAAAATTTATTTTTTCCATCTTGACCCTCTTAAAATAGTTTAAAATTTAATTTGTCTAAAGGACATGATGTTTATGTAACAACAAATTTACATAAAGAAATTAAACCTCAACTCAAGTCAATGTATCTAAGTGAAATTTTAATTTTTCTGGAGGAATGTGTTTGGGGAGGACACTCTGCTCAGGAGTCACTTCTGTCAGTGCTCAAGGGACCACATGCAGTGGCAGAGATCAAACCATGGTTGGCCACATGAAAGGCAATCCTTAACCCCTATACTGTATCTCTCCAGTCCCGGAGTTAACTGTATCACTGTCATCCTATTATTCATGGATTTTCTCGAGGGCGCCCCAGTAATATTCCGTCCTTGTAGCGTGTTAGTGTAGCCCGATGGCATACTGGGGACTCTTTCAGAGTCAGGGGAATGAGGTCCGTCACTGTTAACTGTTTTTCGTATATCAAGTACGCCATGGGTGCAGGCGGGATACTCTCGGAGTTAAGCTTTTAAAATGTTTGTCAGGGGCTGGAGTGATAGCACAGCGGGTAAGGCGTTTGCCTTGCAAGCGGCTGACTGGGGTTCGCTTCCCAGCATCCTATATGGTCCCCTGGGCACCGCCAGGGGTAATTCCTGAGTACAGAGCCAGGAGTGACCCCTGTGCATCACCGGGTGTGACCCAAAAAAGCAAAAAATAAATAAATAAAATAAGCTAAAATGTCTGTCAAACTACAATCAAGAAACTACTTATACATAATAGTTTTTTATAAATGGCAGTTCTGGAAAGAATTTTATTATAATAAAACTACAGAAATTTCCTTCCCTGTAATATTTCATGTAATCTAAGTTTATCAGAGGAAAAATTTTCAATGATAATTCTGATTAGTAATTTAGATTTTACCTGTTACTTTTTTCTCATCATCGTCATAGTTACTGGATGTTAAAAGTTGTCCAAAGATTAAAGCAGGAACATAAACTTTCTCCACTTTATGTTCTACTACTGGAATGCCTTTCCCATTATTCCAAATACTTATAATGTTAGATTCACTGCAAATAAACAAGCAAAGCTTAGAGCTTAGAATAGTTTAAAGATTTATTGATTTCCATAAAAAATAAATACTGAATTATAAAGTTTTTACTTTACAATTAAAACCTGGATGATTATAAGCAAAACACCAGTCATTTCCATTTGAAAGATTACTTATTTTTCAAGAAGATCCTTGGTAGAGTCACATTCTGAGTCATAGCAGATTCACCTAAGGTTTGCAAACAATACTGCAAAATTTTTCAGAAAAAAGAGACTCTTCTCAACCTCCCAGAAAACGTAAAAGTTACAAAGTTCTTATGAGAAGTCAATTACAGACTCAGTTTTCTATTTGTATACAGTAACTGTGATGTGCCTGTTTCATTCTACCAGTATTCTGAGACCCACAAACTCTGAAGGGCCAGGGGCCAGTGATATTTTCATTTCTATTAACAATGCTATCTGCTATAGAAGTACACAGTACATATAAAAAAAGATATGGTGCTGAAGATGTATTCTATTCTCTGCCTAAATGTTAGTGGGTTATTTGTCTTGTGACAATCAGTGTCATAAGTAAACTTCAGTGGTAACAACAAAAAAATAAATAAAAAACTGAGTCTTAATACGCTCTATTCTCAACCTAAAAGAGGCGTAAAAGTTAGGATTGCAGAAATTATTGTTATAAACTAATTTTAATGGTTTCAAAATATGTAGAGAATAATTATCTTAGGTCTCAGTTTTTCCCATGAAATATCAATTTTAGTATGTATAGCACAGAGAAAGATTCCAATAGATAAAGCCTTACTTAAGAGTTAGATTTGCAATGAAATGCAGCTTCATAACCAACATTTAGATTGGCTTAAAGGCTACCTACCATTTGCCAATCTGGTTCAAAAGTATTTTTAGACATAGTTTGACTCACACAAATGTACTTCAATCTCTAAAGTTCTTGGGAGTAGTTTTTATAATGAAAAAACAAATGTTGTAAAAAACTAGGTGAATAAGTGTATCTTTCAAAGGATACTAACAAATTCAGTAACAACTTTCAGTAAAAAGTAACAAAAAGTAACAAATTTCAATAAAAACTGAAAATAATTTTGACACATTACCTTCTTTACCTAAATCAACAGTAACTTTTCTTTAATTTTTTTAGTAACTTTTCTTTAGATCACTTAAATATATGCTCGACTCTCCAAATTTACTAGACTCAAACTTTCATATAACTTTCATTCGTAGTTAAAATGGATCACTATTTAGTTAATAATCAAGACTTACTAGTGTCATTTATGTCAGAATAGATTCTTTCTTCTTTCTAAATTTCAATAGGAGTCTTAAATAAACACCTGAAATATTTATTACTGCAACAGTCACTTTGATAGCCACTCCCATTGAATATAATACATAATGATGACAGACTTACAGCTTCCATAGTAACAGTACTTGCTGCAGAACAGATTTTCACATTTTGTATAACATAAAACTTCATGTACAAAGTTCATTATCTATATCCCAATAGATATGCTAAATCTATTTTTATTGGGTATATACTGAAAGATATACTGAAATGTTATTGCCACTATTTTATAATATGTAGCTTATATTTCCTGTAACATGCAACTTACTAGTCTTTCCTATGTCAATTCATTACCAATATCCATTCCCAGTTCTTCAATCTCCTATTTATTGGGCTTTTCTTTGCCTAGAACACCTTTTTCATCTCTGTATCTATTCATTTTTACCCAAACTTTGGAGGAATTAGTTTCTGATTTCAGTTACCCAATTAGCTCCGTTAACAAGTTTATGGCAAAGTTTCCCATATTGAGACTAGTAAGAAATCTAAACTATTTACTAAGGACATGGGAAATAAGTAAACAAGCAAATGAAAATATAATAGTATTTAAAAAAGCAACGCCATACTTATGTATACACAGAAACATTTATTAAAATGAAGTTAGAAAGAGCAACAGAAGCACTACAATAATTGGAGACAGAATGATTCTTTGCCCAGATAAAACATGTCACCAAAAGTCACTATTCACTTGAGTTGTTTGACAGTTTACTTTTAATTACTTTGTTATGATAAGATTTTGGTTTGCTTTGTAGGGAGGTTTCCCCAGCAGTACCTGGGGCCCAAGGCCATTCATTCCCAGTGAAAATCAGCATAAGAGGTACAGGCTCAGTGCTAGGGACCAAAAGTGCTAAGGACCACGGAGGCCATACTTAGCAGTATTTGGGACATCACAGAGGTTATACCTACACTCCCCAGTGGTCCTGACGTGGTTATGTGGTGCCAGGGATAGAACCTAGGACCCCACAACCATGTATTCACTCCAGCTCTTTAAGTTATCTCCCCCAGCCCCACAGCTGTTTTTTTTTTTTAAAGTCCACATCACTGGATTAAGGTAACCCCATAAAGATCAAGATAACAGAACAAATATAGGCATGTTCATCAAAAAAATATATAAGGAAAATTTGTTCTTCCTACTTTTTGGATTAGAACCTCCAATTTTTAATTTTAAAAAGAACTTAAATAAATATGGCAAATATTTAACATGTTAGTGTAATAAATGATACTATTTTTAATTAGGAATTTTCAAAAGATTTTACAGCTGAATTTCCTTAAAGCGATCTTAAACTACTGCATAAGTTGTAACCTATAAGTGCACCGAGCAGCTTGGTCGTTGCTCATCGATTTGTTCAAGCGGGCACCAGTAATGTTTCTTGATTGTAAGACTTATTTGTTACTGTTTTTGGCAAATCCAATACGCCACGGGTAGCTTGCCAGGCTCTGCCGTGCGGGCGTGATACTCTCAGTAGCTTGCCGAGCTCTCCGAGAGGAATCGAACACGGGTCGGCCGAGTGAAAGGCAAACGCCCTACCACTGTCCTATCGCTCCAGCCCACTGAGCGGCTTATTCTCAAGAATTCATAAGAAAAATCTCAAGAACTTTAACAACATAATTATGTGGTAATATTTTCAAGATACAGTTAACTTCATGGCATAAAAAACTATTACTCATATTTTTATTATAGCATTAACTTTAGGGTAACAGAGAAGCTACACATGAACTGTTAAGTGTTCATGCCTCAAAAATCTTATATAAATCATAATAAATTACTAGTAAAACTATAAATGATAAAGGCAATATTTTACAAAAGGTCTGGTTAAAAACAGAACAAATGGAATAATGATCTTTCTAACTTAAAACTATTTTTTTCTCTTTTAGTCCTGAAAAAAAATCAGTATCATGAGATCTAATTAACTGAACACGTAAAACATATTCAATAATATTACTTATAAATTGTTACAAATACTAGAAAACTCCAAATGCCAATCATGGAAAGTATATTTAACCCATAATGTAAATGGAATAGTATTAACAATGATTTTTAGTCTTGAATCTCAAAGCAAACTTATCAAAGAAAAGATCTAGTGATTAGCAGCTGAAATAGCATCCACAGCATCCAGAAAGAAGAAATCACAGTCTCTTAAGAGTTCTAATGATTAAGTACATTAGGAAAAAGATAATGAATAACCGAGGAAATAGTAAGAATACAGTATACTGGCTAACAAGGAAAAAATAAGTGTAAGCAACAAGGAAACTGAGTACTAATAATATGCATTATCTACCTCAGAAGTATTAATGAGTTGGGCATTACCTGAATAGAACACCTTAACATAAAAAAATTAAACTTAAAATATACTTACGGATCAATAGAAACTTTAATACAAGTCATGTTCTTATCCCTCTGTTTATTGTCAGCTGCATTAACTGCAAAATTAAATATTCTGATGAGCAACTGCAGTTGTATAAATACAAAGCCAAATCCACATGTGCATCACTACTTAACAATTACATAAAAATGGCTAGTGAGATTTTTTATATAAAAATTCATCACACCAAATTAGTTATGTCTTTCTTCTACCATAAAACAAAAAGTGCTACAGTTTTAGTGCTATAGATTTATCTGGTAATATATAAATAAAGTAAATATCTGTATTTAACAACCTTTCCCAACTCTGAAAGTATTCCTAAACCAGGCCTAAGCCACTAAAAAAAGATTATGTTTTTAATATTGGTAGCAAATGTATTTTACCTAATCTTCGGTAAACTCATGCAATTGAAATAATATATTTATTATATTTGAATTATAAAGGCAAAGAACTTCCTTAGAGATCAAAATTCCACATACACTGTAATTGATAGTATGTCTATAATACATTACTCAGTGTCTCAATAAACCTCAACACAGTTGTCAGTGAAATTAAAATCAATCAATCAGGGGCTGGAGCAATAGCACAGCGGGTAGGGTGTTTGCCTTGCACTCGGCCGACCCGAGTTCGATTCCCAGGATCCTATATGGTCCCCCGAGCACTGGCAGGAGTAACTCCTGAGTGCATGAGCCAGGAGTAAACCCTGTGCATCACCGTGTATGACCCAAAATGCAAATAAATAAATAAATAAATAAATCATAAAAGAAATATGTTACTAATGAAGTGTGTAACCTAAAAGTAAAATCAGCTGGATTGTTGGGAAGCCAGAGTGAAAATTATAAATCATAATAACAACTCTCCTAATCTTTTCCCAAAGAACATCAAAATAGAGAGATTCTGCACTAATGAGGTGGCAAAGCATGGCAAAGCATACAATCTCTCAAAAGTCTTGGCTAAAAAAATCCCAGAGTGTAAGCACTGCCTAGGAGAGTCAATCAGGGAATACATGTTTTATTGTGATTTAATGTCATTTGGAGATGATGGATCTTTTAGAATAATGATAGCACAAATTTGGCTGCCCAGCAGAAATATCCAAGTTTTAGATGAAAAAGTTTTAAATGTCTTACGTACCTTAAGTTGATTGAACCCAGAAGGGTCAGACCCTACTGCCTTTGTTTTTAACATCCCCTCATATGCAACTGACAGTGATGTAAGAAACCCCAACTAATGGCACATATAAGACCACAGACCAACATATGCTTTCAGAGATGAGCAAACTTACACAAAAATACATAGAGAAATATCTGAGTATTTTATAAGCAATACCAACAACAATATCACTGCAAGTGATACCATTTTCTGAAAATGCATATTCATCTTAATTTTACACTGTAAACCTGACTTTAACCGTAAGGAACTATAATGACATTTAATAGAAAGGGCTGAATTTAAAAAAAAAATTTTTTTTGCTTTTTGGGTCACATCCAGTGATGCTCAGGGGTTACTCCAGGCTCTGCACTACTCCTGGCAGTGCTTGGGGGACTATATGGGATGCTGGGAATTGAACTTGGGTTGGCGTGTGCAAGGCAAATGCCCTACCCCCTGTACTATCACTCCAGGCCCCTGAATTAAAATTTAAGCAAGTACTCACCCAAAATTTCATCAAAGATCTTATATAATCCGGGCACAAATGTAACCTCTCTGCAATTCATTCCTACATCTTCATCATACACCCACATTACCTGCATTGAGACAAAAAATGTAAAACACATTTTTACTTGTCTCTAATACCAACTTTACAGAAGTACAAACTACATTCTGTCATTTATCTGTAAATACTAAGACCTCCAAAGTTAAAAAAAAATCACTTTAGTTGCAGTCAACTTCACTATTTACATGCAAATTCAATGACCTCAAAATTGAGAACTTGTTCATCTTATTTTATCTGTATCTTTTTCAGAGAGACAACTTTAATATAAGGCACCAAAAATTGACAAACAGCATTTAAATGTGAAAAAGCTTAACAAATAGTATTTAAATATGAAAAGACTACATTTACTTTATACTTTAGTTCATGCTATTTTTTTCTAACATCATAAGTATGGAATAAAATAATAAGAGCATAATATGGGGCCAATCAAGAATCAGGGACTCTGTCTCTTTTGCCAAGACATCAAAAATCAGATGGGCTGGACATGTAATGCGATTCAGAGACGACCGCTGGACAACAACTGGATTCCACAGGACGTCAAAAGACTGAGTGGCCGCCCACCAACGAGATGGTCAGACTTCTTCGTCAAAACCCTGCATGAATGGTTTGAGGCTCTTCCTGTTCCTGGATCGAGCAGATATCATTGGGCTACACTAGCACGCGACAGGGACAAATGGAGACATTACTGGCGCCCGCTCGAGCAAATCAAAGATCAACAGGAAAACAAGTGATACAAGTGATGGGGCCAGTGTGCCAGTACAATGGTTAGGGTGTTCGTTTTACACATGGCCCACCCGATTTGATCCCCAGTACTATATATGGACCCCAAAACCCTGAAAGAAATAATACCTGAGTGCAGAGCCAGGAGTAAGCCCTGAGCAGCACCAGGTAGGAGTGTGTGTGTGTATACATATATATGTATATACATATACATGGATATATAGATATATGAAAACAAAGAAACTTGGCTTTAAATTCCAGAACTTATTGGTTGAAAGATCTCAACAAGTTACTTAAATGTATTTAAAACTTCTGCTTTCTCCTCTGGTAATATATTTAAGTATATATATCTTATTATATATATATTTAAGTATATATATCTTATTACTATATATATATCTTATATATGTACTTTATATATAAGATATATATATAGTAAGCAATTAAAAAAACTCATAGTGTATATTATAAATTTAAAAATTTAAATTACAGCATGAATTTGAGGGGTTAAAAAGTTTAGGAGTAGGGAGATATTACAGAGGTTAGGCACATTATTTGCATGGTCCAGACCAAGGTTTGATCCTAGGCCACCGAAGCATCACTAGTTGTGGACCTGGAACCCCAAAGCAGTGCTTGGGAAGCCAAAAACAGAAAGAAAAAAAACCAGAGAGCACTATTTTATCCCATACTTCTTTCTTCTGGGATATTTTTTTTTCTTCCCTTTCTTTTTTTGGTTTTGGGCCACACGTGGTGGTGCTTGGGGGTTAGTCCTGTGGTATGCACTGCCAGGTCCAGGCCACTTGCTTGCAAAGCTTACTATCAACCAAATGAATTATCCATCTGAGTGTTGAGCTCCTAGATCACTCTCCTATTTTTTCATAACCATAAAAAAATAATATACAACCAGATCATCACAAAATTATTATCCAAAAGTATATACAGATACCTATATCCTAATTTCAATGTTTTAACAAATAATTACCTGTGTCAATGGCTCAACTGACCCAATGTATGTATCAGGACGAAGGAGAATGTGTTCAAGCTGGGTCTTTTTCTGATACACTCTTTCCACGGACAATTTCTTTGAAGAATCATTTTTGTTTGCAGTTTCTGACTCTTCTTTTTTTGCAGCATTGTTCTGATCAAAAAGAGTCTAAAATTAACCAAAAAATCCAATTTAAATAATCTCCCAAGGGGTAAACTAAAATGTATGTGGACACATGTCACGGGCTTTCTTCTAAATTTAAAAAGTACGAGTGAAGAATCCTGGCCAGTGGGCAATGCAACACTGAAGAATGCTCCGGGCCCCAAACTGAGCCAGGTGTGCCCAGATAGAGGAGGTGCAGTCTCCCAGCCTTCTCCAGATGGAATCCCAGTGACCATGAGCTTCTACAAGCATGGCTGCAATATGTGGGGACAAGGACTATTTCCCCGAACGGCATGGGGGGGGGGGCACTAGAACCCGGAAGTTCCATCCTGGCCTCCATCCTGGCCTCCAGCCTGCCTCTGACCCAGAAGTCACGCCCTCAACCTGAACCCAGCACCATCTTGCCACACTCAGCAGTGAAGAATCCTGGCCAGCGGGCAACGTAACACAGGAGAATGCTTCGGGCCCCAAACCGAGCCGATATCACTGGGGTGCCCCATATGGAGGAGGTGCAGTCTCCCCACCTTCTCCAGATGGAATCCCGGCGACCATGAGCTTCTACAAGCATGACTCCGGTATGTGGGGACCAGAACTATTTCTCCAAACTGCTCGGCCACACGACTTTTCTTGATTTACAAAGTGAGCAATGGAAAATAGATGATCTAGCATCTGCCCCTAAAAGGCAGGCTTGAACAGTGGTGTTGAATATCCAAGCAAAATATAATGCCCAAATCCATAGAGAGAGCCCCAGAGGCACACAAACCAATTTTGGAAACCAGGGGTTTCTTGCAGAAATGCCTCCAGACTGTGAACTAAGCTACGGCCCCATGCCGCCCTGGGAGGGAAAAGGCTTTTCCTTTTGGCGGCGGTGGCATGGCAAATGCCATCTTCCAGAGCCCATTGGATGGAGGTACGAGTTTGCAGTGACGGGGCACATGGGAAAACTCAGGATGGGGGGGAGGAGGTACTGGTGCTGCTCCCCGCCCAGATGAGACCCTGGCAGTTGCCCACAAATGGCTCCTTCGCTCCTGAACAGCCACGATCTCAGAGGCACACAAACCAATTTCGGAACCCAGTGGCTTCTGGCAGAAATCACTCTGGACTTAGTTACTAAAACACCAAAAACCCCAAATCATATGCTCTTTATTATCAGCAATAGAAAACAAATTATCAAATGATGCCTTTTCGGCAGGTCTGATTGTTGGAGGAAAATTCCGAATAATAATAGTGGGTTTTCTGTCGAAACACTGAATCTAATCAAAGTAAAGAGAGTGTAAAGTGAAAATCATCTGCCACACAGGCAGGGTTGGAGGTGGGATGGGGGGTATACTGGGGTTCTTGGTGGTGGACTATGTGCACTGGTGAAGGGATGGGTGTTTGATCATTGTATGACTGAGACTTAAACCTGGAAGCTTTGTAACTGTTCTCACGGTGATTCAATAAAAAAATTTAAAAAAAAAAAACCCACAATTTATTTTCCCCTAAAGTTGTGGAGACTTCAGTATTTGCAATAAATAAATCAAGTAGAATATGAAAAAATTAATCAATCAATTTAAAAAGTACATCTTTCAGAGGGACAGACATAGAAAGATTGCACTCATCTGTGGAATATAAAATGGCAGAGTAGGAGACTAATACCCAAGAATAGTAGTATATAATACCAGGAGGTTGGCTCCATGGCTTGGAAGCTAGCCTCACAAGCTGGGAGAAAGTCATCCCAGATAGAGAAGGGAGCACCAAGTAAAATGTGATTGGAAATCCCAAGCGGGGAGGGAGATGCATGCTGAAAGTAGACTAGAGGCTGAACAAGATGACCACTCAATACCCCTACTGCAAACCACAACACCCAAAAGGAGAGAGAGAGAACAAATTGGAATGCTCTGCCACAGAGGCGGAGCGGGGTGGGGGGATAGGATGGGGGGTGGGAGGGATACTGGGTTCATAAGTGGTGGAGAATGGACACTGGTGGAGGGATGGGTTCTCAAACATTGCATGAGAGAAAAACAAGCACAAAAATGTGTGAATCTGTAACTGTACCCTCACTGTGACTAACCAATTAAAAAATAAATTATTTTTTAAAAGTACATCTTTCAGGCTCACTGATTATTAAATACCAAAGAGATCAGAGGTTCATATCCTGACAGTCTAGTTCCTTGTATAATAGTGTGGAACCACTGTTTCCACAGAGGAAAAAAAAAAAATGGAGGCAGACACACACAGAGTTATATACTGGAACAGCCTTATCTATCCAATCCATAAATAGAAATACCAGATTAATTTTTCATTCCCCAAAACTTCCCAAGGATTGTGAGCTCTGTTCTGATGATAGGCTAACAATGATTATACTTTGCTGCAGGGACTGCGGAAGTTTTCAGATTTAATTTCATATCATAAAGCTCTGGAGATTAAAGAACAAAAAAAGAAACCAAGAAAAAATAGTAACATATGTAGTTAGAACATACTGATATAACTGAGAATACTAAGCATGATTTGTGAACTCTTACATTCCATAATGACAGAAACTCCTAACATATCAGCTCTAGTGCCTCAATACTCAGGCGCCCTATGATTCCAGATTTTCAGCCAGTCCAAGAAAACTGAGGTTGGTGAACCTAATTCAGACCATTTTTTAAAAAGATAAGGGTTCCAGATTCAAATTCCTAAGTTCAAGCAATTTCCCTGTCTTCTTAATAGTAGAGAAGACACCTTTCTCCATCTGCATCCTACGCTGCAAATACAATATTCCACTTTAAAAAATAAAGTAATATGATGGCCTTTTCAGAATTCAAACACAGTCCAACACAACTCCAACCTATGACCCAATGAAAATTAACATTTAACTTATAGGTCTTTAAATTTTAGTATGAACAACAAAGAGGCTTTGTATTCGCACAAGCAACATACCATTTCGTTTAAGTTTCAACACATTATACTGAGTAGATATTTTCTCTGAAGATAACATATAGATAGCTCACAGACACTTCAAAAAATATTCAGTGTGGGGCTGGAGCAATAGTATAGCGGGTAGGGCGTTTGCCTTGCACGCGGCCGACCCAGGATCAATTCCCAGCATCTCATATGGTCCCCCGAGCACCACCAGGAATGATTCCTATGTGCAAAGCCAGGAGGAACCCCTGAGCATTGCTGGGTGTTAACCAAAAAGCAAAAAAAAAAAAAACAAAAAAAAAAAACTTTATTTACTAGGGAAGTACACATCAAAACCAGAGTTCTGACTTCAAACCCATATATGGCCCATACCAAAAAGACTGAGAACAGTAAATGTTGCCAAAATAATGTGGACAAAAGGGTACTCTCTACACACACAGTGGGAATGTAAACTGGTATAGGCAACAGTATAGGGAATCCTTAAAATAAAAAATCGAGATTCCATACAATAACACTCTTACACATTCATGAAAAAATAAAAAAATTCAAGTCAAAAAGTACTTGCCATCCCTATGTTCTTAGCATTATTCATTATAGCCAAAATAAGGAATTAACCTAAATGCCCGTCAATAGATGACGACAAAGAAGCTGTCGTATTATACTCAGTGGACTACTACTCAGCAGTTTTAAAAAAATGAGATCATGTCTTTGGAACAATCTGGTTGGAAATTGAGGTGATTCTACTTAGTGAAATAAAGTCAGGGGGTGAAAGACAATTGCCAGATGGTTCATTCGCATGCAGAATATAAATAACCAAAGTACACAAACAGGCAAAACATAACAAAAAATAACTCTTAGATTATGTGACAAAAAACAATGGTTGCCAGAGGGAGAGGGAAGGAGACTGGCAGGAATACACTGAGTGACTCGTTTTGATTGTGTAAAAGCACTAGAACTTTGGTGGAGTGTGCAGTGTGTGCAGAGCTGTGAAGTTCTATTTCATGAAACTGTATTGTACGCTAAAAGGTAGGCAAATAAATTTGAAGTAAAGAAAAGATATAAAAATAAAAGCATATCACTATGCAGTCTTTAATTGTATGCTTAAAATCAAACTGCATTACTGAGTCCTCAGGACAAAAACTGAATATACAAACCTTACAGAAACCCAAATGTTATATACTTCCAATGCCACAAAATACTCTTCCAAATAAAGTTAAAGACATTTAATACTTCCATATGAATTACTACAAATAATTCATTTTCCTAGATTTTAAACACCATTCTTTTATTGATATGGCTGTTCATTAATAATCCTTACAGCCAATTAAAAATAGTTTTGAACAAAAGAAAATAATTCTGGCTCATAAAATGTTCATATAATACTTCTGACAGTAGTGACATGATGATTTTTTTTGGCAAGAAATTTCTCACTTCAAAATTACTAGATAACTGCCAAATTTCTAATCACATTCCTTATTTTTTTCATGATGAGATGATGAATTCATAAAAATCTAACAATATAAACAACTGAATTTTTAAATGGATCTTCAGAATACTTAGGATAAACATTTCAATAACAAAGCTCACAATGTTAAGTACTTCTAGATAATAAATGCTAGAGATAGCTAGGGATGTGGATTAGCAATAGAGCTATTTCCTTGCATGCATGAGGCCCTGGGATCAGTTCCTGGCACTGCAAAATTATATGCTAGAGAATCAAAGGTGAGTAGCTTTTTGCCATTAACTGGGATAGAAAGATCATATAGGGATTAAGGAACTTGCCATGCATGTAGTCCACTGGTTTGATCCCCAAGCACTGCCAGGGGTGTCCCCTGACCACAGGGCCAGAAGCAGACCCTAAGCAGCTATCTTCAAGTGCGGCCAAACAAAACAAAACATTAACTTAGAATTATCTGCAACCAAATTTCTGGCATGAGGTCAGAAATTTATAATAACCACGCAAGTTAAAGACTTTCCTATCTCAGTCTTTTACTCCAAAATACATTCCATTTAGTGAAATTGTATCTTTCAATGCTGGGATTAAATCCAAAACTTCACACAAGGTCTGCACACCACTAAGCTACATTCCCAGACTCTAAAATGGAAAGTATTTTTTAAGATCAGATCAGACAGAAACCCCTAATTTTGGCTTCATTTGGTTAGTTTTTTTGGTTTGGTTTGGTTTTGAGTGCTCAGGCATCACTCTTTGTGGGGTCGGGTGACCATATTAGGTACAAGAGATCAAACCCAGGTAGGCCACATGCAAGGCAAATGCCCTATCCACTGTATCTCTTCAGTCCCACTAACTTCTGCATTTGGACATGAGAGTTACAATGAACTCGAGTGACACATAGTTAGGAAAACTGGCCAAGTGCTTCTCATGACTTTTTCAAAAATTTACAACTTTTTCTACATCCTCTTACAACCAATCTCTTCCTCTTCCTCCTAAGTAGATACACAAAAATGAAGAATTATTTGATGGCACTTACCAGAGCCTACCAAGTTCAAAAACTGTCATTCTAATCAGGATAAGATCTCAAAAAATTAGAGAACATGTAAAGTGTAGTTGGTTCTGTCAGATCATTGCTTATAATTTTATTTAAACTGTTTCAGCATTAAAAAATAAGTTTGACAAACTGCTTAAAACAATCGCACAGCGGGTAAGGCGTTTGCCTTGCACGTGGCCAACCCGGGTTCAGTTCCTCCGTCCCTCTTTCGGAGAGCTCAGCAAGCTACAGAGAGTATCCTGGCCGCACAGCAGAGCCTGGGAAGCACCCCAAAGTGAGGTGCAGTCAATATGCCAAAAAAAGTAACAGTTAACAAAACAGTAACAAAACAGTAACAACAAGTCTCACAATGGAGACGTTACTGGTGCCTGCTGGAGCAAACTGAAGAACAACGGGAGGGCAGTGCAGTGCAGTGCATGTTTTCCTAAATATCGCAACAGATATTAAGTAAAGAAAAATGAATACTATTCATGAATAAAGGTCATAGAAAGAGGTCAGAAAGAGAGAATACTGGAAGTATGCTTGGCTGCATGCAACCAACCAAGCCCAGTTCAAACCCTGGCACTGCATATGGTCCTCTGAGTACTGTCAGGGTTCACTTTTCAGCACAAAGCCAGGAACAGTTCCAGGGTATACCATATGTGGCCCAATCATTCCCACAACAAAGGGGTCAGGGAGACCACTCA